>NW_028321898.1:4557500-4870555 GCF_036245765.1 Copidosoma floridanum
CTATACCCAAGATCTGCTAACCAGAGCGGTCTTTCTCTTCCTACCCTGAATCTGCTAACCAGAGCGGTTCATCCCCATTAGCCCTGCTGAAATAGCGGACACTCTTTACCCTAGATCTGCTACTTAAAGAGGTCTATCAAAATAACAAATACATACACACAGACATATTTGCACGTAATAGTGTTAGTAGAAGAATAATTCTTAAAAAAACGAAGTAAAGATTTAGTATAATTAATGATTTCACTTATATACCCACGATTGTTTATAAAATAATATTTCATGAAACCGCTAACGAATAATTTTGCAAGTAATAAAAAAGGTAAGAGAAGTGGTAGAAAATTGTTTATGCAGGAGCTTGTAAGAGAGAAAAACGTTCTAGAAAAAAAAATTAGATTTTATTAATAATCAGTTACAAAATTACTATAACTGTGATACATTAAACAGTAATTTATCAAAAAACAAAAAAATCGAAAAACAAGTAGTAAGTACGTTTCAGAAAAATAATTTTTATAATTCAGAAATTAATGTTCAGCGGAAATGCGATAATTTTAAAATTCGATTAAATACACAATTTGATGAATTAATTGCTCTCGCGAAAAAAGAGTTTCTTAAAGGCACTCAAGAACATATAAACGCATAGGCAGGAGATTACTCATATACATACAAATATAAAAAAAAAAAATTATTAATATGGTATTTAAACCGTGACCGTCGAGCCCATTCTTGCTTAAAGAGGAAAAAGTGTTAAGTTGAGTCAGATACTCTCGTACAGAAAGAGCCCATCAATATTACACCGCGCACTAGCTGATGCTCGCGTAGCAATTTGTATGTATAGTTACACATGCCACATTAGAAATCCCTGCGCCGTATACTCCCTGGCTTAAAGCAGATGATATCATATGAGCGTGCTTGATTACACTCTCTCACTTTAGTTTTTGGGCATACACATAATACACTTATCGTATACCTATAAAAATTAAAGCAAACTTATTGCACTTGCATGCGTTAAGCAAACGCTCACATTAAACACATACACATCCACACACGAATAAATACGCAGATATATATATATATATATATATATATATATATATATATATATATATATATATATATATATAAACAATTCTTTCTTCATTTCTTATGTCTTCTGCGATAAATGTCAAGGATTTGATAGAATATTTTTCCAAAACAAAGAAACAAAACAAAATAGTAGTATAATTTTTTTTTGTTAGTATTACACACATAAAGAATAAACAAAAAAAAAAAATTAAAATAAAAAAGGTTCAAAAAAAAATAAAAAAAAAAGAGAAGAAAAAAACCGCTTGTAAGGTATTACACAACTAAAAAAATTATCAATGGAAACGATGATGCCGATATCACAGTAGCCGAAGCGCTGATAAAGTCTCTCAATGCCAACTTCTCATTTCAGCATGCGATTAAATCCATCCCTATATTCGATGGGAAAATATTCCACTGAAGGATTATATACAAGATGTTGGAAATGGAGAAAGCTGGGTCAGAGATGATCAAAAAGATTTATATAAAAGAGCAGTATTGCAAAATCTACGAGGTGCCGCCCGCATAAGCGTAAGTGGCCAAGATTTCGAAAATCTTGAAGCATTTATAACCCATTTAAAAAAAAGATATGCAAGAGGAAAAACCGTTGCTTACTATCAAACTCAGCTACAAAAAGGGCGCCAACGACAAGGCCAATCGGTTGGTGAATATTATGATTATGTAAACCTACTGCTAAGCGGTGCTGAAAAAGCCTTGATGGAAGATAAAGGCAATACATACAACGCACATATGATGACCCCTATAAAAGACATGGCGTTAGACATGTTTATAAAAGGACTAGCATCTATGATAAGCCAGCAGGTAGATGCGAAAGAACCTGCTTCTCTAGCCGACGCCTTCGATTACGCGTTGAGATTGGAGAGCCGAATGAGAGCGGGTATAATTCCGGATACGCGATATCAAGGACTACCTCGTAGTGACTTTAGAAATAATTTAACCAACTCATATCAACAGCAGAATAGGTATCCCGATCAGCCATTCTCATCACATCAAGTGGCACAAGTTAATGAACAACAGATCGACAATGAGAATAATCACGCTGATAGGCAGTATAATAATTATCAAAATTATAAAAGACAATATCAACAACAAAATAATGGACAGAATTACTGTAAAAATTATCAGAATCAGGGAAGAAATTGGAATTTTCAAAATCAATCGAGAAATTCTAATTATTATCAGAATAATTTCGGACGATATAATAACGAAAATCCTAATGATTATTACACTCAAAGAAATGCTAATTTTAATCCTGGTAATAATCAAGGATACCGAGGCAGAGGTCAAAATTACAATAGGTATTCCCGAAATAATAATTAAAATAGTTATAATCAACAAAGTTTTAATCCTAACTATCAGAATCAGAACTTTCAAAATCAATACCAACCAGGAGGCGATCGTTTGCCGCATCATTTAAACTCTCAGGCGGCTCACCCCAATCGTCGTTCGGAGGTGAGCCCTCAAAGACAGAATTCAACCCCTACACCGAATGTTTCAGCGCAGGTAATGAAAATAGCAACAGAATTGAAACCGTCCACATTGGTACCTGCCAGGGACTTGGCGTAGACGACGAGCCTACAAGTATAAGGTTATCAATTCCAGAAGGGAAAAATTACTTTATAACACTCATGCTCGATAATGGCGCTGCCACACATCTGATTAAATTAGATCAGTTGCACCCATATTCACGAGTAGAGACTAGTGAAATTATTATCCTTACTGGAATCACACCTCACCCAGTTTTAACTAAAGGAGCAACGTATATGACCATACAAGGAAAACCTACAATTTTTCATGTGATCCCTAACGATTTTCCGATCAAAGATGGCGGTTTATTGGGTCGAAACTTTTGTAAGGAACGACGAGCCACATTATCATATTATCATGATGCTATAGTACTAGATGATGACGTAATGAACCCCATCCCTTTTTTAAAAACTCTTAAGGAAATAGAGCAATTGGATGAAAAAGAACAAAAAACCATAAAACTCAAAAAACAAGCACAGGAAAATCAAATTTTAGCTACAACCCTTCATACTAACAAAGAGACGGAATGCCTTAAGGATAAAATTAACCAACAGAAATTTTATGACGAATACATTGTAGGCCCACCCGAAAGGTCAAATATACCTAAGTACGAAAAATTTGGAGACATAAAAGCTGATTTTCATTTTCGAGATAAGTTTGATAAATTGATCTTATCAGAAAGAGGTGAAAATCTTATGAAGGCCACTGATAATAAAACTGATAAAAGTGGGATATACAGTGAAAATAATGAATTAGTCGACCAACCCCATGCCATTGATCAGAATAAAAATACTCCTAGTGAAGAACATTGCCCTAATGAGGAACAAAAAAATACCAGTAAAGCAACTAAATATACGATTAAGGCTCGAACACGTCAAATAGTAAGAATTAATTTAATTAATACTAATTTAACTTAAGGATACTTACCGCGAATAGATGTAGGGTGTGATAAAATATATTTAGGAGAAGGAATAGTAAAAAATGAGAACGGTCAATGTAATATTATGGCAATAAATACTAATAAGGATGATATTACGATTAAAATAGACCCAAGAGAAATCCTACCTTTCGAATACATTGCACCTGAATTTGATCCCGATACTAGCAGCGAACATGAAAGACCAATTGTTAAAAATAAACGAGATAGAATAAACGACCTAAAAGGACTCGTGCGCACCGGTCATTTAAACTTGAAAGAACGAGACCAAATATATCAATTGATTTCTGAATTCTCAGAAATCTTCTTGTTACCAGGAGACATTTTACCATGTACTAACCTCGTCGCACACGAAATCCCGACGGAAAATAACATCCCTATCAACACTAAACAATATCGTCACCCACCAGTACATAGAAAAGTTTTAGAGGAACACGTAGCAAAGAAACTTAACGATGGAATAATTGAACCTTCGTCATCACCGTATAATTCACCTCTTTGGATTGTCCCTAAAAAACCTGATAGCCAGGGAAACCCAAGATGGAGAGTAGTAATTGATTTCCGAGAACTTAATAAAAAGACCATTGGTGATGCATATCCATTGCCTAATATGGCAGATATTATGGACCAGTTGGGAGGAGCCGTATATTTTTCAGTTTTCGATTTGGCAATCGGATTCCAACAAATTCCCATGGATGAACATGATAAGTATAAAACAGCATTTACGACACCCCATGGACATAACCAATATAGACGAATGCCCGAAGGCCTGAAAACGCACCTGCCACGTTCCAACGACTAATGGATCTCATATTGAGAGGCTTATTGAATGTTGAAATGCTAGTGTATTTAGATGATATTATTATTTACGCAAAAGATCTAGTAGATCACGAGCGTAAAGTTAGGTTACTTTTCGATCGGTTAAGATCAGCGAACATGGTACTCCAACCAGATAAAGTTGAATTTTTGCGAAAAGAAGTAATATTTCTTGGGCATTTAGTGAGTCAACGAGGGATTGAACCAGACCCTAAAAAGATACAAGCCGTTAGAGAATTTCCCTAACCCAAAACTATGAAAAATATTAGACAATTTTTAGGACTAGCAGGATACTATAGACGCTTTATTAAAGATTTTTCAAAAATAGCTAAACCATTATCAGATTTTTTAAAAAAGGGAGAAAAATTTGAATGGACTGAAGTGCAGGAAAAGAGTTTTCAAATACTAAAGGATTACCTATGCCAAGAGCCTATTTTACAATTCCCCGACTTTAGTAAATCATTCAAGTTAACAACAGATGCATCTGACTATGCGATTGGAGCGGTATTGAGTTAGGAAAAAGATGGGTTTGACCATCCTGTCGCTTACCCTTTAAGAACTTTAAATAAAGCCGAAATAAATTATTCCACGACTGAAAAGGAATGTCTAGCCGCACTATATGCAATGCATCACTTTCGTTCGTATTTATTAGGAAATAAATTCGTTCTCGTAGCCGATCATGAGCCATTGAATTGGATGCATACAAGAAAAGACCCAGGTCAGCGTTTGATGCGCTGGATGTTTAAATTCACCGACTATGAATACACTTTTAAATACAAACCAGGAATACTCAATACCAACGCTGATGCATTATCTAGAAACCCAGTAGGACCATTTCTTTATGCAGAAAATAATATAAATAATGGATTACCATTACTAAGAGTTATGATGATGGGTCGAAAGAAAATAGAGGAAAAGAAGAAAACAGAATTACAAAGTCAGAAGAAAGGAACAGTAAGAGCACCCAAATTAACGACGATCAAACCTAAAGCATTGCCAACAACCTCGAAGGAAATAATAGGAGTAACAAAACCAAAAAGCAGGATCAAATCAGAACCAGATGAACCTAAGTTGATCAAGGGTCCTGGACGACCCCTTGGTTCAAAAACAAACAAAGAATGGCCGAAATTAGATCATAGTGTGATTGCTCAAAGAACCCGAACAAAAACATTTCCACAGCCACAGAAATCATCTACATCTCAACCAAATATATTAAGAAATGTCACTTAAAATACATCAAAAGACTCTAGCTCATTAAAAGTGAATTTTTCAAAATCAGTAGCCTCAACATCACACGCTAGCGATACGAATTTAGAAACTACAGAAATAAATCATAATAGTTCCAAAAATAAGGAAATGACACAATTACCAGTTAGAGATATAATTGACCTTGGTGCATCGTCAAGAACAAGTATGTTCTCCGAAAATGACCCAAGCGATACTGAAGAATCGTCAAGAGAAGATACTCAAATACCAGTATATGACCCTAGACGAAGTGGATTACGGCAAGAACTGACTGAAACAGAAATAGACTCAAATACGGATACTGATTCAGACTCAGACATGACAAATACTGAAATTTCCGTTACACCAATTTCACTTAGCGAAAGTTCAAATGATGACGTTTTTGAAGACCAACCTAAAACTATGACAAATAGTACTGATGAAGTTACTTATAAAGAAATAAAAGAGTTAACAAAGAGATTTAACCAAAGCCTTCAAGAATATTTGGACAAGTCTAACAACGATGATGAGCCCGAACAGGCCGATTTTTTATCAGTAACTAGATTTTCTGATGGAGATAAACCGGACCCCGAAATTCAAGACATATTAACCGAAATGGACACCTACAATCCTGATAATTTTGATGATTCTGTATTAGATGAAAGAATTGCGGATATATCAAGACGTACAACAGGTCTTGAACCCCTATTCGATGAAGAAGAAATTTTAAGAAAATATAGGACAAGTGGAAAATTATTAATTACCCCACGTATTCAGGAAAATACACCCTTAAGTTCTAGCACACCGACACAAACGAGTACTTTTGCTACTACAAAAAACAGACGATCTAAAGCGCCGGACTTGCAACAAATAACAGAAGAAACCCCGGATAACTTAAATGAAAACAACAAACAAATAAACTGCAATGAAAATAAATTAATGAATCGAACTATTGCACCTGATTTCATGTTACTATCGGGCTTATACTCTTTTCAACCCATCAATCGATACAAACAACAGCACGAAAAAGTTTATGTAAGTCTTAGTGATAGTAGCAGTAGTACTGATAATTATAAGAATGAAAATGGAGCTAAGCTAGTAGACAATGTCATTACCACCAGATATTGCCTTACATACAAAAGAGACAATATAGTTCATTTTATTAGCAAGGATTGTCAACCAGTCACATCTGTCTCAATGCTGTTGAGATCGATAGGTGCACTGGACTTCAGCTATTTGAAATCGAAGAAACCAAGAGTTGGCCACATTTTGATAACACCTTATGGAGGACATAATATACTATCAATCGTTATTAATGAAACGTCGACTGATTTAGTATTTTCAGAAAGTCTTACAAAAGCTTTTAAATCGCTCAAAAAAATATTATTGAGATGAAATCTTAAAACCTTCCGAATTTCAAGAAGGGGAGATCTTACAGACAACTTAGAACCTGGATTGATAACAGGAACGTTATTAACAATTTTTGATAAAACACCCATACAAATTACTGTCTGTTACGGTAAGGTTGATTTTCTGAAAATCCAAGAACGTAATGAAATAATACAAACATTACATGACAGCCCTGTTGGAGGACATAAGGGAATAAACCAAACTTACCGGAAAATAAGAGAACGGTTTTATTGGCCCGGAATGAGAAATGATATTCTCAATTATGTATGTAAATGCAGCAAGTGTCAAGAGAAAAAAATTGAACGACTAAAAACAAGAGAGCCCTTGGTACTTACAGATACACCTATTGAAGCTTTCGATAAGGTTTCCATCGATACCGTTGGTAAATTAAGAATAACACCAAATCGTAATTGCCATTTGCTGACCATACAGTGTAATTTGACTAAATATATCATATTAGTCCCTGTACAAGACCTAAGATCAAGCACTCTTGCCGATTCACTCGTACAAAATCTAATATTAGTTTATGGTGCGCCTAGAGCAATTCTATCAGATAGACATGCCACATTTATGTCTAATTTATTGGAATAACTCATGAGAACTATCAAAACCAATCATCTAACTACATCAGCATACCACCCTCAAACAAACGGATCACTAGAGCGAAGTCATGCTGCCCTAGCTGACTTTATACGAACTTACTCTGAAACATATGATGACTGGGACAACTTAGCAAAATTTGCAGCTTTCACGTATAACACGAGTGTACATGCAGCTACAAATTTTACGCCTTATGAACTAGTATTTGGGAGAGTAGCGAGGTTGCCCTTGAAGATACCTAAAGATGAAAGATTACGAACATACCCACTATATTTACAAGATCTTATGAGGCGACTTCAAGAAATGCAAATTGCGGCAGGAAATCCACAAATAAAGATGAAAGTACAAGCAAAAACAAGATATGATAAAAAATTAAAGCCTCTAAATGTTAAACCAGGAGATTACGTTTGGGTAAAGAAAGAAGTGCGTTCCCATAAATTTGATCACTTTTATAATGAACCCCTAAAGGTTAGAACAGTTTTAGAGGGAAATAATGTGTTACTTGAAAAAACCAATGGTGAAACCATACGCAAACATACAGATAAATTAAGGCTAGTTCCCCGATAATAATATCTTGTAAGAAACATATTCTACATGTCTTCCAGAGAAAAAATACAACGATGCAGATTATATTGGCCATTTTAATGACAATAGCGTTCGAAGGCCGCGCAGATTTAAACTATGATAATCATGGCAACTATAGCATAGAACCACTTGAAACAAACCCTGGAATATACTACAAACGAATCGGTATAACAAAAATTAAGAAAGCCGATTGGAAGATTGTGATATGGCTGGATGTTAATAAATTCATATTGGAACAAACACCTACTCAAGGATTAAACGAAACTTTTCGATATTGTATTGTACAGTTTGATTATCCTAATTGCACTCGGTATATGGAAATGGACCTCTTAAATTTAAAAATAAAGCGATTGACAAACCTCAAAGCAACGCTATTGAACATAATAAATACTGTGGGAATCCATGCAGGGGATAACATTATTCCACCCCCCAGCATACGAGCAAAAAGACTGATACCTTTTGGAATTATTGGGAGTATTGCTAAAGGACTTTACGGCTTAGTCACAGAAGATGATATTAACGTTATAAACACTAACATCAACAATTTGGATACCAATCAAAAAGAATATATTAAATTGTACGAACAAAATAGCCATATTTTTGCAGCCGCATTTAAAGAACTATACAATACCATGAAACGCCATGAGCATATTTTAAAACAAGTTGCTGATATATTGACTTCAGGACAGGATTTTACTCTTGACAGATATCTGATTCATTAGTCAGCATACCTTAGAAGAACTGAGGCTACCCTAGATCACATTATTCGTTCCCATGAAGATCTGATTGACATCTTGCATGATTTACAAAGAGGTCAAGCACATCCAAAGCTATTTTCTCCAAATGTATTTAGAACAGTAGCCCGGGATGTAAAGAACCTTGCGGAAAATCTAGAATTTGGAGCACCAATAGAAAACCTTTACGCTGGTGAAATAAGTACCCTAAGCAAATTAGATGTTGTACATCAAGAAAATAGAACCATGGTAATATTACATTTGCCACTCGTAGATCGAACCCCTTAAAATCTTTATAGACTACATCCAGTCATGATACCCTAATCTGGACAAAATGGATCTGCCTACATAAAACCGTCGTACCCTTACCTAGCAGTAGTAGCTGACCATAATTCGTATTTACGACTAAACGAAGTTACATTTAACCAATGCGATAAGACGGTATATGGTTATATATGCTCGGCTATGGAACCGCTGAAGGAACCTTGTTCTATGAACGAATGTGAAATTGTTATGTTATTACGACCTGGACCAGAAGTATTTAAATACTGTGAAATTATGTTGACGCCGAAAACTGAAAGCCAATGGATTTATTTACCAGCTGATAGTTCATGGTTATTCTCAACACCCAATGATGAACAATTGACCATTATCTGTCCTAATAAAATGGATCAACAAGAAAGAGTAAAAGGTATAGGTCTTCTACGAATGAATGATGGATGTACGGGAAAAACTCACAGATTAACCTTAACCAGTGAACATAAGATTATCACTCAAATAAAATATATCTATCAGGTAGAAGTGAACTTAAACTTAACAGTACTGCATGAACCCTTAAAAGACACTGATGACTTCCATGACGCTATAAAATGGATTCAAGAATTAAACTTTAATGAACAAGCATGGACAGATAAAGAATTAAATGTACAAAATATAATAAATCAAATGTAGAAAATACGGACCCGAAAGTTGGAGGAAAAACAAACTTCTCTTTTTTCTTTAATACGAAATGTCTTTAAAGCTATTATTATTATGATTATAATAGCAATACTCATCAGCAAAGCAAGAAGCTGTTTCAAGAAGATTATGAAACGTAGTGTCTCGGAAAAATTTATAAAACGTACCATCAACCCTCTGAACGCAGAACCCCGAGTAACCATAAAACAAGAACCAAATGAACACGAACCAACTAAACTGTATGTTGAAATAGAAGAAAAACAAAAAATACCTAAATCATCTAAAGCTCGGCCTATAATGAAGACACGGAATTTGATACTCCCACGCCATACACCCCAAAAACTGGAAATGGACTCATAAATCAATAGTAATTTGATACTATTTTCCTTCCAGGTAGAACAATGAACCCCGAATATGAAATAACAATAAAGACTAGAGTCAACATAAACCAACCTTTACATGAAGTTATCGAACAATTAGAAAATAAAGGAAATATTAAGGAAATGCACATACTTACGGATTTACATAGTTATGAACATCGAACTATAACCGCCAAATACAATAGTGATTCATTTACTAAAGTAACTGATGAAACACTAAATACAGGAGAAGAAGTTCAAACACTTTCTCCTTTTAAGATGAAATCCACTATTTGTCAAGCAGAAAAGATCTCTTTACCAACACCATCAAGAAACGACAATGATACACCAAACATTGATCCAAAAAGACTTATGTGTCTTCTGCCATGGGATATAGAAGAAAAGAAAAGAGAAAGAGATTTCTTTAATCATTTCTCTCAATTTGGCACCCTAGAATATTGTTATGCCGTTAGAGATCGGCGGGGAAAATTATCCCAAGGATATGTAAAATACATGGATCCTAAGAGCGCTATTTAAGCATTGCAGAACGATGAACCCGAATATCGCACAAAGTACGCTGAACCAATTGAAAGGAGTACAAAATACAAAATGAACCGAAAATTGACTCACCAATTATGTCAACAACAAGTTGAGTTAATGACCTACCACAGACATGTGATTACATGCAGAAGACAACGCTGTACACAAACTACAGAAACGAAGTCAATCCTTACCAAAACCGTTGATCTACGAGAGAAGATCAAAAGTAGCAGAAAATGAACCCAATAATTGAACCCTACCATTCAACTAGCCACCTTCTACGTCGAATACACATCACTTAGTTCTAAGATTTTAACTTTAAGCTTTGTAAAATCAATTTTTTTCTTTCACGTATTCCTTCTTCTTAACTTCACTTTATTTTTTAATTTTATCTTTAGGATTTATATGAAGTACGTTTATTATTAGTTATAAAAAAAAGAAAAATAAAAAAATAGAAAAATAAAGAAAATAAAAAAAAATATATATATATAAATATAAATATAAATAAATAAATATAATAATTATGAAAATAATAATAATTAGGCTTTAAATTTAAAAGCGCATGTTGTATTCTATTTTAGCTGCATGTTACTCTATTGTCAAAATTTTTTTTCTCCTCTTTTGTAATATTAAGCTTTAGCATGTATTAAAACTACTTATTTAATTGTATTACAAATACGCAAATATTTCGGCATAGCATGATAAGTAATAATTGTATCTATCCATGTATTCCCTACTCATTATCCAATAGTTTCATAAACCTAATTTTATTCTCATATCTGCATTCCATACATCACTTACGAACAATAACAACACGAAGTACACTACAAGAACACTCATACATGTACAGTATCAAGTGATGATCCTCACAACATTCATCATATTTACGCTTGCAGAATTACACACAAAATGGACAAACAAAACGCTAATATCATAGAAGCAATGGCTGATGGATCCCAGCTTAGCATACTGCTGCAGGGGGATTATAGTAGGCTAATGCTAAAAAAAATTCTGGAAAACTTCGGGATAGTGAGGTCCATCGAACAGGAACCCTGTGCTATAGGGTACTCAAGTTACGAAGTGGCATTCCTTTCACCACGGGAGGCAGCGTTAGCGGCTGATAACCTAAATGCAGCGCCAACGCTACAGGAGCTATTCGACTCATTGTCGAATGTTTTGGACGAGAGGAATTGGGCAAAGTCAACAGCACCTGTCCCCTTGCCAAATGAAAGACAAGTCAAGGTCCACAATATATCGGAAAATGGACGTTGGTTAAACATAATGACCGAAGAACCAATTGACAAGCGCCAATTGGAAACATCGCTTAACAAATTTGGTCCGATGTTATCATTAAAAGAACAGCCATGTTCGGTCCCATACACCAGCTACGAGGTCGAATATTACCAACTATGTGATGCAGCAGTTGCTGCAGCAACCTTAAATGATACAACGACCATAGAAATAGAAGACAAATCATCTTTACGAAACATCGAAGCACCAGCTAAGAATGTAGAATCAACGACGGAAGTCAAAACCTTTAAAAAAATTAATAAAGAAGAGCTCAGTATAATATTACGATTTGTAAGAGTAAATCGTACCGGGACTAAAATGAGCGTCATTTAAAAAAAACCTATTAACATAAATTATATTATTGAATTTTTCGAAAACAAATATCCAATAGAAGATATTCATTTTTAAACCAAAAAACAAACACGGGAAGATATTGTTCCCGTTCATATAACGTATGGATCCGCTGAGTGGGCAGAAAACATGCGCCAAATAGTAGTGTATTGCATAACTCAGCAGCCAAAAAATGTATTCACAAAAAACCCGAAAACAGAAAACACGATCAAAATAAATAACGATCCAAAAGACAATGACTCACTTCCACGAAAAGTAGTATCTAAGGTACCGGCCATTATGAATCCGGATGAATACACCCGGTTGTTAATGACCTTTGGCCCTTTGAGCCATTTAAACTACTACCCATTAGATGTCAAACGCGACGATGAAAGACAGTTATACCTAAGCTTCTCTACATACTGTAACGAAGAATCGACGGAAAGGGCCCTCAAAGGACTCAAAATGTATGGGGCGAATTACTCCCAAAAAGACTCGCCAAAAAACCGTGAAATAATAACACATTCATCGTGTGGAAATTTAATATCCAAATGCCATTTTGAGGTGCATAGTCTTCTGTGCAAAACACAAATGAAGTTAAAAAAGATCTGCCCATCATGCCAGGAAAATATCAACTTGGTAAAATACGACTGGCACTATAAACTATGCCTTGAGATAGGAGTGTCAGAAAATCTTGATGCACTTAATAGACTAGTCATTAACAACACAAAATCAGGGGCCAAGGAGAAGAAGAAGATGTAATATTCACGAATCCATTCCTTCCCTTTCTCTCAGTCCCGAATAAACAAATATAATAATTCTGTAAATTAATACTTTATTACATTACTATAAGGATTATTGTGAAGTGTTTATGTTATGTAACTCATAAATGTTTACTTATAAGATAAATATAAACTAAAAAAAAAAAAAAAAAAAAAAAAAAAAAAAAAAAAAAAAAAAAAAAAAAACCAATAAAATAATATAATATAATATATTCACCGAGGACGGTGATAGTTTTAAGAAGGGGAGGCTGTTAGGTGACGACTTGCGTAAATTAATAAATTTTTATTTTTATTCTATTTTATCCTGTTATATTTCATTCCCAATGATAAGATTTCAAGACTCTTTACAGAGTCATACTCACCGAGAGTCGTCGCCTAACAAAGCTGACTGTGAACTTCGTGGCTCTTGGAAGTGTCAAGTGACAACCGAAGCGAGCCATGAAGCCTAAACACATGAAGTCAGCAAGTACCGGCCCCATAGCTAGTAAGACAAAGAAGTTTAACTAAAACTTCGTGCAAGGTGCATTTCTTTGCGCGGCGTTTCAGTCAGTAGCCCACTGCCGCTCATCAAGTGCAGACGTAATAATTAATTTTATAAGATTAACCAGACGTTCCGTCTATTTTTTCCTTTTCTATTTTATTGTATATGTATACTAGTAATATCAAATAAAGTGATATAAAACTAATTGGAAAAGGAATTTAAATTATTATAAAATAATAAATAACAAATAAATAAATATAAAAATAAATAATCATAAATCGACGAAAAGAGAAAGTGCAGGTCGTCAGAACTGATAATTAGCGGATAGAAAGGTAAGTTAATCTGGATATTATATTCAACACTCTACTTCTTCCATCCTTTTAATTTTTCTTAAACAAACAAATAGTTGGACTATCTGCTGTCCCGCAGCCTGTGAAGGAGCGTGAGACTGTAGTCCACAGTTTTTAGTTTTTGATTTGAAGCTGAAAATAAACTTAAATGACATTAAATGTTATTTAACAATTATTAACATCATCGTCCATATTATTATAATCATTACTGTTGTTTTTACTATTATCATCATCGTTATTATTATTATAATTATCATTATTATTATCATTAACATCATCATAATCATCAATGTTATTATCTTTATCATTATAATCATCATCATCATTGTTGGAAATGAGAGCAACCGACAGTAGGCCCGGCTTTTGTGTAAATTGTGTACACTTGTAGTCTCTGTCGGCCCAACGGTCTGTGTGTGTGCGCTTGGTCGACTTGGCGCGCTGCAGGTGTGTGTGTGCGAATTCACGCGGCAAGCTTTGTATACTGTAAGCGCCAGATTATAATCAGCTCTCATCGAAGATAGACTCTCTTAATTTACGTTGCCAAACTTTAGCACTCAAAGGTGCATACATCACCTTAAATACTAGTGTAAATCTTCTGATTGACTCTCTCAATACAGTGTACAAAATTCAGTTGTGCAGTGCAGTGCACTTAGTGCTTTGTTTAAGTTGCTCACTGCATAATCTGCAGACCAGCTCAAATATTTAATTTCATCGAACTACCAGTGATTATCAACAGCAAGATTCAGTGAAACTCTTGTGTATTTCTACAGACAGTAATTGTGTATTTCTACAGACAGTTATTGTGTATTTCTACAGACAGTAATTGTGCATATATACAGACAATTGTTTTTCGTTAATTAATATTTCAATCAGTTATATTATATCAGTGTTTTTATTTTCACATTTATTCGTGTAACTTTCAAACTCTCTTGCGAGCTCAAGGCCAGTGTGTATTTACATATTGTGTTATTTAACTTGACTCTTTTCTTTCTACATTCTTCGCTTTTATATATTTCAATAGTTTATTGCTTTAAGACTATAGACATCATTTCTTTTCTCATGTATTATTTTGACCTTAACTATTTTTTTGAATATTAACTGTGATTTTTCTTGGTCTTTGAGTGACACTTAAAGTTTTTATTTTATGCTGTTTAATTTTATTGTGTCTTATTGTGTTTTCACAATCACCCTATCCGAGCCTAGTATGTGCTAACGCATACGCCTCCAATATTTTTGGTCCTTCGAGCCGGATCGGGGTGATAGGGGAGTGATCCGTTGGCAGTGCGCGATGGAAGCGACAAGATAACTCATCCACATCTAGTAAGACTTAATCCAAACCGAGCAGAGCTCAGCACGCTTATACAGGTCAAACTCAATCGCTCGGCAACACTCAACTGGGCAGCAAAGCTCAGCAGAATCGGGTTGGGAGTTCGGCTTAGTAGCAGGATGATAGACCGGCTCTTCCAGTGTTCCTGTGCACGTACTGCAACCAGCAACACTTTATTGCTCGCTGTCCGGCATTCACGGCCCTCTCCACTGACCAACGATACCAGTTCGTGGATGAAAAGCCTTTGTGCTTCAACTGTTTGGGCCACCATGCTGCTGCTAAGTGTATGAACACGAAAAGGTGCCAAACCTGTGGTAAGGCTCACCACACCATGATTTACGGTGCTCGGTTGTTGCAACCGATCAGCAGGTTGGCGTCTCAGCCGACTCAACATCAAGAATAAGGAATCAGCGCAGTCATCAGACACACTCATCGTCAAAACTCCACATCTAGTAATACTTATCCCAGAGTCAACATCAAGTCAAACTCAACAAGGATCACATCGTCCAACCAAACATTTAGTCACTCATCTATCTTGTTGCCAACAGAAGTAGCCCAGGTACGTGCTCCAGCTGCACATCATCATCTTAGGATTCTGATCGATCAAGGTTCAGAATCATCATATATTTCGGAAGATGCTGTGAAGCGTCTGCAGCTGACGCGCATGAAGTCCGACATCTGTATCCTGGGCATTGGAGGCAACGTAGTCAGTAAAGCACTTGGTAAAGTAAAGTAGAACTCAAATTGTTTTCATTATATTCTGACTCCAGCATCGATGTGGTGCTCCACGTCCTGCCTAGAGTAACGGCTCCACTACCATCTTTTCAATGTAAGACAAGATCGTGGCTGCATACGGAGTTTCTGGAGTTAGCTGACCCCCATTTCTATCTGACACGAGACATAAACTTGCTACTTGGCACTGACTACTATTCAGCTATAATCACCTCAGATCTGGTCAGAGGTTCTTTATCAGAACCTATCGCCCAACGTACACTGTTCGGTTGGATTTTATCGGGTTGCATTAACCAGCCTGTTACAAAGATTCATCCTCACACTCACCATATCTTTTTTAAAATAGAAGATAAACTTCAGGAATTACTCATCAACTTCTGGATTCAAGAAGAGGTCTCTTCAAAGTCAAGCTCGCAGCTTACACCAGAGGAACAGAAGTGTGAGGACCACTTCGTACGAACTCACTCTCGGGATAGCACCGGAAGATACGTGGTGAAACTTCCTCTGAAGCAATCTCCATCTCTGCTGGGCAACTCAGTCAACCGTGCTCGTAAATGCTTCGATCGCACGGTGGCCAGGCTCAAAACAGACGACAAGTACGACAAGCTCTACACAGATTTCAGGAATGAATATTTGAGTCTTGGCCATATGCGACCGGTGCCTGCAGATGAGCTCAACATCAATCCTCATTTTTATCTGCCTCATCATGGCGTATTGAAGGAAGATGGAGACAACGCCAAAATCAGGGTGGTTTTCAATGGATCAGCCCCTCCTCTGGACATTCACTCAACAGCATAACTCACACGGGACCTAATCTACTGCCCAACATAACAGATACACTCTTCTGGTTACGCACATTCAAATGGACTTTCTCTGCGGACATCTCCAAGATGTATCATCAGATCAAGGTTCATCCAGACGATTGGGATCTTTAGCGAATCATCTGTTATAGCAAAACTCACGAGAAAGCTCACTTCCAGCTCACCACAGTGACCTACGGGACGAGGCCTGCTCCATTTCTGGCCACATGCTCACTGCTGCAGCTGGTAAAGGATGAAAGGAACCGTTACCCCCAGGCGGCCCGGATTCTCACCAGCGGCAGATATGTGGATGACATTTTTGGTGGAGCGGAGACTCTAGATGAGTTGAGCGAGCAGGCCCTCCAACTTAAGGAGCTGTGCATGGCGGGCGGATTGCCCCTGGCTAAGTGGCACTCAAACTCGACAGGATTCAGTTACTCAAACTTCAGTGAAGAATCAGCTCTCTCTCTCGATGACTGCGATGCTAAAGTACTCGGAATAGTTTGGAAACCACTTTCAGACAATCTCAACTTTCAGTGCACACTCAAGCCTCTCAGTCAAACTCCAACGAAGAGAACAATTCTTTCAGAAACATTTTAAATCCTCGATCCTCTTGGAATAGTTGCTCCAGTGATTGTTGCAGCCAAACTCATCATTCAGAAATCGTGGCTACTCAAAATTACATTGGATACACCCATACCAGATGCTCTCGCTCAGAGGTGGCTACAAATACGAAATGATCTAGCCAAACTCTCCGGAGTGACGGTTCCTAGATGGCTTGGAGCACATCCTTCTTCTGCAGTGGAACTCCGTGGCTTTGCTGATGCGTCTCAGGATGCTATGGATGCTGTGATTTACCTGGTGATAAAGTCAGACTCAGCCACGTCAAGCTCATTCATCAGCTCCAAGACGAAAGTATCACCACTGAAGAGGATGTCAATACCAAGGTTGGAGTTGACACCAGCTCTTATCTTGGCTAAACTCACTAAGTATGTCACCGACCAACTCACACTCAATATAAGCAACATTCACTTATGGACAGATTCTTCAGTCACACTCTATTGGATTTCTTCTCATCAAAATAAGTGGAAGGATTTCGTCAGAAATCAAGTTGCAGCAATTCAGGATCTGGTCCCTGCAGCACATTGGAGACATGTCCCTAGAAAGGAGAATCTTACTGACTGTGCTTCTAGAGGAATTCTTACTTAACAATTGATTGAGCATAGGCTCTGGTGGCATGGGCAAGAGTGGATGATACAACCCCAGGATGGTTGGCCTCTGCAGCCGAGTAACGTCGAGGTGGAGGATGAGACAGAGGTGCGTCAGGTGTCATCATTGGTGTCATCAGTCTCGGACTCGGAGTTCCTACTCAGGCTCACTCAGTCCAGCTCCACATTGCACAAACTCTATTGTATCACAGCCACCCTCTTACTTGCTTGTGCCAAGTTCAAAGCCTTACTCACACACCAGAAATCATCCGTAGCTGTCACTGCAGAACTCATCACCCAAGCTAAGCTCTTACTCATCAGATTAACTCAACAAGAATGTTTCAAGGAGGAAATCAAGATGCTCAAATCACGTTCTTTCCCAAAGGGCCATGTCTTTCACCTGTTGATGGCATATATTGATGATGCTGGCATACTGCGTGTGGGAGGCAGACTCATGAATTTCAAGCTCAGACCTGATGCAAAACATCCTGCCCTACTACCTTGTCAAGCTCAATTCACCAGTTTAGTCATCGATCAGGCTCATCGGCAAACTCTAAGCGGAGGAACTCAGCTCACTCTTAGCAAAACTCGTCAAGAGTTTTGGATAATCGGTGGATGGGCCCCCATTCGATCCAAAATCCTCTACTGTGTCAAATGTGCCAGGTACCGGGCACAAAGAGCACAACAACTCATGGGACAGTTACCCGAGGCCAGGGTGACTCCCTCCAGACCGTTTGCTCACACAGGTATCGACTACGCAGGTCCAATACATCTCAAATCTTGGCGCGGCAGAGGGTCAAAGACATACAAGGGTTGGATGTGTGTGTTCGTGTGTTTTTTGACCTCTGCTGTGCATCTCGGAGCAGTGACAGATTATTCTACCGAAGGATTCTTGTCAGCGTATTGGTGATTTGTCTCACGTTGGGGACGTCCATTTAATATGTATTCTGATTGTGGGACGAACTTCGTTGGTGCAGACAGGGCTCTTTAACAGTTATACTCAGAAGCAATCAGTCCAAATTCTCATCTATTAGCCATGCTCGCCCAAGATGGAACAAGAGCGACTGACAGTATGCCCGGCTTTTGTGTACATTGTGTACACTTGTAGTCTCTGTCGGCCCAACGGTCTGTGTGTGTGCGCTTGGTCGACTTGGCGCGCTGCAGGTGTGTGTGTGCGAATTCACGCGGCAAGCTTTGTATACTGTAAGCGCCAGATTATAATCAGCTCTCATTGAAGATAGACTCTCTTAATTTACGTTGCCAAACTTTAGCACTCAAAGGTGCATACATCACCTTAAATACTAGTGTAAATCTTCTGATTGACTCTCTCAATACAGTGTACAAAATTCAGTTGTGCAGTGCAGTGCACTTAGTGCTTTGTTTAAGTTGCTCACTGCATAATCTGCAGACCAGCTCAAATATTTAATTTCATCGAACTACCAGTGATTATCAACAGCAAGATTCAGTGAAACTCTTGTGTATTTCTACAGACAGTAATTGTGTATTTCTACAGACAGTTATTGTGTATTTCTACAGACAGTAATTGTGCATCTATACAGACAATTGTTTTTCGTTAATTAATATTTCAATCAGTTATATTATATCAGTGTTTTTATTTTCACATTTATTCGTGTAACTTTCAAACTCTCTTGCGAGCTCAAGGCCAGTGTGTATTTACATATTGTGTTATTTAACTTGACTCTTTTCTTTCTACATTCTTCGCTTTTATATATTTCAATAGTTTATTGCTTTAAGACTATAGACATCATTTCTTTTCTCCTGTATTATTTTGACCTTAACTATTTTTGTGAATATTAACTGTGATTTTTCTTGGCCTTTGAGTGACACTTAAAGTTTTTATTTTATGCTGTTCAATTTTATTGTATTTTATTGTGTCTTTCCAATCACTTCATCCGAGCCTAGTGTGTGCCAACGCATACGCCTCCAACAATCATCATTATCAAAATTTATATTATTATCATTATTATTATTATTAATATCATTATCATCATATCATCATTGTTATCAATTTTATAATCATCATTATCATTATTATCATCATTATCAATATCATCATCATTATCATCATCATTATTATTATCATCATTATTATTCTTAACACCAACATCATTATTATCGTCATCATTATTATTATAATTATCATCATCCTAATTATTATTATTGTCATTACTATAGTTATCATCATCGAAATAATCATTATCATAAGCATCAACATTATTAACATTACGATTATTATTATTATCGTTAACACTATCATCATCTTATTATGATTTTCATTTTTACTATCTACGTTATAATTATGATTATAATTATAATTATCATCATCGTTTCTATCAATATTATTATTATTATCATTTTTGTTAATATTTCTATTGTTATCATCATTGTTATCATCATTTTTATGATAGTTATAAGTTTCATTATCATTATTATATTTATCATCGTGATTATTATTTATATTATTATAATCATAACTATTAGCATCAGTATTAACATCTTAATAATTATTATCACCTTTATAATCATTATAACATTAATAACTATTATCATCATTATAATTATCATTATCAACATTGATACCATTATCATCATAGTTTTTATCATGATGAGTATTATGCACGTTAATATCGTTATTACTATTATTATCATTATCATAATCATTAATTTATTAATTTTATCATTTTAATAACCACCATTATTATAACTGTCAGCATCAGCAGCGTCGTCATTATGATTATTATAATTATCTTTATAATTATCAGCAGCTGTATTTTTATTATTATTATCACCTATATTATCGTTATACTTATTATCGTCTTCATGAACATTATCATCATTGGCATCATCATCATTCTTATCGTTGTCATTATCGTTATCATCATTATTATCACCATTAACGCCATTAGGATCATTATCATTATTATTATTATCATCATCATTATCGTTATGAACGCCATCAGGATCATCTTTATTATTATCATTATCATCATTATTACCGTCATCATTATTATTTTCATTATCATTATTATCATCATCATCATCATCATTATAATTATCATTATCATCATCATCATAATCATCATCATTATCATCATTACCATCATTATTGTCATTAATATTATTATCATCATCATTGTCATTATCATTATTATCATCTATATCATCATCTCCATCATTGTAATTATAGCTATGACTATTATAATAACAATAATGTTGATAGTCAGTCGATAGCACGACAGGTGACGAGTAAGTCGACCAAACTTACGAATTCTCGCGTACTTGCCCCTGATGAGGCTGACGCATATTATCAGCGAAACGTTTTGCATTGATAAATTAACGCAAGAAAATTTCAATACGCTTTACTTGTATTTATTTATTTTCTCACATTTCGCCCCCAACGGATCACTGATCACTTTGAATTTCTAAATTCACCGGAGGGCACTGATATATCCTAACAAACTATAACTTTTTTGTCCGACTCTCCAGTTTTTTTCTAGACGTGAAAACCATTTTCTTCCACTATTGCCATATTTTTGGGCCGTGAGCTGACATAATTTGGAGTCTTAAACTTTGTGGATTTGTTCTGAAATCTTTTAACCATCACCCATATTTTTTTCGCGTTAAAATAAATTTTTTTAAAATAACCATGCTTTTTTGCTAACTTTATCATACTAAACGGGGCATCTTCCTTTACTCAGCAGTGTCACACGATTATTTGAGCCCGATTGAATGCTTATATAGGATAGCCTATAGGGAAGGAGAAGTAAAATTTATTATTAGCAGGCAAGCAAAAGTTCAAAATAATCCCAACTTTAGATGATCTGTTGTATATGTTCTTTATTTTTAATACATATGAGAGATACTATAGTTAAAATACGCATTTTAGGATGGAGCAGGGTGGATGTAAAATTGTTTTATACAAATCTTGAGCTTAATATATACTTTTCAACATCAATACAAACAAATAAAATACTGTAAAATGTCGAATCTCACTGACCAGGGAAAGTAGTTACTTTGTTATTTTTCATTCTTATTCGCTGACTATTATCGTTCACTAAACGATTTTTATGGCTGACTCTAATAATAATAAAACGTTTTATTATCAAAGCAATTATTTGGTTGCTGTGGCTTATTAAAGGATTTTGATCTAACAAATGTATATCAGTAAATTTATGACTAGGTACGCAACTTTAAGTTCTTGTAACAATCGTTAAATAAATATTAAGTAACAACAAATTATCAGAGTCACGTATTAATTTTTCCATGCACTTACGTAAGGTTAAAACGTTACTTGATACACAGTGCGATCCACCTCAGTTCCGTAGCCTTATTAATGTCAGTCAGAGTCACACCTTTTTTGCATAGCCAAGCATTAACACTAATGAATAATTTTTTAAAAATAATTAACCATCAAGCCAGCTACGTAAGAAACTTATTCGTTTGAGTACTCATTGCTAAACCACTGACTTGGAGATGGGTAGTAGTCATGCTCTATTGATATTAATTATTTTTTCTCTGGAAAACTGGAATCACAAGTTAATAAATCATACGGATTCTCTTTTGTATTGCCAGGCTGTAAATAATGCCTATCAGTCTTTGACCTCTTTACAGCGACTCCAGCATCCTGCACTAAATGCTTTGATTCTCTTGAAATTTTCTTCTGACACTGAGAATGTAAGAAATATTATACAAATTGTTACAAAAGACTAAGGTTGCTGCAGCTCTTTTAAATTTTTCGACTATTAAATGAAACTCTAAAAAATTTAAAGCCGTAGCTGCACAACTACTTAAGGTTTGAGCAGCTAAAAAAACTCTCATTGTTTTATAACTAAAGTTGGCATGCTTATTTCAAATTTATGTTGCACAATGTAGTTTCTTCTTTTGCTGCCTGTCGTGTAACTTTTCAACAAAACTTTAGTCAAGATCCTCTAGATTTTTGTAAACTGACAGACTTTTTAACAAAATAATCTCTGCAAAGCTTAATACAGTGACAGAGATCATAAAAAATATTCACTGGCTTCCCAGTTAGTGGATGTTGAGAATATGGTTTAAATTTTTCCGTAACGGTAAAACTCAAATTGACTCTCAGGTGCTCACAACCTGTTCGGTGAGCTTTCTTGCCGTCAAATGTCAAGCTAGCCACATATATGTTATTACCTGACAGTTTAATTAGCAAATCTTTAATAAAAATAAATTTTTCTAACCCACTTAATGAGTGGGTAAGATAATAAGCAATGGGTGCTTTAAACGCACCATTAATGCAGACAAGCATAAAGACGAGCGTCTTGGTAGCTTCTTGGGGTTCACCATTGCGTTGAATTTCATTTAATTGACCCTCCAAGTAAACTAATCCCTTCGACGCAAGACTAGATGTATCCCGTTTCTTGTGCTGCTTTATGCTCATCTCATTGAAAGTTACGTTAAAGATCAAGTAACCTCTTTTGACACTTTCTTCCTCCACTAACTTCGATAATTAATGTATCATCAGATCAGAAATTCCAGGTAGCTAATCAAACGAATTCAGTCAATAATTTAGACATTTTACTGATGGCAAACACTTAAGGAAGCTACTACGTACGACTTCGTAAGCAGCAAAGGAGATAAAGGGTAGGCTTCTGGCAAAATTCTTAAGGGGGGCAAGGAAGGAAGCTGTTTTTTTGTTATTCTTTGTGCATTAAATGAGTTCTTGAAGATATTCTAGTAATCCTTGTACACAAAAAAAAAACTTAGGTTCAGGAAAAACAGAGCTGACTAATATTAACTCTAAAAAGTATTTTACTATGCCACACTTGATTTCGTGTACGATACACTAAGTTATTACATACATATAACGACCATATTAAGAAAATAAACTCTGATGAGATAATGAAAAACTTAGAATTCTGAATGCTTTCATAAAAATTATGACTATGTTAAATTCATTAGCATACCACTTTAGTCAAGTGGTCAAAGACCATAACAAATCGGAATAGTAATAAAGAGTGAAACTTAAATGTCAAACTTCAAATAATTTGCAGCACTGAACTCTTCCTTCCTCTCTCAACTAGATATGACGTTGGCAAAAGATTTAACTTTCTTCTCTTTGCTGATGGATCGTTTGTACATAGTATCTACTTTTTATGAGCAAAAAGTCTTGTACGGCAAAAACTTGGCCCAACTGTGATCCAATGAAAAATCATCTCGGCTCAAGTATTTCACGGTCCCACCATACTTAAATTTCACCAGTTTCGGCCGACGTTGAATGATGCTTTTTATGCACTTAATTTTATTTTAACGATTGTTTACATGTTAATTTTATTTTGCACAACAAAGATTAACATAAGACCTTTTTACTTTACGTTCTTCAAAATCAGAAACCTTTACAAATGTAATCTTGGCAGTCTCCAGGCTATTGTTGTCTCCATTATTATTATTACTACAGTATTCTGGGGTATCATTATCACTGCTGGTAACATACTCTGCTGATGTACTGGAAAATGAAGCAGAAACTTTAGGGGTATTTTTATGCTCTAAAAGCAGTACATTCACTAAGTTACTACTACATTTTTTAACATTCTTGCGTTCAGTGATTCGAGGTACTGGAATCAATCTCACAAGTAATTTTTAACGCTTACGATCTTTACTGCCATGAACAAAATATCTTTTTTTAAAGTGCCTACTACAAATAAATGTGATTTTTAAACTGTACTAATGAATTTCCAAGTTTAAAAATGTTATCCACTGACTCCTCACTATTTCATCTTTTGGAAAACTGTAATAAACACAGAAAACATTAAAAAACCTTCTATTTATTGCTCGGTGCATTATATTTTGAGGTTGTCAGTAATTATGAGTAAAAAAAACTATGATTACAGCCTGGTATTGCTCCACTTTTGTACACAATACACGTTTTAGTCATAATATTGAGATTTTTAATTTTTGACTAATCAACCTAATAAATATAAATACTAACATGAAATGAAAATAAGTGTTATCAGTGAGTTCTGATAAGGCGTCCAATGTTTATGTTCGTACAAGGGTAAATAAATATATATGTACACTGTAAGCTTAGAGACAGTTATTAAAGAGCTCTTAGCGGTCGGCAAAGTAGCCAATCGCGTGGCTCTGACAGACATAGATAGATGCCCCGTTACACTCAATTCTGCTGACACTGCCGCTTAAGAGCTGGTAAAGCGCTTTTTTCCTCTATTCTTATATCTCTATGGTAGTAATACAAGTGCTTTTAATAACCAAAAAATTTACTACTGGTAACGTTTTTTCAGAGACCAACAAAACTCTTCATAGAAATAAAATATAATGGAATGTCAGCACGATTTCAGTATAGTCAATGTAAGAATCCTTGTAATTTCTCCTCTGCATAAGTTACCTATAGTGACCTTGGAGGGAGTGAGCAGCAAAATGCAGGACAGTAACTGATTGGCTATGATAATGATAATTACAAGCAGCATAAGACAGTCAATAAAAAAGCACTAGAGAAAGAGCAGTGTAAACAAAAAAAAATGTACTTACGTAATAAAGTAACTTTATTTTATGTTTTAACATCAAAATGTTTATTATCATATGACATTCTTATATAAGAATAACCCAGTAATTGGTATATTTCTAAATAGTCAATACAGTGAATCGTGAAACAGAACATAACCTCTAAATTACATCAGATACATTGATATTAATCTTAATTAAAATTGATTATAACAATGCTTACATGGTTATCATCACATTCTCAAGAAAAATAATGTTTATTTTATCTAGTTTGAATAGTGATACATGATAATAATATTTATTCCAGTTTATTTACGTATACTGGCAGAACATTCTAAAACTTGTTACACTGATAGAAAAGTGCCATGGTGTTCCGCAGAAAATTTCTTAAATTTTTTAGACAAAGGATTTCAGATGTCTCGTTTCCAAGCTAATGAAATAAGGGAAAACGCGTGGATCCAAAACGTCAGTCGACAAAATTGAATACCAGGACCCTATGACAGGTTGTGTAGTTTATGCAGAACTATAAAATATCAGTGTTACAAAAATTTTTAGCTAATTTTCATGTATTCTCTTATTTTATATTACACAGAAAATCGATGTTATCATACATTAACTTATACATTTCATTACTTATGCGTAAAGTACATTTTTAAGATGCAATGTGGATATCAACTCATGATTGAAAGCGACGTCTGAAATCTGATGCGCCAATAATTTTTACTAAAGTGCCTGGAGCTCAAACAATCGGTACTTGTTTACCAACTTAACATTTATAGAGCATTCATGAAAATTTGAGTGATAGAAGGATCCCTATGGGTAGTGAAAGAAAAAATATTGTAGTAAGTCCATGTATAATCTGTAATTCTTAGTCATTATGCATATCTTTAGCATAATTTCTGAAACTGACAACACTATAACTTTAGCAATTGGTTATCAGTAATGGCAGCAACTTGTCAGCAGAAACAGATACTCTGATTCTAATGACTGACGATTCTGACTCGTTTCTGGCCGTTCCAAGTTCTATCACGAGAATTGTTGGGGGAAATCTTTTGGAGTAGAATGATGTGATAATGACTGGTGATTTTCTAATAACTTTACATGTTCCAAATAAAAACAATGAGGAGTTCTTACTATCGAACAGTTATTTTAAAAGTTACGAACACGTTTTGAATGAACTTGACGGTAATGAATTTTAAATATTAGTAAGATTTTCATACATCAACTATTTTTAAAGGTGTTGCAATATATATTTCTACGCAACAGTCATCGTTGGGGTACATGGTCTTGATGAAAATTTAACAGGATTTCTTCTTACCCTTGTACCTACTCTTGTTGTTAATAGTACTTTGCATTAAATCAATTTTTTTTCTAATAGACAATTTTAAAGAAGCACATAATACGTCAGAGTCATCTATGAATTGTCTTCCTTTAATTGTTTCTTCACCAAAAGAATCCAATACACGCATTTATGTAACTAATAATGAAACTAGAAATTTGTATGATAATTACCAAAAATCATTAAAATTGTACAACTAGTCTGAGAAAAACAGGCTGAGATTGCACCTAGAAATTGTGAGATTCAAAAAAACGAATCGTAAGGTTGCAACAGAATATGGAAACTTCTCAACAATTAATAAGAAACTCAATTTTACAGGGCTCTCTTATAAGTAAATGAAATGAAGATCGAATTACTTTGACGAACAAAGAGTACGTTGCGATTCCAAGATTGTGTAATAACAATTTAACAAATGCATTTACGGTTTGCTTTTGGTATGGCAAAATGTGAAGAAATCTTGCATCAAGGATCTCCGTTTCCAAAAATATGAACTTTGTCTTTTAAATAAGAGAATCCACAATTTATATCTGGTGTGCCTTTAATAAAAATATTTAAGTTTTTAAAAACTGACGTATTAAATTCTTAAAAAGCTGTGTATAAAATTTTATGATTGTATATAATGACAACAGTATATTTTTTTCGGCCTCAAATTCCAAATAGACGTATTCTTTGGATTTTGTTGATATTATAGGACGAAAAAAGAAACTTCAATAACTTGATGTTAAGAATAAGAAAAATATTTTCCACTGGTGTAGATTGAGCACACAACCTCCTGTTTACTAGACAGTTGCTCTGCCACTTAAGCTACCGAGGAGCCGTACATTCACTCGCACCATAGGTTTAAATAGGTTTAAATAAGCATAACACTTGAAAAATTGTACATCATGGCCACAAATACGTAAATCAAGACTGTAACTTTACTAGATCATAATTAAAATTTCATTGCATCACATAGTTTAGTTTTCGTGCGAGGTGAAAGCAAATGATTTATTTCGATTTAACTGGTAATTCTGTTAATGGAGTTGTACTTGAAAAATAATTGATGAATTAATTATGAAGTGTCAAAATGTTCGTCTACAATTACACGTTGTCACCTCAGACATGGATGCAGCTAATTAAGCCACATGGTCTGCTTATGGCATTTATGTTATATGTCATCAATACATAAAAAATTGGTCTGTGCCCCTGGGTGATAATAATAAGCGACCATATTTTCATGCTGACGGACCCCACACACACTGTAATGCAAAAAATAGTTTTCTTAACAATGCCAACGTGTAAATTGACGGCTCCTTTGTTTATGAAAATGCTTTATTATCCAATGTTGCTAAAAGTGTGCACTATAAAGATATCATCTAGAAAAATTCTCTCAACAAATTAAAATTGGCACCAAAACTTTGTAACAATATTTTAAGTAAAAAGAGATGTTATAATACACCGTTTGACGCAGAATTGTTTCGAAAACTTGTTTCCGATCATAAGACTTAACTATGTCATTTCAAATGCATAGCAATTCGATAACGATCTAAATCTTATCAGCGTATCACCACTTATTATTGAAGTTTGTAACAGTAACTACGATCATGATAATCGTGAACATCAGTAGGTAAACTATGGCAGTTCTGGCACCCCCCCAGCTCCCCCCTGAGGTAGTCGTGGGGGGAGAGGCTGATCGGGCGGTAGAGGAGAGGCGGTGGTGGGGGCTAATCGGGCGGTGGGAGGAGGGGCACGGGCGGTAGGGGCGGTGGGTGGTGCGGACTACTCGGATGGTAACGTCAGGGGAAAAAGGCCTCTTCCGAATGCTGTGATGTCGGATGATATTGACAGCTCCCTTCCTTTCCGACCGCGAATCAAGCTCCGACGTCATCAGGATGGGTCCGAAAGGTGTAGGTGTGACAAGCCCAACGTACAGCGCGAGAGGAAGATGATAAAGCATGAACGTGTATCAGTGGATGTAGCGGATCGCGTATCCCGTTCAGCTGCGACCAACGTTGGCTTACTCAATGCAGTACCCTGCCAAGTAAACGGAGCTATTATTTCTTATCTATACGGATGTGTTAGCCGTGGCCGATGACTTCTCGCTTCTTATTTATAGGCGTATAATGCTCCAGTGTAATATTTTTTTTCTTAGCAAGAGCAGGCGCAACGAGTCATGCTAGGATACACGTATGTGTAAGCCGTGGCCGATAACTCTTCGCTTCTTATTTAGGCGTATAATGTACCAGCATCATATGTGGATGTAGCAGATCGCGTATCCCGTTTAGCTGCGACCAACGTTGGCTTACTCGACGCAGTACCTTGCCAAGGAATTCAGCCAGCTTATGAATTTAAGTTTAAGATTCTTAGGATAGTATGTAAATGGGTTTCAATAATAACAAAACTTTAATTTTAATACACATATATTTTTGGTAGCTTCAAAAAAAAATACACAAGAATTTCATGGTTATTGATTTTTTTTTTTCAATATATCATATCCATTTTTATTTGGATAAGAGCGAATATTTTCGGAATAATAATTTCCCTTCACTTTTGGTTGAGATGCCTCAACCTGCTTTTCTAAAAGAGGTTTTCGGCTATTTTTATCTTCCTCCTCCTCCTTCTTACTGAGGCTCTCATATTTTGGTTTGCTAAAGATCGGACCCATGTTGTTGATGTTGCCCGATCTATCGTCACAGGATAACTGAAGCAATACGCAAATTCTCATCAGCTTATAAGACGGCGCTAATTTCTTTGTACTACCACACGGCAAGATGTACTTTAATTTTTTGATCTGAAATTTTATGCTTACTTTACTCTTTTTTTTTTTTTTGCCTACACACAGTCATCGTTTTTGACACCAACATTAGTATCAGTTTCAGAGTCACTATCAGTATCAGTATCAATATCATTAGCATTAATTCCATCAACAGTATCCCAACTGGGAAGCGTTTTAGAAAATTTCTTCTTATAACTATTAAGCGCGTCTAAAAAACATTCTGTGTCTGGTTCAATGCTACTTTCCACCAAAGAGCAAAGCCACAATTTTATTTGATGAGCTTTACTAAGTGCGCAATATTGCTTTCTACGTAGACTTTTTTGTACATCATGAGTACCACACATTAACACCTTTGTTGAATATCCCATATTAAGAATGTGACGCGATGGCGCCATATACTGCTGAATGTTAATCACAGTACACCCTATGGTCGATTCCAAATAAGTGGCTGTATTATCTTCATAAACGTAAATTCGATGTGCATTTTTTGCTACAGTGTACAAATGTTGCTGTAACTTTCTAATGGAACAATCACCCTCGAACCAGCGAAGTCCATGCACTCGCTTCGACTGAAAGTCGTTGTTTTGGCGCACATCCATAGGTAAGGTGGAAAAATTGCACGGGGGCCGCACAATCCAATGACTGATCGCTGGTCTCATAAGCGACACCACAGCCACTTCTTTTGGTAAAAACTGTCGAGAAGCGTCCAGAAAACCTTTAATCTCAATAACATAATCCTCGTAAAAATCCATTTTTATTTTGCAGCTCAAAAGCGTCGTACTAACTGCGATATAAACGCGTATCCGTTGCGTTTGATGCTGCGTGATGAACTAAGCAGCACTCTGCACCGAAATTAGTTTATATACACGTTAGTGTAGGCACTGCGCAAGTGTGTGTTTTATCAGAATAAATCATCGGTTCTTAATATTTTAATCTTAAACTAGTTTTGAGCGAAAGGCTACATAAATAATAACAACAATATAATTTAATACATTTATTTATGACATAATTTAAAAAAAAATACAGTTTTATTGAGTTTTTTATTATACATCTTCTTCAGAATCAGTAACATCTTCCCATTCCATATGAAAGTAGAATCTTTTCATTCGTTTGACATTGTGGGTGGCACACATAGATCTATGGTGAGGACATGCAGTAGCTAATGTTGGGAGTTCAAACTCTGGATAATCAACCACATCATTAACTTGAAAATTAAACCTTTCGAGCCACCTTTTCTTCACTTCTCCAATCACAAAAATCTTCTTAGCATCTTTGAGATTCTCCCGAAGAACATTACCAATTTCTGTGTTGTCGATAACGCCTGATTGCCAATCTAATCTATGATAGGATAGCTCAAGCCATAAATTTTCACGTTTGTATTTATCATTTAGTTTGCACCAAGGAAATGGCGGCTTGAAGAGAAATACTTGAGGCTCATCATCTCCATGGAGTGGAAGAATCGCCAACTCTTTAAGCACATAATCGTTGCCAGGCTTCTTAAAGCCCTGCATGTCCACCATGTACTCCATCATGATAAAGACTGACTTCACTGCTAGTATTTTTTTTTTAAATTTTATAAACGTGCTTAAACAAGTTTTCTCACGTCACCACTAATGGGATTGTACTCTACGATGCGATCGTGTAGAATGAGACAGTAAGCAGATACATTTTCCGGGAAATTCTCTCGTGCTTCAAACTCCAAGCGCACGTCCACTGGCGCGCTTTTCAAAGCTTCATTCTGCTTAGAGCAGTCAATTACAATAAGAGGCATGTGTGTGATAAAATCATTTTTATTCAGCATAGGTTCTGGTTCTTTCCCGTAATAGGCGGCTCGAAAATTCTTATACATATCATATAATGTTGAAAACTGATTTTTATTAATATCAAGATTAAGATTTCCATAAGGATAGTACTGTGAGTTTAAGAAAAGCTTTACATTGCTGATATTACAGTGATCAAAGAGACTGGCATTAAAAGCAGGATCATTTTTTCGCTTATTCTGAAAGCCCAAAATAACAAAACGAGGCTTTTCCAACTGATTGAAAGTTTTGATAGTCCACACATGTCTAGAAGTTTTTGGCAAAAGAGGATACTCATACAACTCCCAATTGTGGAAACTCATAGAAATGGGCTTGTCTTTCGCAATAACATCAAGCAAACGAATTTTTCGTCTGTCTGATGCAGTTATGTAAGGCACAAGCCACTCAATCTGAGACAATTTAAGCTTATACTTTTCGAAAATCTGATTTTCAGGTACTTGTATAACGGCACTAACATCATCTCTTGATCTTGTGAGAATTAATTCATGTTTTGCATTAACCACAACTTTGCGATAGTCTTCAGCGAAACCAAATATCATACTCAAAGGTATTGACCCTTCAAAATAAGAATGATCATTGATAATAGATTTTTTCTCTTCAATGTCTATCCAACCAGCATTTTCAAGCATTAAACTCTGACTGGGAGAGAAAGATATCCATCCTTTCATTAAAGTTGTCAATCCAACATTCTTACACCTATCAATTTCAATACCATTTAGTTCATATCGTATTTCTTCAAACAGATGGCAGATGGCGTTATTAACTAGTTTTGTTTTCTCAAGAGATTGATCATCTCCAGTTGTTATACGTCCAGAAATACGTAGGGAACTTTGAGAGGGTAAAAGACATAAATCTTGATGTTGAATTAAGATGCGAATTTCATCACTGCTATTAAATGCTGATGCAATGTGGGGTCGATGTGCATGAATTTCGTAGTGTGCAACCGACTCATCAAACACGACACCTGACTGAATCTCAAGAATCTCTTCCATCACAACTTTTTCTCGTTCGCAGGCAGCAAAAAAAAGCACAAGTTATTTGCCACCCAGAGCTCTTACTTTTGGGCCTAGGTTTTTTAAGAACTGGACGTTGTGACGTGTTAACGCTTAGAGCGTTCGTCGACGACTGATCCGTCTCATCCATTTTGGTTTATTCTTATAGCTTCGTCCAATTTTGTTGTCTCGTGGATGACTATTCGTCCTCACCCTCGTTAATTTTTTTTCATAGCCTCGTCCAACTTTACTATTGTTGTACACTATGCCCATTTCAGTTGAGTTGTTTCAAGTGTAGTCTTGTATTTATAACTTCTCCACGAAAATTAATCAAGTTACCTTCCTGATCAACAATGCGTACTTGAAGATGATCTATAATTTTAACAGCAACGGGTAAATAAATGATTTGCGATGGAACTTCGATAATCTTGTATCCCGGTGGTACAGCAGGGAAAAACTCGTGGATGGTATGAACTTTTTCTCCGTTTATATAGGCTCCACTAGTGATATTACACTCAACTCTCAATGTGTTAACCTTGAGAATAGCAACAGGTAAATCTGAGATGTGAGTACTGGTATCTCTAAGAATTCGTTCAGTAAAGCCTAAAAGACGGCCTATAGAATCGTTTGGCCTGAAGTCAATAGTATGACTACACGTTATCACACTGCAAAGAGTATTATTATTTGGTTTGATGCTAATAGCTATATCGTCGGGTTGTAACACGTCGATCAGAAATGACTCAATATCTTGAATTTCGTAGCTGCCAGTTGGAAAAACAACCACTTGATCGCCTTCGTAAAATTTATTATTACCTTCGTCGATATGTGGAATTGAATTGAAAGTTAGGAGTTCTAAAAGACCAATAACGTAGTTATGTGCTGGTGACAACTCGATAGGTGGAAAATATTGTGCTTCAAGAATAGACGATGTTCCTGATTAACTTAATGTCAATGATTCTTCCATGACGGTTTGTCAATGACTAATGTTACTTGCGTATTGGGATACATTTATATTGGCTGATAATTAAGTTTTTTACAAAGAAAGCATAAGCAAAAATGGCCGCAGTTGTATGTACCAAAATCTTGGAACCTTTCATAATTATATTTGACACATCTAACACCAAGATATAGCAGTAGATCAATCGGTGGCTGTAGGTCACCAAAACTGTCGAAATACGTCACGTTATTGCCTCGCTTTCTATAGGCAACCCAGTGAGTACCAGGACCATCCTTATCATCGAGATTGACTATTGCTGATTCGGAAAAACGTGGGCCATCGGCTGGCAAAGCATTTCTCATGAAAACTCCACGGAAATGCGGTATTTTCAAAATTTTTGCATACTTGATGAGGTCATAGTCTGTGAGAGCTCGGTAAGGCAGTTTTACGTAGAAATTTTTTTTTTTTTTCCATCTTTTAAGCCTTTTCCAAGCCTTAAATGTAAACCTAAGCCGTTCTTATATGGTTTTAAAAACAGCCCCTTTCCAAGTAAGAGTGCTTCCATTTCTTTATTATGCTTCTCACTCTCCTCTAGCTGTTTTCGAGCAACTTTAGCATCATTAATAGCCTTGACAACTCCAGTTACACCATTAGTGATAGTGCCTATAGCACTAAGGCCAGCAAATGCAGGAATAAGGTATGGTAGGAATCCTCCAGTTTTCTGCGGGATAGGCAATACTTGAGGTATTACAATATTTTTCCTACCACCAGCTTTTTTCACAGCATCCTGAGCTCCCTTTAACGCCGAACTTATAGCTTTTCGAGCACTACGATTAGGAATCATGGACTTTGAAGCACTTCGAATCAAGCTTTTCAAAGTAGTTTTCTTCGGCTTCATTTTGTTCTTACTCACTTTACTAGAATTCGTACTAGGGAATGCTCCCATGCCGAGTTTGGATTTCAATTTCATGGCACTGGTAATAGTAAAAGCAGCAGCTTTTTCCTCTAAACTAGCGTCTGTGGCTTTGAATCTTTGCCACGCCTTTTCAGCGAGAATTTTGTCAGCGGTGTTTCTTGCTGTAATATTTTTTCGATCCTGCGAATAGGCTATATCGTGTTGCTTGCACGCCTGATCCAATGGATTGATACCCGGATCTCCGCGAGCTAATCTCTTGACTAGTTTAGTGCCCGGTCCACAATATTGATATCCTGGTACGTGCAGCTCTATAGGCAGTTTATTGATAAGTGTGTTTATAATTCCCCAGCCTTTGCGATGATGAATGATCATTACTTTCCAAGTGCTTAACGATGAATGAGCTCGAAAATATATGTAGAGCACTATTTATAGTTTCATATTTCAGCATGCAGTAACTACGAGCTCCAAGGAACAGAATATTTAACTTCCTGTCATAAATTTCAACAAACTGATAAGCAAGATTAGGAAATTCGATGACAGATGAGTTTCAAAATATATAGGCAAACCATTTACAGTATCATGTTTCAGTCTCAGTTGAGTCAGCATACAGTAAACATGAGCTTCATAGATCAGAATATAAAACTTCCTGTCGTGAATGTCGTCGGAATCGTTAAGCAAGATAAGAAAATCCAACGCCATGGTGATTTGCTACCCGATACAATAAGAGCTGTTCTTTGTGGTCCGTCAAACTGTGGAAAAACAAACAGCTTGCTGGCTTTAATTACTCACCCCAACGGATTGAGATTTGAGAATGTTTATCTATACTCAAAGTCGCTGAATCAGCCAAAGTATAAGTTTCTAGAACAACTGTTGGAGCCCATAGATGGTGTAAAGTATTTTTCATATAGCGATCATGAATCAGTCATATCTCCTGGTAAGGCACTACCCAACTCCATAATGATATTTGACGACATTGCCTGTGAAAAACAAGATAATGTGAAAGCCTTTTTCTGCATGGGATGTCACAAAAGCGTTGACTGCTTCTATCTATGCCAATCCTATGCTCAAGTTCTAAAGCACTTAGTCAGAGATAATTTAAACTTTTTAGTCATATTTCGACAAGATGACATGAATTTGAAGCACATCTATAATGATCATGTTAATACTGATTTGACGTACAATGAATTCAAAAAATTATGTGTAAACTGTTGGAGAGTTGGAAAACATGGATTTGTCGTAATAGACAAGGAAAGAGATGTTGATAATGGTAGATATAGGAGAGGATTTGATTCTTTTGCTATAAATATTACTCATGCTTATTAAGTGCGTATTAGTCTCTTGTTAACCATCAAGCGATCAACATGAACACTTTTCGTAAGGAAAAAGACGTTCTTCGGCAAGTTGAAAAAGCTAGAGAAGCTGTTCGACGTAAGCATCGATTGTTAAAGTCAGGAAGAGAAAATTTTGAAAAACAGATTGGAGAGACTTTCAAGCCTATTACTGATCCACTTCTTAAGATTATCGATGACACAAAGAAAGTCAAAAACGTGCCACTTAGCTCTGAATCTTTACTTAAAAAACGCTTCAAGCCTTTTAAGTCAAAAATTAATAATACCGACGCATCAATGTTCCAATCAGCTAATAGTAACAGTGATGATGAAGAAGATACTTTTTCGTCGAATGATACTATCAAAGACTATGATACCGTTGTTGAAAAAAGTGACGATGATGATTCAGCGCATGACATCGATAAAAAGGAACCTATGAATCCATACTTACAAATACTTGATAGAAAAGAGTCAGAACTGGATCGAATTTATGGGATAAGAAAGGAAAAAAAACGGACAGCATATACTTGGTGATTCGCCTATATATTTCAAAAATAATCAAATTCAAATAAAGGATCTAAGATGTCCAATGACTGATGGATTAATGGAGTTACTAATAAAAAAGCATCCTGATAAAAAGCACATGACACCAGATAATTTAGTTAAATACAAACAAATCTTGGAAACGTCAAGTGCGCATAAAAGAAAATTTGACAAAAATGAGACGATTCGTCCATACAATAGTAATAAATTCAATAATGTTATTGCCATTTATTTAATCTCACTCAAATTAAGAAGAAAGGCGGGTCCATACCTTCATTTAAAATTGCTAGGCTGAACATGCAAATGGACTACGTTTACTGGGACGATCCTAACGAGCTGGTCAATCGGCTAAGATTACTAGTGGCAGAAAAATCAGCCGGTAATCCTAGTCACACTAATGAAATGAATTCAATCATTGAGGAGCTTCGTGAAGCTAATATCATATATTGAGAATTGTTATCAATTCTACTTCAGTGTAAAAATGAGCATCGACGTGTTTGGACGTGGATCAGTTAAGTCGAAAGGTGGTAGTCGAGGTCCTCGAGGAATTGGAAATAATCTCACCACAGATGGTCAATTTGACTTGGAAAATAAAAGGTTGTGCAATGTTGCACCAGCTATTCAACCTCACCATGCTGTAAATCTCACTACTTTACAGAAAGAAAAAAGTTTCATTTTGGATGAACAAGAGAAAATAAATCTACTATTGAGCAATTTAAGTGATGTATTCTCAGAAACAATACTAAATTTGCAGCGTGAAATAAATACACTGAAGGAGATTGTAGCACATATATCTAGTATAACTCCAGAAGACAGTTAAGAGAGATGGAAGCAGTAGTGGAAGAACTTCATAAACCTGCGAGACGCAACTACCTTCGCCGAAAGTTTGATATTCGAGGCTTGGATGAAACATGGCAAGGTGATCTTGTGGAGATGATACCTTATGCTCATGAAAATAAAGGTTATAGGTATTTGCTTACAGTTATAGATGTATTCTCCAAGTATGCATGGGCTGTGCCCGTAAAGAATAAAACCGGTAAAGATGTGACTGCAGCTATGAAGTCGATATTAACAGAGGGAAGAGTTCCAACTAATTTGCAAACAGATCATGGCAAAGAGTTTTACAATGTGAATTTCCAAAGTCTCATGCAAAAGAACAAAATTAACTTGTACTCGACTTATAGTAATCTTAAAGCATCTATATGTGAGCGATTCAATCGTACACTAAAGCATGATATGTGGAAAAATTTCAGCTTGCGTGGCAGATATAAGTGGATTGACATCTTACCTAAGTTACTGACGGCCTATAATAATCGGAAACATCGGACAATAGCTATGAAACCAAAGGATGTGTCAGCTGCTGCTGAAAATGAAATTTTGAAAAAAATTTCATCAAGAACAATCGGGATGAGAAAACTACCGAAATTTAAAGTGGGAGACAAAGTGCGAATAAGTAATGCTAAGCAAGTATTTGAAAAGGATACACACCTAACTGGTCGACTGAGGTATTCACTATAACACGAGTAGCTCTAACCAATCCACCAACTTACCATTTGAAAGATTACCAAAATCAGCCAATTTCTGGAGGCTTCTACGAGCAGGAACTGCAGAAAACCAAGTATCCTGATACTTATCTTGTTGAAAAAATTCTTCGTCGACGAGGAAATCAAATATTCGTCAAGTGGTTGGGCTTTGACAATACCCATAACAGTTGGATTGATAATAACAAAGAATAAAAGTGATATGTACTTTAAAAATTATTAAAATTCAGAAGTTGTAAAAAAATTTGTATAAAACTTGTTGTAGTCTTTTAATGTCATCAATTATGTGTGCAAATGAAATTTTTTTACAATACATGGTAATGTTATATCTTACATAAGATTCATTGAGATAAATAAAAACTCTAAACATGTAATAGATTGTATCATTTATTTTTTCTCACGTTAAACTAGTTTCACAAAAATAACTTTCTTTTTCTTGTATTTGTATAATTAAACATTTATTGGTTAAAAAATTCAACACTATCACCATTGTAGCGAACTGACAGCTTCTTTCTATCAATAGATTCCAACAAACTATTAAATGATAGTTCGTTACTCACAAGATACTCAGATACTTGATTAGGTAAAAATATTTGGAAGTGATCGTCTAGTTCAGCGATAGCTTTCGTGCCTAATTTAGTGTTAGCTTTTCTCAGCTTCGACACTACATGACTATGCCCCTTGACCATTTCGTTGATCTTCTTTGTTGGAAGGAATCTTCCACAGGCCAGCCGATTAAGTGCTGCTAAATCAGCCATCTGAAACATAAGAAAATTATATGAGTTTTATAGATAGTAAAAAAAAAATATATGAATAAGAAAACACGTTACAAACCTTTATTTCTGAGCTTTGCTGTTCCAAACAGATCTGCTTATCTCTATAGAAATTTTTCAACTCCAAACCTGTTCTTTTGAGAGCTTGTTGTTGTTGTCCTGAGCTGCTTGCGTTGGATGATGAAGCGGTCGATACTTTTATCTGCTCACTACAGCTCTGACTGAGCTCTGCTGGTTGATGCTGCCGATGATATAGGGACTCTCCCACTACTGCAGAAGTCTCCCCCTCTTCATTAGCTGCTTTTTCATTGGCTGCTGGTCGTCTATGATTTTCTACACACTCTCCAGTTCTTTGTTCTTCTATTATTTTAATCCTATAATGGCCCCAAGGCAGCGTATCTGTAGTGTTTGATAAAATATATCGTTTATCATCTCGGGAACTAAGAGCAATTTTATTTTCCCTCTCAGTGTATAGCTTATGATGACGTGATCTTATATTAATTTGCTCTCGATTAATGTTTATAATTTGGTCACGTAGGCACTCAGTATAGTCGTTAAAATCGATAGTTGCTTTTACGACGTTACTCTTAACACCCTTTGCTTTTTTAATCACATTTTCATTTTCAAGAAGAATACTATACATCGATAAATCTAAGACACTAAGCCCAATGTATATTGCCTTTTTCATCATCACTTCTGCACGTTGTAGCTGTATGGCTACAAAATTCTCATCAAAAATATCACAGCTGTGAAAATTTGGCTTTGCAATGTACGATGCCGCACCATAGCGTCCATCCCAATGGTTGAGAAGTTTGACATCGATACGCTTTCTCTCATTTTCCATCGTTTTTCCAAAAATAGCATTATTGTATAGTTTGAAAAGCATTTTTTCAAACTCATTCTTAGCCTTTTTTCTCTCAATGCTATTGAGATCAATATATTCTTTAAGCCATGCACTTTGCCAGAATTTTAAGGCTCGATATATTTTTGTCAGTCGTAATCCATGATTTGTGGCTTGCTTGAGGGCTTCATAATGAAGTACATATTTATGCTTGTTACTTAATGTTGTCATTAATTTAGGCTGCTTCGAACCTGGTGCTGAAATGTGTTCGGAACAAAATGGCAAATCTTTATGAGAATCGTGGAGCTCCTCTGGATACTCCAAATCCACTTCTAAAATATATCCGTAAGCACTTTCATTTCCAATATTATAAAATTCATGAGGCTGTTGCTCAACATTTTCGACCCACTGAAATCCACCATAAGGAAGTTTTTAAGTCATTGCCCAACCATACAAATTATTTACGTCAAAATATGCTATATATCTTTCAGTTTCATCTTTTTTATAATTTTCCATATAGTGATTATTAGCTTCTGCATATCTGTTACAGCACTGGCTTATTCCACCTCGTATGCCTTTTTCAATGAACATAAACATATCTATATCAGTAATGAATTCTAGTGAAATCTGAAAAAAATTCTCAATTAATAACTAAAGCACAATTGACATTATATTCTTATACATAATACTTACTTTCGTTTTTTTCAACATGGCATTCCAAGTGAAGCCTGGAGTAGTGAAATAGTGAGCAGGATCTAATTTATAAACCTTGAGGCAATTATTTCTAAAGTTTTCAAATACTTCTGTTAACAGAAGTACATCAGTTTTGAGGTAAAGATCTGAATACTGTCCAAGAGTTATAATATCAAAAGTTTTCCATACTGTTTCAGCATGTATATAATCTTCACTACTTATATGTGCATTATATAATTTACTATAAAAATCACCTTTAGATGGGAGCCCGATTTCTTCAAGTTTTTCGAATGATGCTACATAATCGTATGGAAATACACCCTTCCTCTTCAGGATATTGATTTCCTCGAAAGAGTATTTATCATCTTGACTGAAAACCTTTTCTAGAGTATCATACTGCTCTAAGTAAGATCCCAACTTATCAAGCGACGACGGCAAAAATCTATACGAGTCAATGAAGCGTAAGTTTATGCTTGTCCCTTTAACGTACTTCGTAAAAGAAATGTATTTTTCTTTAGTTTGAGGGATAACTTGCACTCTTCCGGGAAAGCAAGTTACAAGTTCTTGTATAAATAAGTGGGCATCATAATTGCTGAGATTATGGAAAACTATTGGTACTGCTCGCGAGTCCTGATACTTGAGATTACATTCATTGTGAGCTGGGCCTCGATATCTGAGTAAAAAAAAGCGAATTTTAGTTTAAAGGGAAAAAATTTTCTCAATTACAAACTCATAAATATAATACTTACTCTCCAGTAAAATGGCAATGATCGTAAACTTTTTTATCATTTTTAATAGACTTCTCACATATGTGACACATATCAGCATTGAAAAAATCAAAGTCCTCTTCTTCAGTTAATGATCTCATTGGCACTGGATTGTTGTACATTCTATGTAAATCTAAGGCAAGATCTTGCATTTCTTTCACAAACCAGGTAGCTGGATTCTAACTGCTTTCAGTTTTTTTTTCTGTAGAAAATGTATCGTGATTTCGCGTTGTCAAAACTGCACTTTACATAATATCCAACACTTAATGCTTCATGGTGTTGTATTGCTCGCTCACTATTATGCACAGGTTTTAATAAACACTCAAAGTCTGCGTATACTATAAATGGTACATGATTTTTATTTATGTGATTTTCAAATTTTAAAATTTTATTATCATACCTCGGCAAGCTTATTTTACACTTATTCACTTTAACGCACTCCACCGTATGTGTTTTTATCATCTCATCAGTTGTAAAGGAATGAAGACAGCGGGCGCAAATATATATTTTATGTTGATGTTTTGTTAAAGAACTTCTAACCAACCTAGATAAGTCTTTAATATATCCGTAGTGGTATTTTATATCATTATCAGCACTATTATCACCATCTTGGATTCCTTCTAAATATTCTTCTCTATCTTCTTCTACCTCATCTTCATTCATTGCCTCAGCATTAACGAAATCATCACGTTCTCCGTCAATATTTTTTTGTTTCTTTGATTTTACCTCACTATACGTGTCAATATAATAATTTTGTATAAGCAGCAAATTAATATGTTTATCCTTTTTTTCTGCTGTCAAGTGAAGGGGTAAAGTTTTATAACTATTTTTACTTTTCTCCAAAAAATACATGTTAATAGACACATTATTCTGTTTTTCAAATTTTGTAACTTGCTTAGGCTGCACTGGAAAGGTGATCCCCTCGAAACTATAACTGTTTTCGTATTGAGTATAATATGACACTCGTTGTGCATTTTTATTCACTGGATGTAAAGCTGACAAAATGGCCCATTTGAAGCATTGCTGATCTGCGTTCTGTACATTCACGCAAGCTTTTTTTTTCTCGATAGTAGTAGGGAGTTCTATGTAAGAACTACCACTCATTGCATTGTACTTATTTACATTTACTACTAAATTTAAAATTGAGCGTAAAGTCCATCCAGAATCACGCTCCTGAAACTCTTCTGTATCTGTAGAAATAGGCTTCTGGACATTCGTTTTAAGCCATTCATGTAGGTCTGTCGTATCAAAAATGGAATCAGATTTAGTATTAAAATATTTGACTTCAACAGTCTCTGTATCATTTTTTACTGTCAAAAACTCTGCTGCTAATACTGTATTAATTTTTAAAGCATTTTGCTCGTCGAGAATTTCTTGCAATTTTATAATGAATATTTTTTTCGCAGACTTAAGAAATTTTATTTTATCTAAATGCCTACTATTTGTTATAACAGCCGTTCTTATGCGATTTTTAAAAGCACTATTAAGATCTTCCCATGTCACAAAATTATAATCATCTTGATTGTCTAATTTTTCATCGAGCCCTGACCCTTGCACTTCTAGAATTTTATAAAATGCTGCTAAAAACGTTGATAAAAGACACTCAATATTCAACAACTTATTTTCCACTGGCGATGACAATTTTACAGACAGCTTATAGTCGGAAATACTTTTAAGCACTATTTCACTATTATCAATAAAATCTCGTATCTCAGTCATATTATCACTATGCAGCAAGCGTTGATATTCTATTCGCGCTATTTCACAGAAAATCACGTAACGCTCCACGGCGTTGGCGTTAGCAAAATTCTCGTGGAGTTGCTCCATTATACTTACAGCTCGCGTTAACGTACTCAAATGAATGACAAGCAGCTTGAACTTTTCTTTTATACTGATTTACCTCTGCGAAAGCGATACGAGTGATAACTAGCGGTGACTAGCAGTTGTATATAAAGAGATGACACATCGATAGAGGGGTTAGTTAACTAATAATCGTCACAACGTTAAGATGACGAAGTACGTGGTTGATGTTCAAGGCTTTAAAACCATGCACAACGAATTTATTTTTAAAGAGGTCGCTATTATACCTCTACAAGAAAATGCTACACCGTCAGTTTTTGTCTTTAAGCCCCCATATTCTTGGGTACAGCTCTTACCTAAGAACAAATGTGAAAATCGATGGTTGGAGTTTAATTACCACGGTCTTCGTTGGAGCTCAGGAGAAGCTCCCTACGAGGATCTAGCTACAACCTTTCGAGCCATTATTAAAAAAAAAGATGTTATTTACGTAAAAGGTCTTGAAAAAATCGAATGGTTGCGCCGTGTGCTATTTAATAGGTACATTACTCATAGTATGATTATACGCTTTACTAAATATTTGCATAATATAATTATTTTTATAGGTACATTTATGATATTAAGCAATGTCCAGCTGTACAAAAATTAGTATGGATGATATCGAATGCATGAATCACCAATTTAATTCAGCTCATTGTGCTGTAAAGAATGCTACAGCTTTAAAAAAATGGATTTTAAAAGAGCAGCAACGACAAAACGATATTTTTTAATCAATGTACACCTGATACACAATACTTATGCAATAAATTAGTTCTTCATTAATCTATGTCGATTTTATTCATTCACGCCTCCTTATTACTGCGCCGATTAAAATTACTTTATCGTATTAACTGACTCAGTTCGTTGGCGAGGTACTGCGGTGAAGAGGAGTAAGCCAAGCAATGTTGGGATACGCTTTCGGTTATGAAATGGTATACATGTTCTCTGGCAACACGCATCACTCGATACGCCCGCTCTTGAGAAAAAAATATGATGCTGGTACATTATACGCCTAAATAAGAAGCAAAGAGTTATCGGCCACGGCTTATACATACGTGTATCCTAGCATGACTCGTTGCACCCACTCTTGCTAAAAAAAAAATATTACACTGGAACATTATACGCCTATAAATAAGAAGCGAGAAGTCATCGGCCACGGCTAACACATCCGTATAGATAAGAAATAATAGCTCCGTTTACTTGGCAGGGTACTGCATTGAGTAAGCCAACGTTGGTCGCAGCTGAACGGGATACGCGATCCGCTACATCCACTGATACACGTTCATGCTTGATCATCTTCCTCTTGCGCTGTACGTTTGACTTGTCACACCTACACCTTTCGGACCCATCCTGATGACGTCGGAGCTTGATTCGCGGTCGGAAAGGAAGGGAGCTGTCAATATCATCCGACATCACAGCATTCGGAAGAGGCCCCCTTCCCCTGACGTTACCATCCGAGTAGTCCGCACCACCCACCGCCTCTACCGCCCGTGCCCCTCCTCCCACCGCCTGATTAGCCCCCACCACCGCCTCTCCTCTACCGCCCGATTAGCCTCTCCCCCCACCACCGCCTCTCCTCCACCGCCTCTTCTCCACCCATAGCTATAGCTAGAGCCTCTCCCCCCACCACTACCTCAGGGGGGGAGCTGGGGGAGTGCCAGAACCGCCATAGTTTACCTTCTTACATCTTACGGACAATTTTTTGCAGTTTAAGGCCACATTAAACTCAGATTTAAAACAAATTAATAAAACAGAGATAAATGTAATGTACCTAATGGTAAATTATATTATAAGAAATGTACAAAAATAAATCAAAAACTTTCAAAACATGTATTGACGCAACTTAATTGGCTCAAAATTTGTATTGCTCATATAATATCTTATTAGACATAAAAGCATTTAAACGTAAGCAATTATTTTTTGTTAAACAAAGGACTTTTTTGGTCGTAAAAATGAAAAAAAATATTTTGTTAATACTGAAAGTATTTACTGTAAAAAAAAACCCCAGAGAAGCCGTTATAATATACAAATTTTCTGAAATTAAATATGCTTTTCTAGACTGCCATAATTTGAAAAACAAAATCATCCAGCGTATTCTACTAAAATTTGTACATAAGGAATAAGTTTTGCTAATGCTAGTAAAAGAGCCGCAATGCATGCGTTTACAATGTAGATACTTTATTGCACATTCCTATGTGTCATGCGTTGATCGTTATTATTTATAATATTTGTTTACAGTACTTATTTGTGATAGTTATTTCCCTTGTGTCTCACGTTGTTTGTTATAATTTATAATATTTGTTAATGTTATTTATTTAAGAAAGTTAATTGTTTTCTTACACTCATATGTGCAACACTTGATTTTTCTAAAAAATTTAGTTACTATTTATGTTCCTAAGATTAAACTTGTATCAGAAAGATTCATTTAATTTATTTGTATTTTACATACTACAATGTATATTTTTTTCATCATTCTTAATACACAATAAAATTTTTTTACAAACACTATTCAACGGTAAACTTTACATCGGATTTCAAAATTCCTTATTTACTATTTTACAATCCCTGTGTTCTACAGTAAGGAGCTCTAAAGTAAGAAATTTAATTTTTTTAAAGAACATTATTGTGATCAAAAACTTTTCTAATTAATTAATATATTATCTAACTTTCAAATTTTCACCAACATAATTTTGCAAATTCACCATGTAAATGGTGTATTTTTATTGTATTAAATTTTCCAAATTTTATTTGGAAACTTTAAAGAATTATTAAACTTTACTTAATACTTTTAATTTTATTACGCATTGTATTTTTGTAAACTATCACACTAGATACAATGATCATCCATCAAATCATTCAATTTAACGCATTCTAACGTGATCTGTTTTATAAAAATTCTATGAACAAATCATTCAGGTGACAATGATTTTTAATATAATTTGAGTAACTACAAAGTAAATAGAAAAAATTTTTACTTTACTATTACTCGAAATCCGAAAGTAATTGTATGATCTTGTTTGTGTACTTAATACTTCACACAACAAAATTTAAATCGTTACGTCCACACACAAAAAAATCACATTTCATGCCCATGGAAGCTTTAAGCTTTGCAACAAATAGCAGCAGTTCTGCTGCCCACTTCCTTGAAGCTCACTAGACACCTGTTTTATACATATAGATCTACACCTTCACGCTTTGCATGCCAACCCCTATTACCGAACCATACCTTTTTGTTAAAAAAAAGTTAGTCAATTACTTAAATAATATCATGATCACATTAAATTTATAATAACTCAAAGGTAAGTAAAAAAAATTACACTGATTCAAAAAAGCATTTTTCACATTCTTTATTAGACAACTATAAATTTATTAATACACTATTTATTTTTCACGTATATATCTTCCTATAATATGTAGGTCAATATGTAGGGCATTCCACATACCCCTTTACTAACTCCCACTAATAACGGAAAAATTCGTCTTGTTTTGACGCTATTTTAACCCAATGTAAGTTGGGTTGAGCCCCCCCCTGCTCCCATCGTTTCTTTATTGCCATTAATTGTCGCTCCCCTTCCCCTTCACATGATTTTTCTTGCCTGCCACCCACCACCCCCTGACTATTTTTCCATCTCATTGTAATTGTCTTAAAAAATTTTATTAAACATCCATATAACAAAAAATTTATTCGATTGAGCAAAAATTTAAGTAGAAAAACATAGTTAAATTAAAAATATTGTACCAAACAGTCATTTTCGTTTTTTTTTTTTTAAATAAATACACCATCTTAATTTTTGCATATTGATAATGCTACATAAATAGTTGGAAAACAAAGGTTTAAACTAACAAGTACAAACTAACATTATCCAAATGTAGACCTTGAGATTTATTAATGATCATAGCAAAAGCTAAAACTAAAAAAAACAGTGTTCTATATAAGAAAACTGCAGTGAAGAAGTATCACCAGTATTTATATACCTACCAGGGGTACCACGCTCTGCATGCGCTGTCGTCCCATAAAATCGGACGGCGGATCTCCCAAATGCTTGGTGCCGCTATTTTCCTACTTTGGGAAGCCTGGCCACCTAAAATAAGAGAACAACGGTACCAACGCATTGGGAGCGCTGCACGTGTCAATTTTAAGAAGCGAGCACTTCCAACTTTTTTCCAGTGTACCCATCAATATATTTAAACTAGGGGCCCCCCGTCTCGGCTTAGCCCGAGACTTACTAAATGGAACACCGTCATGTGTTGACATATATTGTGAAACGTTTTCAGTAATAAATTTAACATAGATTCCTAATACTTCTTAGAACAAAAATCTTCTGATTAAAAACATATTTGTTTGCAATCCATACAGTTTATTTGGTCAAATAATCAGCTGTAAAAATTATAAAAAATATAATTATTGTGAAAAGTACCGAGCGTTCCTTATGCTATAAAATAATCGTTGGCCATAAGGAGTCGCTGATTTGCAGTTTCTCTCGTATAATTTACGAAAAAGGCTATTTTGTACGGCTGTTAGAATTTTTAACTCCTAAAAAACATGTATTGAAAACAATTTTTTTTCTCTTATCTCACAACTTTATTACCAGAGCAAAAAAATCCTGGAGCTTAATTTCTACATATTTTATTGCCACAAAAATACAAATACATTTTCCACTTATTTAAAAATCTGAATTTAGTGATTAAATCAGTTTCTTGACTCCTGAAATTATATTCATTAGATACATCTAAGGTTTACTCCCAATTCACCCTCTTATGATTATTGGCATGCTTACGACTTTTGTGATCCCTAAAAGTTGTTTTCTGTCAATTTTGTTAAGTTCTAATATATTTGTTGGCAAGATAGTTTCACGTCTGATTGCCCTAAAAAAACGGTGAGCTTCATAAGTAAACTCTTTCTAGACTGAAGTTACCAGCAATTGTAACTGCCTGGATACCTCAGGGTGATCTTTTCTGGCCTGTCGTTGAAGCCCCAGACAGATAGGGAGAAAAATTACAAAGTCCGAAGATTTGGAGCTTGTTGTAGGAATCTTTCCCAACGTCTCTTGGTATAACGCTGAAGACGTTGGTGTCTAAAGCACCTCTTTTTTGCAGACTCAGTTGTTTTGATGATGTAAGGTAGAGAGATTGGTTCGTGATGCTTGCCCGTTGGAGATTGACTCAAGTTTTTTTCCCTTTATAGCTGTTAGGTTCACCCAGTGCAGACCTTGGAGAGGATTGGTGATTCCTGGTTGAATGCTTAGAGTCGAGAGGGTAATATAGGGTCGTCGGTCATCAGGGTTCCCAGCCTTGCGAAGAATAATTCCGCTCATGACGACTGCCAGTGAATGACTGAGGTTTAATCGTGGCTGGCTTTACATAGTCTTCTAGTCGACAAATAACGCTTCTGAAAATGGTTGTAAGAATATATTTGTTGGCAAGATAGTTTAAATTTAGCTGGCCCTGAAAGGAACCGATGAAAAAAATTGTTAAGTGTACTTATATTGCTCCTGAAAAGGGCCAGTGGTGAAATTTTTAGTTATTTTTTATTATTATTCTTGATGATGGAGAAACAGCTGCGGGTAGCTTGACTCTTACCCTTGGAGTCTCTGTGTACGGAGACCGTACATGAGGAAGGTACGCCACTGACCAAAAAATATCTCGTCTTCAGATCGTTCCCCAGATAACCAACCGCTTATAGTTAGTCGGGAAAGTGGGCTTGGAGAATACCTTCTTCGTAGATATGCCGTTGGAACGATCACTAAGAAGTTGGCTGTTGTGGCTGCCCGTACTCTTCAGGGCTGTCTTCCGTGGCTTACATTTGTAGTAAAAAATTCTTTGATGACACGTGGCCAGATTGTGGTACGGCCCCATAACTTTAAAGCATAGAAGCAGGTTTTGCTCTGGCTAGACACGTCTCCTGGTATTCTGCTGGAGATGTTATCGTTTAGAATAAATTTTTTATTGGTGGCACTTGTAAATCCTGGAGGTTCAGGGTGAAAGTAGACCTAGGTCACTTGCCTATTGGAGAAGAGCGTTATCGGTAACCGAGATACCCAGCTGCACGGCTATCATCTATATTCTCAATGCAGCTCCATATGACTTGTCAATAAACGGCGGCAGAAATGTCTGTGACGCTAAAGTATTTTATAACCACACTAATTTAATTCCATTGCAGGTAGCTTCAATTTTATGTTGATGCTACCTAGCGGATCTAACTGAACTAAAGTTAAAAGCTGGAAGTATTTTTGCAAAACTTTAAGCTTATTTATTGCTGTTGTTATAAAATTTTTCAAGATAAAAACCATACTTAAACCATCTAGTAAGTGTCAAGAGTCGGTTTGCAAAATTTAAGTAAAATCGATTCTGTAGTTTTTGCGGTTAGCGATTACAACGGTTTTAGCGACTTTGTTTTATATATCAGTAAGATATTAATGTAAATTAAAGACAGGTCCTTATAGGCTGAGAGAAACGTGTTCGCTCGTCATAGAAGCTACTTTTTGCTTAGATAAAAGCCTCGTTGATGGTAAAGAACTTGTTTCCACAAATTTAAAAGCATCCTCAGCCAGAATCCCAAGCAGGTGGACATGATTCGCCGTATAGTTGCCTCAGTAGCCCTCCAGAAGCTCAGATCTGCTAAGTACACGGCCTCAGTCCATATCTGTGGAGATTTCTTACAAATTGTTTGGACTGCATGCTCGATTATTTATCTTTCCCAAGGCGAGCTGAGAGTTGACAGTCTCCTTGACTCTGAAAGGACGATTGCAATGTCAGAGGTACACAGAAGGCTATTACTCTTTGTACATTGAGAACGAGTACCGTGAGGTACCAACTTACATATTTAATAAAAAGAAATAATGGAAAATTAACGAACTACTTAAGTTAATTTTTTATTTTATCTGTTTCACAGGGTGTAATAAAATACATTCCAATTATTACGTCACACAATTAAGCTCGGTTAAACAACAGGATATCTCACAGCATTCTTCTGATTGGATGCATTGTTTGAACTATACGAAAATCAGCCGTTAGCAAATCGATCAATGAAAGAGAGCTATGTAATAAAGGGGCGTGGTCTTACTGAATAGAAGAAGAGGAGAAAAGTAATCAGTAAAAGAATGTAGAATAAGTGAGGTATGGTAGTCGGAGAATGATATCAATCAAACAATAGCAGATGTTGATACATCAAGTATTGTACCTGCCTAGGGTTAAAAGTAGTAGTGAGAGTTAAAATATAAAGACAAGACTATCACACTGGTAGATAATAAACTGAAGGTTAGGCGAACAGTAAACATCAACTTTCTTTTCAAAAGGTGCTAAGTATTTTGTAGTTTTAAACTGCAACATCATGAATTATTAACAAGTATGCAATAGAGATTTGATGCTGAGCATTTTTTTAGTATTACAATTATAATAGTAATTATTATTATTACTATGATTTAACTTAGCATTAATCAGCGGGTGATTTATCACCATCAATATCAATGAATTAATATCTTGTCTTTTGATTAAATGAACTGATGATGAGGTAGCAGAAGAAAATCACCAAAAAACTTAATTATACAGTACTCACAGTATTTTTAAATACAAAATAGCACTCATGTGGACAGTCCACGTCACTTTCCAATGTTATTAGTGTGTATCTTTAAAGCACTTGGAGTTTTAATGAGTCACTTCTTACGCACAGACATTTACACGCTTACACATACACGCACACGCATACACACATTCACGCACACGCGAACGCATGTGTGTATACACATGCATTAATACTCATGTGTAAATATACGAGCTTGAACGAAAAGTCTTTAAAGTTAATATATTTAACAGAAAAAGACGTGAAATGGGCATTTGAGATTTTTAAAACTGACAGTTTTAAACTAATGACCTTGAGAAAACATATAACTAAAGTGAATTTTTTATTTTATCTAATTGACCATATTGCGCTACACCACACTACCAAAGCGCATGTGCGAAAAAAAATGTTGGTATTTTAATCTGTATTTTACACCTGATTCTCCACAAATAACGCTTTCTTCAAGAATCAAACTAGTGATTTTCTGCACACTAGCTCAGTACCCTATCCACTCTGCTACAAGTGACCCCTATAGATTAACTCCTGCCTCTTTATTTAAATAATGTTTGCATCTAATCTCTTATTTTAATATTCATTGACTATTTATTAATTATTTAGGTTCAATTAAACATTATACCAAATGATAAACTATCAGTTTAATTAACTTTTTTTTTACATAATTCAATAAATCTTTTCAAAACTCAGCAATAAATGTTTCTATATTATCTGATCCTTTGACGAATACGTGTTATGAATTAATGGTGTATAAATAATTGATGTTCAATCAAATCTTATTATTTACTTTTTTAATTTGGATACTATTAGTTTTTAAACAGTAGAATACTATAATGAGATTGCTATATTAAAATTTTTGCTTGATAATGTTCTTATAACATCTTCACGGAGCTGTTATATTAATACTGATTGTTGTGTAAAAAATTTAAGTGATTGTAAAGGTTCTATAATGGTTCAAAAAAAACTTTTTTTAATAAACAAATGTTATTATAGAATAAAAATACAACATGTCATATATTATGATCAAGTAATAGAATGATGATTGACAGAACAATTTTCAAGTAAATGTGAATTTGTACCCGTACACACGTGTGCGCGCTTGCACACACACACAGACATGCATGCACGCACAAATATACTTTAGAACTTTGAGTTTAAGTACATTTATTTTTTTAAATTTCTTTGCAAACAGTATTTTTGATCGGCAAGTGATCTCCTTTAACTTAAATGAATATATTATTCTTATTTTTATAACTTCAAAAGGCTCGGTGTAATTAACCAGAAGAGAATACTGGTTTTCAAAAGTATAAGCTAACGTTCTTCTGAAATCTCCAGAACCATTGATAAAAAAAACTTCATAATTTTTTTTGCAAATTGAATGAAATATTTTTTTTTGATAATTTTCTTACTAATATATAAAGCAAATTCGCTTAAGCCGTTGCAATCGCTAACCATGAAAACTACTTAACCGATTTTCCTGAAATGTTGCATGCCGATTCTTCACACTTCTTAAATGGTTTTAGTATAGTTTTTATCTTGAAAAAATAAATAGCAAAAGCAATAAATAAGCTCAAAGCTTTGAAAAAGTACGCTAGCTTCACACTTTAGTTCAGTTGAATCCGCTAGTTGGCATTGAAGAAGAATCGTATCAACCTGCATATCGTGACAAACTGAAATAAGAAAGTATCGTTATAATAGGCCCTAGCAACATGCCTAATACGTAGTCGTTCACCAAAAGTGCAAGAAGCCTATAGCTGGAAGTTGTGCAGCTGAGTATCCCGGTTGCTGAAGATACTGTTCTTAAATAGACAAGTGACATTCTTTGAACTACATCCTGAACCACCATGATTATCCGGAAAACGATCTGAAGACGAGATATTCTTTGGTCAGTGGCGTACCTCCCTTCCGTACGATGTCCGTACATAGAGACTCCAAGACTATGAGAGTTAAGCTAACCACACAGCCAGCTCTCTATCAGCAAGAATAGTAATAAGGAATGGCAAGAAGTATCACTTCTGGTCCTTTTTAGGGCTGTCACAAGTATTTACGTTCCCTACTTAACCATCAATCTCATCAGCTCTTTCAAGGGCCACCTAACGTTAAACTTAGACTCGAATAACTCGAAACGGCGCACCAACGTAACACTTTAATTTGTTGTGTTATAGGTAGATAGCAACATAAACATAATTTATCGCTTAATTCTAAAACTTACTTCATACCTAAAGAGCGCGATTATCTCTATTGTCAGCAAAATCTTCTGTAGTGCTTTTTTAAAGTGAAACTTCTTATGTTGGGCCGTGCAGAGCCACGTTAAGGGAAATGCATAACCAGCAAACGTAGCCACCCCTCTCCTTCATCTCCTCTCTTATAGACACTCTTTCCTACTCCGTCTCTCTCTCCCTCTCGCATGTACGCCATGGGCTCCCTTCCTTTTACGCCGCTACTGTTCATATGTATGTAAGTATGTATGTATGTATACATGTTTATAGAAAGTGACTTATGCAGACTTTACGTGCTTTTAAGATGCATATACATGTATATATATTTATATATATATATATACATAAATGACATGGTAGAATTCTGCGGTCATCCGCATTATTCCACTTCCGTCCTCATAATTACCCTTACATACGTGTGATTGTCCGCATAAGTCCCCTCTGCACACACACACACGCACACACACACACACATTTATTTGTTTATTTATTTATTTATTATAGGTATGTGGTGTGTATTTTTTACGCTACGACATAACCAATGTGCTTGCTCGAAGTTAGGTATAGGTATGGAGAAAGAAGAAAGAAAGATTAATATAGCTGTACCCGTATAAGGAACAAATTATACGTATGAACAATATATACTGTATTCATATATACGTGTAAATGACCGATCATTACATGCATGTTTATGTAAATACAGGCTGATATGCAACGGTAGCTTTTCCCAAAAACAGCGTACAGAGCGAATTTTTCTGAGGAGAATCACATTGGAATTATATTTTTCAAACTAATAGCTTTTTAATAGAAGGCGATTAAAAAATACTTTCTAAACTACCCCCAGAATACTCTTATTCCACTGCTGTGTGTAATGTAAAGATTGGATGTTAATGCTGTTAGGTTAATATTGTCTGCTCCCTATGCTATTATATTTAAAAGCCGTCCGATCATCCAATCGTCAATTTTAAATATAAATTTAATATTATTATAATACTTAGCTACAAAACCATGCAACAATGAGAGTGTTGTAAGAAAAATTTATCAGCCACCAAGAAAATTATTATAATGGTCGTAGTAATTTTTTAAATGTGGTAGTTAATTGGGGAGTAGTTTCCCTTTTTCGATGAGTAGGATCACAACTTGTTTATACATTTTTTATTTACATTATCAAGTTTTATGAGCATATCTCATCACAAATTTTTCAGATGCAATATAATAACAATACTACTTATATCGTCAAGAAAATCTATACTTGTACATATTACCAGCTGATGAGATTGTTAGTAGCATACTTATACTGGCATACACTACTGCTTGTCGACAGGCTCTCTACCTCAGTCACTCACAGATCTGGCAAAACTTCCTTTATTAAATTTTTATCTAAAAATTTAGACTTACTGCAAATAGAAGTAAAATATCGAATCAGGTGGAAATTTTCTGCTCTACACGATGGTATTTTTGTTTTTCTCCAGCCTTTTACTGTATACAAGATATTAGCGAAGCAAGTTTTATGCACTACTTTGTCGGTGTTCAAGCTTTCAATTTATCAACTGCTTTTCTTGCAACCTACGAATTGGATTATAGGTAGCATCAAATCGATCCTTTGGACATCAGTGTTAAAGTTCAACTGATCTTTACATTTATGTTATATTATTAAAATAAAAAATGTAACAAATTTCAACAGAATAGGTAAGTATGGAGTCATGAGAACTTGTAAAATAAATAGTGTAGTTACAACTTTTCTAGTCATTGCTCTAAAGTGATTTTATCTCTAGCTGTTCTTAGCAGATAATATCTTCAAAGGCTAGTATGCACAATTCACTTGTGTATAATTAGATTTTTTGTTTATTTTGATGGCTGAAAATTAATTTCATGTTAGGGACACATTCTGCATAAAAACATAGTATTTATAAATATCTTCCAAGGTCTATTATAAATGATAATTAACAAGTATGAATGGCTTATACAAAAATGTATACAAGAGCCATTCTTAAATCAAAAGTTTTTTAAATTAATTTATTTTCAATAAAATGTTAGACATACAAGTTTTAAAAAATTATGTTAGAGTTAAGTACTTCTAGTGAAACTTGAAAGTTTCTTCTATTTAAATATTATTATCAACACTGATCCTCATAAAATCAAAAGCTAGGAGATTTTACAGTTTCAGCAATAGGCTGAAAGAAAGCACATTAGACGAGGAGCTGAGCCCAAAGAGTGTTAGGAAAACATTACTGCCATAAATCTTACAGAAAATGAAAAATGTTATGATTCTATACGATCCAAGTATTTTTTAAATCTTTTTTCTTCACCACGAGTTATCTACCTACTTGCCAGGTAATGGACGTTCACTTGGCAGGCACTTGGCTGGTACTTGGCAGGTACTTAGCGGGTAATTGACATTCACTTGGCAGACACTTAGTAGGCACTGTCTGGGTACTTGACGGGCACTTGACGGGCACTTGGCGGGTACTTGCTAAGCAGTTGGCTGGCACTTGGTGGGTACTTAGTGGTTACTTGACGAGCACTTGGTGGTTTTCAGCCAGAAAATTGACGGGTACTTGCCAGGCACTTGGTGGGTACTTGCCAAGTATTTGGATGGGTACTAAACGGGCACTTGGCTGGTACTTGCCAGGTACTTGGTGGGTACTTGGTGGGCACTTAGCAGGTACCTGGTGGGCACGTGGCGAGCACTTGGTGGGTACTTGACGGGCACTTGGCGGGTAATTTACGGGAACTTGGTGGGCACTTAGCGGGTTCTTGGCAGGTACTTGGCAGGTATTTGGTGAGCTCTTGAAGGTGTTAATTTATATTGATGGTTATCAACTAAATGTGATGTTGAACATTAACAAAACATTTGACTACTATAATATTATTTAAATATTACCTTATACAATGTTCAATAGAAAATTATTTTTTATAAAAGTTGTATAATTCACGACTCAACAATAAGATAATATTTAGAGTATCGTTTTTACATCGTTAAGGAAATAGTTGATTTTGTTGGTGGTAACGATACTTAAATAGTGCAAATTGGTACTATAAATCTAGTTTTTTATCTGAGGACGATGCAAGTCGGTGTTTAAGTTCCATTATATATAGCCGAGAAAAAACCCACAATATAAAGAGGGTACAATATTACATTCATGTGTATTTAACTATTTCCTACGTTTTTAAAATTTGGAAAGATATTCAACGCTTGAAATATTTTTATTTATCAGCTTATTGATGTTTTTGATGCTTTGATGTTTCTTCACAATGATGTATTTATTGTATCTGTAAACTGTAACTATCTTGATGTATATAATTTAACTGTTATAAAAAAGTAATCATGGTTAATTTAAATTACTTTCAAAGCCAAAAGGCAGATTTTGCCATACATTAAGTATTCTCATAAAACTTGATAGTATTGATAAAAAATGTATAAACAAGTTTTTATTGTACTCATCTAAAAAAGAATACTATTTTTTAACTAACTACCAGATTTAAAAAGTAACTATTATTATAATTATTTTTGGGTGGATGATAAGTTTTATTACTAACACTTTTGTTGTTGCATGATTTTGTAGCTAATTATATTAGTATCCATGAAATTACATTGGAATCTGATGATTAGATAATTAGATGGCTTTGAAATACGACAGCATAAGGAGCAGACAATAATAACCTTACAACATTAACATCCAACTTCTACATTACACACAGCAATAAAATAGTAGACGCTCTTGCGCACGCGTAAATATACCGATGTATACAGCTATTCTGACGGTACCTCACTGCTCACTGACTCCGCACAATGACAATGTGGCGACGCTGCACTTTCATACAGCCATGCCATAGCATTCCAACTCCTTTTAAATATAGTTTGGAACGTGTTTTCAATCGCCACCCATTTAAAAGCTACTATCCCTAAAAATATAGTTTTGTAAATATTTGCTATCACGAAGAAGATAGTGGATTTCAATGTGAATGGCATTTTTTTGCCACGTCGCATGGAAAAGGGCCTTGTGATGGGATCGTGGGTAGCACAAAACGATTAGCTCACCGTGCGAGTCGACAACGGAAGTAGATAAGCTATGGCGGTTCTAGAACACGGTGGTTCTAGAACAGTTCCCCTCTTTCCCCTTTCTCTGCGGCGTTCCCCTGAGTTCCCCTGCGGCCAATGGGAGAGCGGCATGGTTTTTGCGCGCGCTGCTTGAGTTTTGTGTGTGCTACCTGCAGTGCTAGAGCGGCATCCTTTTTTTTTGCGCGCGCTGCTTGAGTTTTTGCGCACTACCTGTAGCGCTACTCGAGTTGGGTGCACTGCAATGTGCGTCTGCAGCGGTGGTTTGCGCGCGCTGCTTGAATGTGTAAGATCTTGTGCAGCTTGCACATGTGATGGTTACATGCATTTTAAGGTAAGCGAGCGCGTTACATGATAATGTAGGATGTGAAGTGGTAGGAAAATAATTGTTAAAAATTTTTTTGTTTATTTTTGATCAATGAGTTTATTTAAAATTGAAAAAAATAATTACATGTACAAATTAGACTCGCAAAATGATTTGTTAAACATCTTATTCTTGAAATACAAAAGAATATACAGTAAAAATTTTATTACTATTTTCTTCACCATATGCTACACTTAACCAACCACGTCGTGCCCACTCATCCACGTAGGCAGCAGTTTTTGTCGTTTAAGACGTTCATATGCTGCATAGTATGAATCACTGTCTTGCTTTGATGACTTGACTGATGTGTTAGTAATAAACCATTGTTTTAATAAGTGTGCTTTATGTAGAGCACAAAATAGTTTTTTCTTTTCGAAATGATTTTGTCCGTGTGTAAGGCATACGGGAGAAGAGACTTTATCTTCAAGGTGTTTGAAGGGACGACATATTTGCGATAAATCATGAACTTCTCGCGTTAGGATTGAGCTAATGAATTGGGCTTCATCACTTCCATATGTATAAATTCTTCTAATATTTTTAGTAATAGTTGTAAGACGATACTTCAAGTCATTTAATGTTATATCACCTTCAAACCATTCGATTCCGTGGACTTCTAGTGTCTGGTAATTATTATGTTTTTTTATATCCAGCGGTAAATCATTGAAATTGCAGGGTGGTTTGACTATCCAGTGCCCAACAACGTTTCCTTGCAATGAAACCATGGAAAATTCTTTTGGTATGTAGTATCTATCAGCATTATGAAAGCCATGGATATTGATGATAAAATCCATGATGATGCGTTTGATGAGTATTTATAAATAGAGAATTTTAAGGTTGAAAAGTATTTTTTCTCAATGTCTTCTCTACTCGACTAGCTTGTCTTTTTCACCCTTGCTCTTACTACTTATGCCGAATTAGTGAAACTGAGAAAATAATAAGATACAACCACTATTTATAACTTTTCTTCATCAGAGCTAGCGACATCTTCCCACCCGCAGCGCTGCTTGAGTTTGCATAAATTCTCTGCAATCCCCTCTCTGTAAGCGAGCACGAGATGCAACTTCTCTTCTCCTCGACCCCCCCCCCTCCATGTGTGAGTAAGAGATGCAGCTTCCCTTCTTTCCGAGCGCCTAAACCGCTGCGAGCATACCCTAGCTCGCGAGCAGCTGTGACTATACTATAAAAAGCCGTGAATATACTTGAACAGTTGGATAGTTAGAAGTGCCACTTTACTTTTTCATGCTTTTTCGCTTAGAAGAGCTGTTCTTTCAAAACGACAGAAGCAGATAATCCCAAGACGATAAGTATAGTTATACCCCAGTAAGCTTAGGAATCGCTTCATGAGAAAATTAAAACGGCTAAATATTCGGAGCACAGTTTCCTTTCCCACGCATCATTTATGTATGCCAAATACATACCTTGTCTCTTACAATTATGGCTCTACATGTATAGTTCAAAACCCTCTACGTATGCTGACTAATCCGCAGATCAACAATTCCCAACGGGACTTCTTTTCTCAACAGGTTTGGAGCATTTTATATCCAGAGCACTACACATAGTTGGTAGAAAAATTTCAAAGTAACTTGATGCTAAAGGTGCTTACTTCGTCAAGTTAGGATTATTTTAAAAAATTGCTAAAAGAAATAAAATTAATACGAGCATATTTTTATTTATAACCTCATATTATTAAATTTTATGGAATTATTTTTGAGAATTGAAATTTCTTCAACTATTATATATGTTTAACAATAATGAATAGGTACTATTAAATAAACAAATGTTGATTTTTTTGTAAATTAAGATTTTATTAAGATTACTTTACACATTATGAGAACTACAATCTCAATTTATTTGGATAAAACAGTTTATCATATTACAGTTAAAAATAAATTATATAAACTTTAATCGAATTTAAGCGAACGACACACCTTTTTTCTGTTTGTTTCTTTTTCCATTCTTTTCCTCTTATTTACATATGTTACTTCACACACAATTTCAATGTCATCAACTTGCGGTGATGATATATCAATTACATCTTTACAATTACTCAAAGGCAATGTTGTTAAATCTATTACTAATGCCTCATTATTCACTAATGGTGATGTCGTTAGATCAACGACTGGCACCGCTAAATTCAGAGGTATCGCTGGCGGCGAACTCCAGTTCGCAATCTTAAACCTCTCCGTATAGGAAAGTGTAGGGGATGCTGCAAAAAGATTCCCAGAATCCAATGGTACTGCATCGATGTTTGAAAACGATGCTGTTTCCCATGGTGAAAAAGAGATTGAATCTGGAAAAAAGTTCACATTATAATTATATAAATTATAAATTACAAATAATTTTTTTTCAAAAAGGTATAAAATATAGCAAAGTAATTTACCGAAATCCTGAGCTGTGGCCGCCGTTGGTGAATTCCACCGCACCGTTTCAAACGTCTCAAACCTCTCCGTAAAGGAAGGTGTAGGAGACGATAAATATATATTTGTCGTCGGGATGACGACACCAGGACAAGACGGTCCTGGAGGAAGGCTTAATAAGTCAGTTTCTGGTACTGCTGACAATGCTCCATCAATGTTTGAGGGCGGTACTGTTATCCACGACGAAAAAGATATTGATTCTAGAGGAGATATAGTTATTTAACAATAATTTAAGGTTTATTGTAAATGCGGAAAAAAATTATAAAATTAACATAACTTACCAAGGAGTACATCAAAATTCTCTTCGTCTATAATAGAAATTGAGTTTGCAGATACTCTTTGTGGTGATGTGCATGGTTCTAAATCACTATTATTAAAATCTTGCGGCAGCATATTATCCAAAATATTCTGGAAACTCTCTATTTCTATAAGTTCTGTTTCACTATAGACCGTAGCTGATGGACGTGTGTGAGCCATTTCGATGATTTTACAAAACTAAATATTTTAGTATTCAGCCCTCCTTTTAAACACTTTGAAGCAGCTACTCCGAAAACTGTAGCTTATTCCCCCTACCTTATTCTAATTTTAGAATATTTATTTTAAACCAATAGAAAGACAAATTCATCATTTTACAACCCTTTTTACTACATCAGAGATCTATGATTGCTTGAAAATTTGACTTCCCCCTCCCTCCAACTACCATAAGCCAATCGGAACATTAGAAAACTTAACTTCCATCACGTGTGAATGTCTACAGGTGAGGGAAATTTCATCCCTCTTAGTGCGCAGATACAAATTTTTTCTCCCACGCATTCCTACTCCTCTCCCTAGACGGTCCTCAAGTGTCATAGTCACACTATTCGAATTAGCCAGGGAGTAAAGGAGTTGAACTTCAAGGTAGCACAACGCATAGGTCGAGACACACTCATCAAGGTATGTGAAAATTTTTATAACTACTTTTTTTATGTAATACTTTTTCCTATTCTTTACTCGAGACGCAGCAATGATGTTGAGAGTTCTACTTTTTTATATTTCACTCGAGACGCAGAAATGATGTTGAGAGTTTTATTTTTTCTATTTCACTCGAGACGCAGAAATGATGTTGAGAGTTTTATTTTTTCTATGTCACTCGAGACGCAGAAATGATGTTGAGAGTTCTAATTTTCTCACTAACAATTTTATTTTTCTAGCTTCGTAAAAATCAAAAACTCCATAATTTATTTATTTTTTTTTTCAGCATGAATATGGTAAAAAAGACTACTGATGGTGATATAAGAAGATATCAGGAACGTCTGATTTTTCGTGCTTTGCAACGACACATAATTTCTTCTGAACAACTTCCTGAATTCATGTCAATGGATCTTTCTGCAGGAGAAATGCCAGAAGTAATAGTGGAAGAAGAAAAAATAGCTGCACCAACATCTATAAAATCAACAGCTAAAGAAGTAGAGGCGGTGCCAACAGCAGCATCATCATCATATGAAAACGGTAAAGTAGAAAAATTTACTTTTGCACGTTGAAACATAATTACTCCAATTATATTATATAATACACGCATGCACAAACTTAAAATTTTAGCTACTTCATTGCTTAAGATGTATAAAATTGTTGTTTTCTAAATATTTTTCAGAAGAAAAACTGCAGTTTTCTCAATGCAAATGGTTAGATAATATTAATTTACAATCACCACTTTCACCATCATGGGAATCATGGTTTTGCGAACAAAACTGGGATGAATTATTGGAGTCAGCACCTGAAGTGGTAAAAACAGGAGCAACTACTGCTACAGCCGTATGTAAGGACAACGATGAAGTTTTAAAATCTGCATTTGCCCTAACTATGACCGGAGAAAATATACCCCTCCCGTCAACGTCATCACCACCGCCACCATCACTCGCAATAAATTCTTTATTGCCCGAAAATTTTGAGACGTGGTCTGAAGAGGATAAATGTACGCTTATGGAAAGAGTACACATATCCTTAAAAAAAGATGAAGACAAAATAATAGCTCGGGAGAAAAAAAAATGATTAAGGAGAGAGAACAAATTATTGACAAGTTACAAAAAAAAGAGGCTTTGGAAGAAAAAAAAAACAAAAGGCAATAAAGAAAAAGCGAAAAGCTGATTTACTCAAGATGGAAAGATGCAAAAAAAAAAAATTTCATAAGAAGTCTTTACCTCAAAAATTATTAACTGATACGTTTAAGTTTTAAGTGTATATCTGTAAAGAATATATATTACGAATGTTAAATTTTTATGTCAAAGAGAAACAATTGATTATGATGTAATAAAATTTTCTACTTTATTAATAAAAATTCTGCCTATTTTCATTTTGTCTTGATTATACTCAAATTAAACTTTTAATATTTTTTTATCTCACGTGCAACAAAAGAACTACATATAAATTTTTTAATTAAAAGTATATTCATTGATCACAAATATTATTTGTTTTAAAAATAATTAAAAAAATTTTTTATTACATTTTCAGTTAGAATAATGAATAGTTCAGTATGTAACCTTCCAAATTTTACTCTTTTTACAACTTTGCATCCAATCTTTGATTGCTAGCACATTCTTCACAGCACACATTGAATCAATATGAAAGCTATGATGTTTGCATGGCACATAGTCTTGTATGAGATTTACAAGAGCAGGGCACCCATACTCCTCAACATTAACAACTCTGAAAATTTTATACATATATATTTATTATTTACAAGAAAATGTATATATTATTAGACTCAAGATACTTTTTTCTATAAGTTAATGATACATACTTGCATGATAGTATGTTTTGCAACCATTTTTTCTTCTCAAGACCTTTGATATAAACTGTTCTAACGTCAAACAGCATACGTTTAAATTTTTCTATTCCTTTTTTGTAAGAAATGTTACCGGAATTCCAGTTGATACCATGAAAATTAGCTTCCAACCATTGATTCTGTTTTTGATACTTTTTTGATAAGTCCTCTAATGGAAAAGGTGGTTTAAGTACAATGACGACCGGGGAAGTATCCATGTCAAGGTCAATAAAGGAAATTTCCTTAAAAATAAAGTTGTTACCAAAGCTCTTAAAGCCTTGAAAATCTACAATGTACTTCATTTTGTAAGAAAAAGTAATTGATGTTGCTCAGCTGAGAGTAATCAAATGAATGAATTTTACTGCTATATGTGGTTTATAATATGTACATTTTAGTTTAACACATGCATGCGCGTTTACACCCCCCCCACTCCTCTCCTTTCCCTCGTATTCGCCAAACTTAGCATATTAAAGGAGTTGCTAGCGCTAATACTGCTTACTTCTACAAAATCGTTGGTTTTGTTAACTTCCGGTTTCAAGCTAGCCATGGCTACTGTTCAATATTTTAAAGATGTGACACATTGTATATGGCAATCATATCAACAAGTAATCAATAGTGATGCTGATATATCTCAAATCCAAAGATTGTTAGACACCAGCCTTACAATTGCTAAGGATTTTCATATTTTCAGTCAAAGAAGTAATTTAATTACATCAGAAAAACAAAAATTCCAATCTGCTGAGGCTTTACTAAAAACTGTTATACAACTACCATATGATCATTTAGAAGTAGTAGAAGCGAGAAGAATATTTATGAATGAATCTGAAGTTTTCGTGAAAGACAGTGAGCAAGAAGTGGCAGCAGCAGTCGAGGTATTTGAAAATAAGCCCGAAGTTTTTGTACGAGAAAGTAATGAAAGTGTTGTAACATCAGTCAAGACATGTAAAACTCAAACCGCTACATGTAATAATAATGACAGCGTTATACCAGCAGCAGATTCTAATTGTGTTCAAGGTAGAAGTGAAGAAGAAGCAAAAATATTAACACCTACGGTACGTGTTCAAGGTAATGGTATAGTACCTGCAATGCAAGTTCCACATGATGAAAATAATGCATCCGTAAGTTTGAATGATGTAAATAGTGCATTTGAAAATCGCATCACGACCGCTTTAATTGTGAATTTGAAACACTTAGATATAAAAAAGTTTCTTAAAGATGTCGAACAGCAATTTGTTCAACGAATTCAACAATCTTTAGAGGTATATCAAGCACTTAAAGTCAATACGATGTTGACAGCTGAATATGTGATAGTAAAAGATAATACAAAGGATGTAGATTTAAAATATTTTAATACGAAATCACATACTATTTACCAGACGACTAACTTGAATGAATGGTTTGAGATGAATGTACGACAGCCGATAGAGAAAAATATGGATGATTTTCAAAATAAAGAATCTGGCTGGACACTGCACTCAATTTTAAATTTAGTTGTAAATATTAATAAGCTCAACCCTATGCGAGGTAGCTCTTTCATAGACTTGCCGGATTACATAAAAAAAAAAAAAAGCTTGTGTAAATGTCATAAACAGAGACGTTCAATGTTTTAAATGGGCTGTTTTATCAGCAATACATCCAGCGAAAAGCAATCCACAACGCATCTCTAACTATATTGAATTTGAAGGTAAATTAAATTTTGATGGAATTGAGTTCCCTGTATATCCTAAAAAAATTGTAAAGTTTGAAAAACAAAACAATATTTCAATTAATTTATATTTTTCAAAAAAGTAGGGTAGTACTTACATTGTTTTTCCAACTCACTTGACTGCAAACAAAAAATAAACCCATGTGAATCTTTTACTTGTTGAGAGCTTCTACATAGATGATCAAAAAGAAGAAAATAATAATAACAATGATTTAGAGCATAAATATCATTATGTTTGGATAAAAAATTTATCTCGCTTAGTACGCAAACAGTTATCAGAACATAAACATGCTGCAAATATATGCGATCGTTGCCTTCACTATTTTTGGTCCAAACAAAAATTAGAAATGCATGAAGTTAATTGCAAAAATTTAAATAAGTGTAAAATTACTCTACCTGATAGAAAAAAGCATGAGCATATACTTGAATTTAAAAATTTTACATACAAGAATCGAGTGCCTTTTGTTGTATATGCAGACTTCGAATGTTTACTGGAACCTGTCGAAAGTGACCGCGCACATCAACATCACAAAGCTTTTAGTATTGGTTATTTTGTTAAGTGCTATTATGATGATAGCAAATCGGAGTATAAAAGTTATAGACAGTATGATGAAAATGAGAAAACACCTGCTTAATAGTTTATTCAAGATCTATATTTTCTAGCTTTGAAATTAGAAGAATTATATAAAAATCCTTTGAAAATGATTCACCTGACGAATAACGAACAAATTAAATTTAACAAGGCTTCATCGTGCCATATTTGCAATCAACCATTTACTTTGAATGATAAAAAAGTTAAAGACCACTGTCACCTTACTGGAAAGTGAGTATACTTTTTCTATAATAATAGTAGTAATAATAATCAAATAATACCTGTACATGAATTTCTTATAGATATCGTGGACCCGCACACAACAAGTGTAATATTAACTATCAAGACTCGAGAATGATACCTACAATTTTTCATAACTTGAGTGGTTATGATTCACACTTGTTTATCAAAGAACTTGCTATATGTTTTCCGGGAAGAATTCAGCTTTTGCCGCAAACGAAAGAAAAATATATTTCGTTTACAAAATACGTTGAAGGAGCTGAAATCAATCTCCGATTTATCGATTCATTTAAATTTATGGCCTCATCTCTTGACAAATTATCCTCATATTTAGAAGAACTGAAAATTCTAGAAACAGTTTTCTCAAGTGATGATAAATATACTTACGATCAGATAAATTTATTAAAAAGAAAAGGTGTTTTTCCTTATGATTAGATTTCTTCATTTGAAAAACTAAAAGAAAATAAGTTGCCATCAAAACAAGATTTCTACAGCAGTCTTTACGAAGCTCACATAACCGATGAAGAGTATGAGCATGCTGAAAATGTTTGGAATTATTTTAACATTGGAACTCTTGGAGAGTATTCTGATTTATATTTAAAGACTGACGTACTTCTACTCGCTGAAATATTTGAAAATTTTCGGAATAGTTGTCATGAGGCATATGAATTAGACCCAGCTCATTATTTTACAACTCCTGGCTTAACCTGGGATGCTATGTTAAAGTATACGAAGGTAACTTTTTTTTTTTTTTTTTCACATACATGTATGCATATAACAATAATTATGATTAAAGTTTTTGGTTTTATAATAGGTGAAATTAGAGTTGTTAACAGACATTGACATTGTTATGTTTATCGAGCGTGGCATACGAGGTGGAATCAGTCAATGTTGCAATCGATATGCAAAAGCTAATAATCCTTACATGAAAGAAGACTATCAAAAAGATAAGGATAAAAAATACCTTATATATTATGATGTCAATAACTTATATGGATGGGCCATGACCCAACCATTACCATACGCAGATTTTAAATGGATTCAAAATACAAATTCAATGGGTATTTTAAACGTGTCTGATGATGCTGAAATTGGCTATATACTTGAAGTGGATCTTGAATATCCTAAAACCCTTCACAACGCTCATAAAGATTTGCCATTCTGTGCTGAGCATATGGCACCTCCTGGATCTAAACAAAATAAACTAATGACTACCTTATATGACAAAGAACGATATGTGATACACTACCGTGCACTCAAGCAAGCTGTAAGTCATGGTCTTCGCATAAAAAAAATTCATAGAACTCTACAGTTTCAACAAAGTCCTTGGCTAAAAAAATACATCGACTTGAACAGTGCAAAACGTCAAAATGCTAAGAATGACTTCGAGAAGATGTTATATAAGTTGTTTAATAATGCTGTTTACGGAAAGACTATGGAAAATGAACGTAAACGAGTTGATGTTAAACTCATTAACAAGTGGGAGGAGAGGTATGGTGCGGAGACATATATTGCACGACCGAATTTCCATAGCTGTGATATTTTTGATGAGCAGCTTGTGGCTATACAATTACTTCGTACGGATGTATGTATAAAAAAACCAATATATGTTGGATTAAGTGTCTTGCACCTGTCAAAGACACTTGTGTATCAATTTCATTACAACTTTATGAGAAATAAAATGGAAGATCAGTGCAAACTTTTGTACACGGATACTGATAGTCTTGTGTATGAAATAACAAACCAAAATATTATGATATAATGTGTGAGAATATTCAAGAATTCGATACTTCAGACTATTACTTGGATAATAGATTTAATATACCGCTCGTTAATAAAAAAATTGTTGGTTTAATGAAGGATGAATGTAATGGAAAGATCATGTTGGAATTCGTAGGACTAAGGAGCAAAATGTATAGTGTAAAAATTCAAGATCAAAACCCCATAAAGAAAGCAAAAGGCGTTAAAAGTTCCATTGTAAAGGCTACAATAACTTTTGACAATTATATAACATGTTTGTATGAAAACACTATTATTAAACGAGAGCAAAAAAACATTAGATCACGTCATCATCAGCTTTTTAGTGAAAAAGAGACAAAAATTGCACTAAGTGCTCATGATGAAAAAAGATATTTGTTACCTGATTGTACAGACACTCTACCGTGGGGTCATTGCAGCATAGTGGGAGTAAAATCATCCAATAAGAGGGAAGATTCGATAGAAAGGATGGCCAATCAGGTAGGAGAAGCTGTAAGGGTAGTTACTGTATTGGATCCCCCAAAAATAGACAGAACACTAGCAGATGAGACGATAGAGGAGGAGAGGTCAGCACTATATAAGGAGTTGTCACAGCCAGACAATCTCATTCTACTCTCAAGCAGAGATCCAAGTAAGGTTGAACTAAATCAACGGAAGCTGAAATCCCCTTCATCTCGTGTTTCTTCAATCGAAACGCCGTGTAAAAAACCTAGATACGTTGAAGGTCATATATTTTCTACATTAAACATTTACACATATTTACACATAGTATGTGTAATGTATTAGTATTTTATGCTAATTTTCATTTTTTTCATTTTTTTTTTTTTTTTTGTTAAAGATGGATCTTGCAACACTCAACAAAATCGCTGACAACGATTTCCTTCCAACAAGGAAACTTTCCGAATTGATTCCCAATCAAAACTATATGGTGTCAAAATTAAGGAAAGATAATACTAAATTCGGACCTAAAATAGTTGCAGAACTTGATGAAGAATTTCAAATTTTTCTGCAGACTAGAAAAAGTTCAGCCTTGTTTAAAAACGAGGAATTTTATAATGAATTGTTAGATGCTGTAAATAAATTTAAATTGTTTATAGTGTACAATGGAAAACATATTACATTTTCTTATGCGTAATGTCAAAAAATAAAAAAATAAATTACAATTTTCTCTAAATTTGAGTATTTATTTAAACATTCTCTTCTATGTAACATTTTCATTATTATTTCATTCATATTACAATCTTATGATTTTAAACTTTAAGTAATTAAAAAATCTTAGTACTTTAAATAATTTAAAAAAATCTTAGTTATTTATTCGTCCAACTATTGTGAGTACTGTCGAAGCCCAACCATTTGACGAAAACTTGATTTCCGCACTTTCGAAGAACCTTTTCTATGAGGTATACATCTGGATGCTTTGTTTTCTGCAGTTCTTGTTCGTAGAAACCTCCAGAAATAGGTTGATCTAGGTAATCTTTGAGATGATACGTTGATGGATTTGTTGCTGCTACTCGTGTGATTGTGAATATTTCCGTGGACCAATTTGGTGTATACCCTTTTTCAAATGATTGTTTGGTTTTGCTCACTCGCACTTTATCACCAACTTTGAATTTAGGCTTGGACTGACTGTTATTTTCATATATTTTTTTAAACTTCCTCATGACTTGAACTTCATTTTCAGCAACAACATCTTTTGGTTTTAAACCAATTGTTCGATGTTTTCTATTATTATAAAATTTTATTAATGTTTGTAACAAATTTAACCATTTATAGTTGCCTTGCAAACTAAATTTTTTCCACATCAAATTTTTTAAAGTACGATTAAATCGCTCACATATAGACGCTTCGAGATTGCTGTAAGTTGAGTATAAATTTATTTTATATTTTTGCATGAGATTTTGAAAGTTAGCATTGTAGAATTCTTTGCCACGATCAGTTTGCATGTTTATGGGCACTCGTCCTTTTTTCAATATCGAATGCATTGCTGCAGTTACTTCTTCACCAGTTTTTTTCTTGACAGGTACAGCCCATGCGTACTTAGAGAAAACATCTATTACAGTAAGCATATACCGATAACCTTTGTTTTCACGAGCGTAAGGCTGCATCTCCTCAAGGTCTGCTTGCCAAGTCTCGTCTAAGCCACGTATGTTGAATTTTCGGCGTGGATAGTTACGCCTGGCTGCCTTATGGAGTTCCTCAACGATTTGCTCCATGTATTAATTATCTAGGTTTAAGTTTTTTGAATCAGCTTGAATAAATGGGAATTTTTTTTGCAAGTTGTACATAAAAATTCGAAAGCTATCTATCTCTTTTTCGAGTCTTTTAACTACTTCAATCAAGTAAGCATAATTTACTGCATCTTGAGGATGTTTTGATGTTCCAAAATTGCACAGTCTTTTATTATCTAAGTCATACTGTCCATCTACGGTAAGTTTGTATCCAATACCAGGAGGACCTCGGCTACCACCTCCGGTCCTACCCAATTCTCGACCGAATACATCGACACTCATTTTGATACTGAAGCAATAATTACATACATCAATATATATATCCTCCCTGACGAAGCTCTTCGATAAGTGATATAATTTCATTGTCATGACTTGTATTTCCTGCTGACTTTTCAGCTATTAATAAGCGTAAACGGTCTACTAATTCATTAGGATCATCCCAGTGTATATAATCTACTTGTTGCATTATTTAAGCAGTTTTATAATAAGGTAGCAACAAGCCACCTTTTTTATGAACCACAAGATCAAACATTGGAGCAATAATTTTATTAAACTTATTGCTATTATGGGTTCGTATAGATCCGTTTTTTTTAAACCCTTTTCTGTGAACATTTGAAATTTTTAATAATACGTAGTATTTTTCAAAATCCTCCTGTGTCAACAGAGATTCATTAGGATGCTTTTTAATGAGTAACTCCATTAATCCAGCACTCATTGGATAATTTATATCGTTTATTTTGATTTGATTGTTTTCAAAGTCTATTCGCGAATCACCAAGCTTGTATACCTCATTTTCTTTTCGCACACCATACTTTAAATCTAATAAATCTTTTTGATTTTTATCAAGTATTTGTAAATAAAAATTATTTAATGAATTCTTACTGACTTGAACAGAATCAATAGATCGGGTTAGAATAGTATTATTTAAATCATCATCACTTTCACTAATGGCAGACTCAAATGTTGTATCACCTTCTCTGATTCTTTCTCTATGTTTTTGTTAACTCACTTTATCAACTTTATTATTTTCTTCAGCGTTTTAACTATAAAGATTATTGTAAGTAACAGGATTATTACTATTATTTTTGTTTTGTTTTTTTGTTTCGGCAACGATTTCCATTAGAGGGTCTGTAATTGGTTTGAAAGTTTCAGTAAGCACTTTTTCAGCCTCATTTTTCCCAAACTTCAACAGTCTGTACTTTTCTTTAACTGCCTCTCGCGCCTTCACTAACTGACGTAGAACGTCTTTCTCTTGTTGATACATGATGATGATGCTCCAATGTCTTGTAACAGACTGTAATGATTGTGCTAGGTATGCCCTAAATGTACAGCAAAATTATCAAAGCCTTTTCTATAGCGACCATTATTTATTTGCCTATCTTTATTTATAACAACGAATCCATGTTTATCGTCATTCCAGCAATTATAGCATAAATTTTTAAATTGAATGTATGACATGTCTGAGTTTACATGATCATCATACACATGCCTCAAGTTAACTTCATCTTGACGAAATAAAACTAAAAAGTTAACATTATCTCTTACAAGATGCTTTGGTACTTGAGCATATGACTGGCAAAGATAGAAGCAGTCCACATTTTTGTGTCTAACCATGCAGAAAAAAGCCTTTACATTATCTTGTTTTTCACAAGCTACATCATCAAAAATCATTATAAAATTTGGTAAAGCATCATCTGGGGAGACTACAGTTTCGTGTTCGCTGAAAGGTAAGTATTTCACACCCTCTATAGGCTCCAATAATTCTTTTAAAAACTTGTACTTAGGCTGTTGTAGTGACTTTGAATACACGTATACATTTTCAAACTTAACTCCGTTGGGATGCACGATTAAAGCTAATAAGCTATTAGTTTTACCACAATTAGATGGACCGCAAAATACCGCGCGTATACTGTCAGGGAGTAGTTCACCATGTCGGTTTGAACGTTTTTCTTGTTTTACAATAGCGTCAAAATTAGGAACTTGTAATTTTATGGATTGCTCTTTGAACTCCATGTCTATACTGTATGAATAACCAGTTCAAACTGATCTTTTAATGAAATAGTACAACACTTATATAGTTTGAGTTCTTTATTTTTCAACAAATTTGTCTACTATAAATACATTATTCATTTTCTCGAACGCTTAGTCATGATCTAACCTCTGAAGACTAATCATCGTCATGCATCGTAAGAGAGGGCATGGTCTTGTAAATAAAATCATAAATTCTTTACCAGTAGAACTTCATTTGCCAGGCTATCAGTACTGCGGTCCAGGTACTAAGCTTGCTAAGCGTCTTGCTAGAGGGGATCCTGGAGTAAATCCGCTAGACGCGGCGTGCAAAGAGCATGATATAGCATACTCAAAAAATCGACAAGATTTAAAAGCTAGACACGAAGCAGATAAAATTTTAGCTAAGAAGGCTTGGCAAAGAGTAAAGGCTTTAGATTTAAGTATTGGTGAAAGAGCAGCAGCGGCCCTGGTGACCGGTGCTATGAAGGTTAAAAGTAAATTTGGTATGGGGTTGAAGCAGGAGAAAAAACAGAGTATTAACAAAAGGAAAAAAAGGATGGGTAGGTCAAAGAAAAAACAATGTAGTGCTTTAAGTGCAGTTATTAAAGCGGCCTCCCAAGACATGAACGCTAAAAGCAAAAGTGCTCGAGATGTCATTAGTAGCGCTTTGAAAGGTGCTCGTAGTGCAGTTAAAAAATCGGGAGGTAAAAAGTATGTTACGATTCCACGCATCTTACGTCTTCCTACTCAAATCGATGGAGCTTTACCTTTGATTCCATTGTTTGCTGGTTTAAGTGCAACTGGTGCTATAGCCAATGGAATAGCTGGAATTATGAAGAGCATTAATGCTGCTAAATCAGCCAAAAAGCAGCTAGCAGAAAGTTAGAGACATAATCAAACCATGGAAGCTATCGCCATTGGAAAAGGTCTTTATCTCAAACCGCATAAAACTGGATTAGGAGTCTATTTAAAGTCATACGCTGGAAAAGGTTTAAGGAAAAAAAAAAAAAACCTCAAAAAAAAAAGTTCAAAAAAATAAAATTACCAGATCGAGCTTTGACAAACATAGATTTGATGAAATTTTCTAAAATCTTAAAAATTCCCCATGTTCGCGGAGTATTAATGAGAAACAATTTACCTGCTGATGGTCCATGGTTTTGTGAAACAGCTATAATAAATCTTGATGATAAAAATGGACCTGGCACTCACTGGGTGGCTTATCAAAAACGTGGTAATAATGTTGTGTACTTTGACAGTTTTGGAGATCTGCAGCCACCGACTGACTTAATGTTGTATCTAAAAGTTAGTAAGGTGAAATATAATCATAAGCGATATCAAAAATTAAACTCCTACAACTGCGGTCATTTGTGCTTAAAGTTTCTGTTAAAACAAATATAACTTTCTTACATCGAGAGAAACCTCTTAGTTATGCTTTGACAACCATGGAAGAAACATTAACACTTAGCCTTTAAGGTACTTCTTCTATTTTAGAAGCACAGTATTTTCCACCGATTGAGTTGTCGCCAAAACACAGCTACGTTCTTGGCTTAGTAGAACTTTTGTCATTCAACTCGATCCCAAATACTGATGAAAATTGTAATAAATTTTATGTTGGCAATGAAGTTATTGTATTACCAACAGGCAGTTATGAGATCGAAGATATAAGGTCATTTTTGATTGAGGTATTACAACCTCGCAACATAACTCTCGATATTAAGCCAAACAATAATACGCTTCGAAGTATCATCAAGTGCAGTCATACTATTGATTTTAGACCTAAAGATTCTATAGGCCGCCTATTAGGTTTCACTCAGAGAGTTCTAAAAAATAATACCACTCATATTTCAGACTTACCTGTAGCTATTCTAAAGATAAACGCATTAAGAGTTGAATGCAACATCACGAGTGGAGCTTACATAAACAGCTACAAAGTACACACGATTCATGAATTTTTTCCTGCTGTACCACCTGGATATAAAATTATTGAAGTTCCTTCACAAATAATTTATTTACCGATTATTGGGCGCATCATTGATCATATACAACTACGCATTGTAGATCAGGATGGTGATTTAGTCAATTTTCGTGGAGAAATCATAACTATAAGATTGCACATAAAACCTTCTCCATAATGGGTATCGTTTATAATAATCAAACAAATCATATAGACAGCTCAATATGCACTCCAGCACTCAGTCAACAACGAGCTGTCAAAGCGTTGAGACGTCAGAGAAAAAAGTCCATCAAAGCATTGAGACATTCAAGAAAACGATTGACACCACAAAAACTAACTCATCAAAACATTCAGTTTATAAAAAGTCTCGGTCTAAAAATAAAAAGCCCTGGTGGAAATTAAATTGGATATTTTTTTGTTGTATACAAAATGGACGAGATTCTAAGTATTCAGTCTCCAGTCACATTTGACGAATCTATTGCGCACTATGAGATTCATGCTCATCAGCCGTATGCATCATCAACATATGGCAACAGCGATGAAATTCGCATTTCAATTCAACATCAAGACTTGTGTCTTTTACCATCCAGAAGTTCTCTACATGTTTACGGAAGATTGGTCAAAGCAGATGAAAATACGGCAGTAACAAACACCACATTGATAAACAACGCCATCTGTCACTTATTTAAAAAAATAAGATATGAGATAAATGCTATAGAGGTAGATAAGTGCAAAAATGTTGGACTAACAACCCTGATGAAAAATTGGTTATCACTTTGTCCAGATCAAAATAAATCTGTGATAAATGCTGGTTGGCTTGGCGTTGGAGAAGAAGATGATAGTCTTACTAATAACAACGGCTACTTTGATATAATTCTTCCACTGAATATGATTTTAGGTTTTGCTGAAGACTATCGTAAGATAGTTGTTAATGTAAAACATGAGCTTATACTTACAAGATCAAGAAACGATTTGAATGCTGTGTTGCAAACTCCGCTTAATGCCAATGCTGCTGATCCTGCGGCTGCAGCAACTTGGGAAGACTTTAAAATAGTAATATTGAAGCTTGAGTGGCTTATGCCCTATGTGGTGATGTCAGATTCTCATAAAATTCGTTTATTAAATTATCTGCAAAAAGATAAGTTTATATCTATGAGTTTTCGAACTTGGGAATTAAATGAGTATCCCCTGTTACCTAGCACATCAAAGCATATCTGGACGGTTAAGACATCCAATCAGTTGGAAAAGCCACGTTATGTTATTTTAGCCTTTCAAACTAACCGAAAAAATCAGAAAGATGTAAACGTTAGTATGTTTGACCACTGCAATATAAGAAATGTGAAACTCTATTTAAATTCACAATATTATCCATATGGTGATCTTAATCTCGATATTACGCGTAACCAGTATGCATTGCTATATAATATGTATGCTAATTTTCAAAATTCATATTATAGCAAAAATTGTACGCCTTCATTAGGCAAACATCACTTTCTCAATCAAATACTTTTAATCGTTCTCGACTGTTCCAAACAAAACGAGTCTTTAAAAAATGCTCCAGTAGATGTGAGGCTAGAATTTGAGTCGCATAACAATTTCCCTGCCAATACATCAGCTTATTGCTTAATTTTACACGATCGTATCGTTCAGTATAGTCCAATGAGTGGGGATGTCAAGAAACTCATGTAAAAGCTATATAAAGTCGATTCATGGGCTCTGCGAGCATTAGTTTATTCTCAGCCATCATGGATAAAGGCCGGAGCAACAGTTGGAGTAAAGAAGAAGCTGAAAATAAACGACGACAAGAAGAGTGGGAAAAATTTATCAAGAGAAACGAGAAGAAATGTGTGAAAATTGAAAAAAACAAAATCTGTGGAAAAATCAAAAGATAAAGACTGTAGAATTGTTTGAAAAATTAATTTATTTAATCAATATGTCGCATAAACCGAGTGCAAGCAATTTTACAACTAATGTTAAGTATCAAAAACTTTCAACTAAGGACGATGATAATGGTGATGCAAAAAAAAATTCTTGGTTGAAAAACTTTGTTGATAAGTATTCATCCAACAAAGGGTCTTGTCCTAAAAGTGAAGGTTATGAAAAGATGAAAAAAAATTAAATTAAATATTATAATAGTGGAAAATGGAGTATTTTGTGGACGTGCAAGGTTTCAAGAAACCAGGTAATGATTATGTGCTCAAAGAATTGGCTATCCTTCCACTCAGTGCTACCGATGCAGAAGCACAAGTATTTCTTTTTAAAGCAACCTTTACTTGGCGAAAATTACCACAAAAGTATAAACATAAAAATTTATACCTTGAACTTTACTATCATGGACTAACCTGGGACTCGGGAAAAATTGAGTACACGGAAATAGAGAATATTTTACGGAAGAATCTTGAAAATGCTACGAAGATATTTGTTATTGGAGATCTGAAAAAAAGTGGCTTGAAAGATTTGGATTTAAAGTCACTGATATGACAGACTATCCACCGTTTGAACTCCCAAGATTAGTTACTACTTGTGCTCATCACAACGGAGCCTACAGATCCATGTGTGCTCTTCATAATGTCAGGCGAATGAAAAAGTTTTACTTTAATAGGGAATGGGTTGATGTTGATGACAATGACGATGACGATGATGAAGAGCTTTGAAAAATGTATTGTATTTCAAGAATAAGATGTTTAACAAATCATTTTGCGAGTCTAGTTTGTACATGTAATTATTTTTTTCAATTTTAAATAAACTCATTGATCAAAAATAAACAAAAAAATTTTTAACAATTATTTTCCTACCACTTCACATCCTATATTATCATGTAACGCGCTCGCTTACCTTAAAATGCATGTAACCATCACATGTGCAAGCTGCACAAGATTTTACACATTCAAGCAGCGCGCGCAAACCACCGCTGCAGACGCACATTGCAGTGCACTTAACTCGAGTAGCGCTACAGGTAGTGCGCAAAAACTCAAGCAGCGCGCGCAAAAAAAAAAGGATGCCGCTCTAGCTCTGCAGGTAGCACACAGAAAACTCAAGCAGCGCGTGCAAAAACCATGCCGCTCTCCCATTGGCCGCAGGGGAACTCAGGGGAACGCCGCAGAGGAAGGGGAAAGAGGGAAACTGTTCTAGAACCGCCGTGTTCTAGAACCGCCATAGCTTATCTACTAACGGAGATCGACAAACCCAATTCTAAACGCAAATGATTTATTCGAGTGGGCCAAAAGTTTACGATAAAACACCTTAATTTTTAGATAATCGCTTTTCTAAATCAATTACTGTAAAAGGTACACTCAATTTGCACGGAATAATACGGAGTAGGTAGATGGCGCCACTCACTAAATATACTTACACTTACTGCTTGGACACGTCAGTCATCTCTTGGTTAAGTTTCTGTTTGTACGCTCAATCAGATATAAAACGTGATAGACCTTGTAGTAGACATTCAGTATTTCAAGGTGAAAAAGACGTGACAGTGCTGAAAGAAATCGTTATTGTTGCTTTGAACGATGACTTTTTCGCCCATTCGGTAGTAACACCTCCTTGTCGCTAGCTAAAATTGAGTAAGGTGGCACAACGACAAAATATATGGTTGTCCCAACATCATCATGGACTTCAATTCTTTGAGGGGGAAGTACCTTTAAAAGTGATTTTCAAAATTTAATATTAAAATTACAAATTATAAAGTAATAAATTTTGAATACGAGATCAACTGTCTACTTTTGAAAACCTTATCAGTGGAGGAGTATTGCATACACCACGCATTGAAGCCAGATTATCGAAAATATCGATGTGCTTTGAATAATGATTTGCTAGTATATATCAGTGCCCTCCGGTGAATTTGGAAATTCAAAGTGATTAGTGATCCGTTGGGGGTGAAATGTAAGAAAATAAATAAATACAAGTAAAGTGTATTTAAATTTTCTGCGTTGATTTATTGATGCGCAACGTTTCGCTGACAATATGCGTCAGCCTCATCATTCACTACTAATTATAGACTAATGTCTTTAGATGTCAGCTCCCTATTAACTAATATTCCTCTAGAGTTGGTACTACGGAGCATCGATCGACGTATTGTGACCATAATGAATAAATGTCGAATCCCGGTTGATGAAATTCGACAATGTACAGAATTTTTGTTCAATAATACTCTTTTTACTTTTGATAACATTTTTTATCAACAAATTTTCGGCACGCGAATGGGTTCTCCTATTTCACCTTTGTTTGCTGACCTTGTAATGGACGACCTGGAAAATGATTGTCTCTCCATCTTAAAAAATAACTATAATATTATTCCATCTTTTTATTTTCGTTAAGTGGATGATGTATTACTTTTTATTAATGTTGACCATATTGACAAAATCTTAAATATTTTTAATTCATATCATCCCAAACTACAATTTACATATGAAATGGAGATTGATAAGAAACTCAACTTTTTAGACTTGACGATAATAAGAAATTCTAATTATTTTAATTTTGACTGGTTTGAAAAATCTACTTCTTCCGGACGAATCTTAAATTATTTTTCTGGTCATCCAGTTAGCTATAAGAGAAATATTGTTTTTAATTTGGTTGATAGGGCGATCTTACTTGCCAGTACACGTTTTCACGGTGTGAATATTGCTAGGGTGAAAAACCTGTTGATAAAAAACAATTATCCTTTTAACTTTATTAATAAAAACATAAAGGTCAGATTAAAAAGACACAAATATAGTAATCATAACAGAAGCACTACAAACACCTACCCTCTCTGCAAAATTGGCATACCATATATTGACAATAATTTTGAAAAAATTTCAACCATGTTAAAACCCTACAATATTCACACTTACCCTCTTATTAACAATAAACTGCAGCATATCGTCCGCTTAGGAAAAGATACAACGAATAAACATAAACAGACAAATGTAGTATATAAGTTTTATTGTAAAAATTGTCCTGCGTCATATGTGGGTGAAACAAAGCGAGCGGCGGAGGTCCGCATCAGTGAACATATGAAAAGTAAAAACTCCGATTCCGTTGTTTGTGCACACCAAATCAATTTTGACCATGAATTCGATTGGGATAATTTTAAAATCCTTGACAAAGAATCCAACTATAAAAAAAAAATTATTTCCGAAATGCTTTATATAAAACTCGATAAACATAACATCAATAGAAAGGAGGATGTGCTTTTCTTTGATAGAGCATACCTTCCTTTACTACGAAAGTTTAAATGTCCCGATCGAGTTCATCGCCCTTTACCGTCTACCTTTGCGGCTCCGCCTATATAAGCGCTGGCTTGTGGTTGTAATTTATTGTCAGTCGACAGCACGACAGGTGACGAGTAAGTCAACCAAACTTACGAATTCTCGCGTACCTGCGGTAACAATTTACAAAAAAAATTTAGTGTATTTTTGTGTTTGAGCCTTCCAGATCACTCATTGTGTGTTTTTAATTTTAATTTTGTAGCCTGATGAGGCTGACGCATATTGTCAGCGAAACGTTGCGCATCAATAAATCAACGCAGAAAATTTAAATACACTTTACTTGTATTTATTTATTTTCTTACATTTCGCCCCCAACGGATCACTGATCACTTTGAATTTGCTTTGAATAATGTTTACGTATCAAAGTATTGGGCTCGGTGATCACAAGTTTGACAAGAAATCATCAGAAATAATAGAAATGAACCATAGACAGTCCGTAAACACTACAAAACTTCTAGCAAATACCTTTGCATACTGTGGGTGTATTCCCGGCAGATCAGATCTCACGGGTGTGGACGAAACCGACAACGCTTGTCATAAACACTGACAATCATACAAAGCCAGGTACTCATTGGGTTGCTATGTATGCTGATAAACAAGGTAATGGTTTTCATTTTAATAGCTACGGTGTACAACCGTATGTACCGGATCACATCAATCGCTTACGAAAAAGTTGTAAAAAACTTAGTTAGAATATTAAACAGCTACAAAGCCTATCCTCAAATGTATGCGGTCAATTTTGTTTGATGTTTCTGTTTTACATCGGTCATGGATTGGGTTTCAGAAAATTCCTTGATATCTCTTCCGATGGTTTGAAAAAAAAAGACGAAATCGTGAGATGTTTCATTTCGTTAAGATGTACCAAAAGAAATATAAACTATGCACTGTGTAGCGGTAGATGTCAAATAAAATGCTTACAAAGTAATTGTAGTAAAATGTCGTTGGTACTAATAATTTTAGTCTGCACATTAAAAAAAAAAAAAAAATTAATAAATAAATAAAAAGTATCTATGGATTTTTTTAAATTCTGAAAAATAAAAATGTCAGCATATTATAAACCTACCTTTGAATGTTTTGTAAAAAATTCTTGGTACTGTAGTTTTGGCAAGCTCAAATGTAATTTACCGCCTCCAAGCGTTACTAATATCTCCACTCTTTCGAATAACAAGTAGTATATATTTGTGTTTCGATAAAAAACAGCTGTCAGTCTCTGGTCAATCATCCGACAGTTAATACATTGTGACGAGGAGACAATGGAGCATGTAAAAAAAAAGGTCTTGGAGAGAAAAGCTTTGGATCTTTCAGCCTCAAGGCAGCATTAACAATCATTGCTCCCTCAGATTATTTGCAAGCTTTATGGATTAACCAAATCATTTGATAAGAAAATAATTATTGGGCTTGAATACAAAAAATTGTTAGACAACGATTGGACACCTATCGTTCGTCTGTTTGGCGTAGAGATTGAAGGAATTTCTTTCACAATTCCTAGTTCGAATGATTTTAAATTAGCCTTCTCCAACATTGAAAAATACTTAACGACGGACGACAGTAACTTACAAGATATTAAGATTTATGGGTCTAACTGATCCTTGAAGTTTACGATGAGCTATTTGAACAAGCCATCGAGATTGAAGAAATGAGATGACAATGTAAAGACGAGAGAGCTGCAAAGAAGTATCATTGAAGTTTAGTGTTAAAATAAGTAACATTCGATCATTTAAACAAATTTATTGTACATTGCGTCGATTGTAATTTATACACATTTAGTGGAATATCAGATCATATGCTTATCGTAACACAGGAATTCATAAACTTTATTTTAGAAGAAGGTAGTAGTTTGCATAAAGCGCAAATTGATTAGTATAAGCCAAACGTTGTAAAAAATATTGTGAGTGATTGGAATCATGACGATATGCAGAGTATGAACGAAAAAATTGTAGCACATTCCATTGTAAGACTTTGACAAAAGATCTCATGTGTAATATTGTGTACAACATTGCATTTTTTCATATAAATGCTCTTGTTAATGTTATGAATCATAGAAATCAATAAAATAAACTTATTTATCTTGTTGTTATTAAACAAACTTACTTCTTTTCCTTATAACAATGCAAATTAAAACATAAAATACGACTCAAAAGGTCGAATATCTTTTCGGTATACTCGCTTAATAATAATTAATACAAACACATACACAAAGAAGGTTCAGGCAATCATAGCAGCAGATTGGTAATAAAATATGAGGGGAGGAATGTACAGTGGTCTGCCCAGAAAGTCTCTCCAGTTAAGGTGGAGGGAATACCCCTCTTATAGTAAGTTTACAGCGGCACAGTGGCTCCGTTCAGGAACTAATTCTTGAAAATAGCGTCTTTGGACAATCATCTTTTAGTATCGCCACTTGCATCTTTTTCTTACGCTTTCTTAAGTGAGTAAGTGGTTTGTCATAATGTATGTCTCTCTCTCTCTTTCTTAGTATGTCAAATGTAGTTACTCCCTATACTCTCCCCACCGGTAATATCATCTTTCATAATGGAACACTTTGGCCCCATCATAGCAACATACTTAGTATGAAATAGGATACCATAGGATACCTATAATATTACACCACGTCATTTGTTCTACTACTCCAAAATTTCGCATGCCCTCCCTACCCATTGTACCACCTCCTTTATTCAAGTTTGAGGTAATCATAAGCGTAGAAGAGGTAAGGATAGTTTTCCCCACTCCCTAGTAGGTGAGCACTGGCACAGTGGCTCCGTTCGGAAACTTGCACCAGGTGGTGGGGGTTTGTTGTGACGGGCTGCTGTGTCACCATAACTACTAATTTGTATGTTATACGTATGGTTGAATAATATTATTATTAATATTCTGTTGAGTTCTCCATCAATCAAAAACTTAATCTTTCGAGACACTAGGGATAAATGAGAAAAAGATTACTTGCATTGGATGAGGTAGTGGGAGAAATAGAGTGAGAGCTCTAGGAGTAAAAGGGAAAGCCTGTTCAGAGCGAGGGAAGGTTGCTTTAATATTATTATGTCAAAAATTAGCATCTAAGTATGTGAATAAGGGAATAGCTGAAGGTTAGCAAATGCAGAGTCAGGGAGAACAGAATCGCTTTTGTCCATACAACTATAGAATATAGGGTAATACAAATACTAGTAAGGCTCCATTCCCTTGCATGTTTTTTGCATCGACCCCCCAGAAACAGATGACTTTAAGTTTCGATTAATTTTTTAAAATTTAAAAAAAAAATGTTTTTAAACCTTATAAACTACTATTCCAGTGTTCTAACAATAGTTATTATAATTATTACATTACAAGAACTGTATTAAAATGAACTATGTTAGATTCTTATTAGTTTTTATTACAGAAAACCTCACCACTTTACCTGTTTTTTTGTGGTAAATGTCTCAGACTTTATTATTAAGTCAAATAAATAAGTATTAAAACGAGCCATACGTCTTAAAAATATACAAAAATTTAGATACGAATACAATAAAATTGAAATACTTTAATAAAGGGAGACAACGTTTACAGCTTGGTTCAAGTTTACTTAAAATATTTTGTAAAATTATTAAGTGTGTGCAAGTATCTAAGAACTATATTTTTAACAATAACCTTAAAATTTTAGACGAAAACAAAATCAAAAAAAAAGAAAAAAACAGAACAGCAGAATGATTAGGATATCTCTTAAAAAACGTAAGCCATTTGATTAAAATTATTATTGCTATAGGTCTATTAATAATAATATCTTACATTATAAATATTTTAACAAAAACAATTATTTCTCTACTTCTGTAACGCTAATTTTTTGCTTGGGTTTAGTTTCAGAGAACAGAAATGCCAACAATTTAAGGAAAAAATATTAGTATTTATATAAAAGTTATTTTACAATATCTACGCCAAACAGACGAACGATAGGTGTCCAATCGTTGTCCAACAATTTTTTGTATTCAAGCCCAATAATTATTTTCTTATCAAATGATTTGGTTAATCCATAAAGCTTGCAAATAATCTGAGGGAGCAATGATTGTTGATGCTGCCTTGAGGCTGAAAGATCCAAAGCTTTTCTCTCCAAGACCTTTTTTTTTACATGCTCCATTGTCTCCTCGTCACAATGTATTAACTGTCGGATGATTGACCAGAGACTGACAGCTGTTTTTTATCGAAACACAAATATATACTACTTATTATTCGAAAGAGTGGGGATATTAGTAACGCTTGGTGGCGGTAAATTACATTTGAGCTTGCCAAAACTACAGTACCAAGAATTTTTTACAAAACATTCAAAGGTAGGTTTATAATATGCTGACATTTTTATTTTTCAGAATTTAAAAAAATCCATAGATACTTTTTGTTTATTTATATATTTATTTTTTTTTTTTAATGTGCATACTAAAATTATTAGTACCAACGACATTTTACTACAATTACTTTGTAAGCATTTTATTTGACATCTACCGCTACCCAGTGCATAGTTTATATTTCTTTTGGTACATCTTAACGAAATGAAACGTCTCACGATTTCGTCTTTTTTTTCAAACCATCGGAAAAGATATCAAGGAATTTTCTGAAACCCAATCCATGACCGATGTAAAACAGAAACATCAAACAAAATTGACCGCATACATTTGAGGATAGGCTTTGTAGCTGTTTAATATTCTAACTAAGTTTTTTACAACTTTTTCGTAAGCGATTGATGTGATCCGGTACATACGGTTGTACACCATAGCTATTAAAATGAAAACCATTACCTTGTTTATCAGCATACATAGCAACCCAATGAGTACCTGGCTTTGTATGATTGTCAGTGTTTATGACAAGCGTTGTCGGTTTCGTCCACACCCGTGAGATCTGATCTGCCGGGAATACACCCACAGTATGCAAAGGTATTTGCTAGAAGTTTTGTAGTGTTTACGGACTGTCTATGGTTCATTTCTATTGTTTCTGATGATTTCTTGTCAAACTTGTGATCACCGAGCCCAATACTTTGATACGTAAACATTATTCAAAGCACATCGATATTTTCTATAATCTGGCTTCAATGCGTGGTGTATGCAATACTCCTCCACTGATAAGGTTTTCAAAAGTAGACAGTTGATCTCGTATTCAAAATTTATTACTTTATAATTTGTAATTTTAATACAAAATTTTGAAAATCACTTTTAAAGGTACTTCCCCCTCAAAGAATTAAAGTCCATGATTATGTTGGGACAACCATATATTTTGTCGTTGTGCCACCTTACTCAATTTTAGCTAGCGACAAGGAGGTGTTACTACCCAATGGGCGGAAAAGTCATCGTTCAAAGCAACAATAATGATTTCTTTCAGCATTGTTACGTCTTTTTCACCTTGAAATACTGAATGTCTACTACGAGGTCTATCGCGTTTTATATCTGATTGAGCGCACAAACAGAAACTAAACCAAGAGATGACTGACGTGTCCAAGCAGTAAGTGTAAGTATATTTAGTGAGCGGCGCCATCTACCTACTCAAGTTGACCAGGACAGCGTTGGCTGCGATGGTCAAAAGTTTGCTGCCAACCACAACCTTCAGAGCGCTTCTTTATCTGTGCCACCGCCAGCAAAGCTGCAAACTATCGCTGATGTATACATATGATGTATATGTGTCATTCTTTTAAATATGGTAAGCGTTTGTACCTTGGGTTCTCCGATTTTTTTGAAACTTTGCATATCGATTCTATAAGTCAAAAAAAGATAGAACCCGCCGGGAAACATTTTTTTCAGTGCCTAAAGAGGCCGGTGCAACGGTTCGAAAATTCAAAAAAATTCAAAAGTCATTATTTCTTTTATTTTTAGCAAGCATCTTAATATTATACAAAAATTTTTTTAAATATGTATTCCAACGTAAAACTTTCTTAATTTTTTAATAAAAATATTTCGAAAATTAAAAAAAACCGTTATATGTTTGAAAAACGACTTTTTTCCAAAAAAATCAATTTTTGAAGCCGTTCCCCAAATTTAATTTTAAAATTGACTTCATCATTCGATTTCTTGTCAAATTTTCCGTCAATAATCGTTTTTTAAACAATTCGGAAACATTGGGATATGTGTATAAAAAATAAAGGAAGAAAATACAGGGAAAAATCTTGGAACATGAAAAATCGACCATTTTTTTTTATTTTCTACAGGCTTACAAAAATCATGTAAAAATTTAAAAAAATAAATATTATTACGTAAAATTTTCTTATCTTTTCGATAAAAATATATATGGCTGCTGATTATATTTATTTAGCTAGAAATTTAGAAAGAAACGAGTTTTTCATGTTAGTAACAAAAGCTATCGAGAAATTAATTTTATTTTATAATTTTAACATTTTGACAACAAGTAGTATTGGAGTACTTGAATACATTTGCTTGTCCAACTACATTACTTAAAGGTATTATTTCGTGCAAATTGAGTGTACCTTTTACAGTCATTGCTTTAGAAAAGCAATTATCTAAAAATTTAGGTGTTTCATTGTAAACTTCATTTCCAACATAAAAAAAGTACCATTTTTTATAGCAGTTATGGCCCACTCGAATAAATCATTTGCGTTTAGAATTGGGTTTGTCGATCCCCGTTGTAGACTCGCACGGTGAGCTAATCGTTTGTGCTACCCGCGATCCCATCACAAGGCCCTTTTCCATGCGACGTGGCAAAAAAATGCAATTCACATTTAAATCCAATATCTTCTTCGTGATAGCAAATATTTACAAAATTTTTATTATTTTTAAACTGCTGTGGAGCAACATCACTCATATAATATATTTTGTCAATTTTAGCATACTCTGACTTTAAAAATTCAATAAAATTTTTTTGGAACATATATACCGAGATTGTATCATGTTTAAGACAATCAGAAATGTTAATAAAACAACGATGTTTGAGCTCGTTGTTTTCTTTGTAATAAATTAATACTGGAAACAATGTCGATTGCTTATTATTCCAGTGAAAAGCTTGTACCGCATTTTGCATCACGAATGCAAAATTCTCAGCAAAATCAAGGAGAATAGCAAATTCTCCTGGTTTCAAATTGTTTTTTAAATTTGCATAAAATTTATTTTGTTTAGCTGCAATGAAATCATGAATAATTAATTTTTCCACGAGATTAAAAAGTATTTCAGAAAATTCATCAACATCTTTTGTATCACTTAACATCGTACACATGTCTGTTGTAACCAGAATTTTATAATGTATCTCTTCAATTTGATGTATCTTGAAAACTTCAATGAAAATTTCTTTCAATTCACATGTATTTTTACAATTCGTGCACGTTCGATCAAAGCATAATAATGTAGGATTTTCACATACGATTTTATTAATTAAATTTCTATAGTTGGATTTAGTTATATCATACCAATCTTGCTCGGAAAAAACCAAGGGATTATCCGAGGGAAACTGTTCTTTATATGATTGATAAAGTTCTCACAAATTGCATAAAACTAATCTTTTTTTTAAGTCGTACTCGTTCTCCATCCTTTTGAATGATCGATTTAAAATCTTTTTTACCAGGTAAATATCTAGAATTTTGGTCATTTTCGTAAAATTCTATTACTCTTGACTCGATCAATTCATCCAAACATTGCCTACCAGGCTTTTTTTGCTCAGTTTTGTCTTCATTTTGCAATTTTCTTGCATTTTCTACGAGTCTTCTTGGAACATAGAATATGTCGACTATTTTACTAACTGACCATCGATTAGGTCATAAGGATACATGCATCATCTTTTGTTTTCTGAAATAATTATTAGATTAAATTTTAAACTATTAAATAACAAGAATTTTATAATTAAAATTTAATAAAAATGCTTTTTTGGGTTGTAAATTGATAATGCTTACTTATGAGTTTCTTGTTGAATCAATCTTTTCAAATTTTCAATAATAACACTATAATCGTGTATTATTTCATCAGCACTTGTAACAGGATTGACATTGAAATCAGACTTGAACTTTTTAAGTACAACTTCTTGAATTTCATCAAGTTTTGATGCTGTATATGATGGCCTGTCAAACCTTTGAAAGAAAAGGATAATCATACAAAGTAAAATTAAAATTTCATGAATTCTTGAACAGTGAATGAGTTACAATACTTACAATTTTCGTTTGACTGGTGATACTCCTACTAAAATATCTATTGGTTTTTTGACTTTTGGAAATACTTCTTGACTACTTAACGGTTTTGAAGACGATTGTACAGACTAGATTTGTGAACTCGATGAAGCTTGACTATCAGTTGGATTATAAACATTTAATTCTTTACGACAAGCTGAGCATAACAAAGAATTTTCATCTGCACCATTCACTTTGCATAAATCTGCTGCTGATATAGGACGCAAATCAGTTACTTGACGTGAATCTAAAGATAAATATTTATACATAACCTCTATTGGAGTATGTTTACATAAAAACAAAGTACATAAATTTGTTCAATTTTTTATGCAATACTAACGACTAGCAGGCTTATTAAAAGGATTAAAGCAAACTTTTCTTTTTGTTTGCTCTGACATTTTAAATTAACAGCTTATAAATAACAATAAATCAGGTTTTTTTGACTTTACAATCAAGCTTTACTGGTTAAGTTTAGCAGTATAGCTGCTTTATTATATACACACATAAAGGTGTATATACAAAAGAATTACGCTCGTGATTTATGGCTTACGAAATGTGGCGCCGCGAACGCGATTAAATGGAACCCAATTTTTTTGAAAAGTGCAAGTATCCATGTTTTTTCATTATTTTTTATATACATATCCCAACGTTTCCGCATTATTTAAAAATTAGTTTTTGACGTAAAATTTGACAAGAAATCGAATGATGAAGTCAATTTTAAAATAAAATTTGGGGAACGGCTTCAAAAATTTATTTTTTTGAAAAAAAAGTCATTTTTCGAACAAATAACGGTTTTTTTTAATTTTCAAAATATTTTTATCGAAAAGTTAAGAAAATTTTACGTCGATATACATATTTTTAAAAATTTTTGTATAATATTAAGATGCTCGCTAAAAATAAAAAAATTAATGACTTTTGAATTTTTTTGAATTTTCGAACCGTTGCACTGGCCTCTGTAGGCACTAAAAAAAATGTTTCCTGGCGGGCTCTATTTTTTTTTGACTCATAGAATCGATATGCAAAGTTTCAAAAAAATCGGAGAACCCAAGGTACAAACGCTTACCATATTTAAAAGAATGACCCACATACATACCAGCGCGTATCACCCGTCTCACCCGATGACTCAGGGTGCTTACTGGCCACATTATAAAATGTGAAAATGTTAACTCATAATACAAGCTCCTATCACCCAATAACCCAGAGCGTTTACTGGCCACATTACAAAATAATAAAATGTCAACTCATAACACAAGTGCCTATTACCCGGTGACCCAGGGCGCTTACTGGCCACTCTATAGATGAACAAAATGTTAATAAATAATCCAAGAGCCTATTACCAAGTGACCCGGGGCGCTTACTAGACACATTAAAGAAAAAAAATGTTAACTCTAATTACAAGCTTACTGGCTACTAAAATAATTAATAAAGTCTTAAATTACATAAGAGCCTATAACCCGATGATAACAACTACATACTCGTCTAGAATCATTTTTTTCTTTAATTGTAAATAGAGCCCCCCGATATCAGATGGTAGGCGCTTGTGTTATACATTAACGTTTTTTAATCAACAGAGTGGCCAGTAAGCGCCCCAGGTCATTGGGTGATAGGCGCTTGTAGTATTAACAACCTATTAATCAATAGAGTGGCCAGTAAGCGCCCTGGGTCATGGGTGATAGGGGCTTTTGTTACTATTTAAGATTTTATTATTTATTAGAGTGACCAGTAAGCCATCCAGATTATTTGGTAATAGGCACTTGTGTTATTATTTAGGATTTTATTATTTATAAGAGTTGCCAGTAAGCGCCCCAAGTCATCGGATCACAGGCACTTACATTATTTAAGATTTTATTCATTCTTTTTAGTGGTAAGTAATCGCCCCGGGTCCCCAGTCGTCGGGTGATAGATGCTGGTATATATACATCATATGTATACATCAGCGATAGTTCACAGCTAGGCTGGTAGTGGCGCTGATAAAGAAGCGCTCTGAAGGTTGTGGTTGGCAGTAAACTTTTGACCATCGCAGCCAACACTGGACCATGATTTGACGTGACGCATCAATTTTGAGAATATTTTTGTACTCGGTATACACTATACCGTTAACAGTCGTAGTTAGAGCGTTGTCAAATCGACCATCCAATCTAACGCTACCATGTTTAATCAGGTTCCAATGAGAACATTCGTTGGCCGATAAATCTGGTATTAAATCAAAAGCAAAGAGGCAGTAACCGTTGAGATAAGATTCGCAATCGTTATAATTTCTTTTATTGAGAAAGTGAACTCCAGTACCTGAAAACAAAGTATGATAAGCATCTATGTATATACTATTCGTTTTGAAGTCTGGTTGTAATGATTTGAAAGGAAATAAACGCTGTCAATGTACAAACAAAGAAAATTAATATTGAAATGATAAGAATTAAACGGATTCATAGTGCGATCACCATTATAAGCTTGATTTTTAACGAAACCAATGATTATTCACTTAGGTAACTGGCCCAAAATAATATTATTCAAAGTTTCACTATCAATACCGCTGTGCATCGTCACAGTTTTACCTTCGACACGCGTCAGCCGATATTTTGCCATGCTCTTTGACAAAGCTTTGGTATGGGCTAGCAAAACAGATGGGCTTATTTTAATGCGTCGCACTAAAAGATTTGCTTCTTCCATACGAACCGCAACGAAGTTTAAAATTTCTATGAGATAAAATACATCGCGAGATCTTACTAATCGCATTCTCACCTCGACACCATCAATGAGTAATTTTTCCTGATTGCATACATTGCAATGAAGATGACCAATCAGATCAATCAATTTCCTTGCTGGTAGTTATGTTCGTTGCTTGACGAGCCCCACGTTATCATAAAACACATTGGCCATCTTTGTTGCCATATCGTCGCACCATGAGGCACTCGTTAAGTATGATAATTTTTCCGCAGGTCCGTAATTTGATAAAATTTCCAAATACGCTCTGTAAGCTTACGCATTGATAGGAGGTAATACAGGTTTCTGATTGAAAAACACATCGATTTGATTAAAAAACGAATGCATAAAAATATTTATCGGCCCCACCTTTGTAATTTTAGATGCTACGTCGGTATTCAATTCTTTATCTTTATTGACGGCCAACTTGACACGAAGACTGAGTATCGTGAGAGCAAGATCAATGCATTTATCACCATTACCTGGTATGACCAATTTGATCGGCAAATCATCCGTGAGCGATGATATCGGCTTGTACTGAATCCAGTGCAATCCCTCAACAGTTGTTTGAGTTGGTGGAGTATCAAACAAAAGAAGCTCAGACTTTTAGCACTCGCATGAGCGAGTGTGTAAAAAGCCATTAAAAAAAAATTTAAGTTTTAAAAATATCTCTTGCAGTTCTCTGTCCCTTCTTCTTTTTTTTTTATTGTTCTCTTTTTCTTCTTTTTATCTTGCTTATGCGTTTTCCTAGTTTTTTTCTTTTTACTCTTACGCCGACGACGCCTTGACTGCACAGTTCTATGAAGCAATTGCAACAGAAATAGCTCGTCGAGTCGGACAACTTTATATCCTTATATCCTGAACTTTCCATAAGTTTGTCCAATTTTTCTTCGGCTTTTCTCTTTAGTGTGTTACCAGATTCCGCCAGGCACGAGCGAAATGTCTCTTGAAAAGGTATATTTCTTGTGGTGACGTCAGATATAATCTTCATACCTTTACGAATAGCTTCTTTGCCAACAGCTCTGGCAACTTTTTTAATAAGTGGTAAAACGCGTCGAAATACTCTGGCAAGGAACGATCTGATACATCTGTGTCCTCATTAATAAGAAGCCTCAACGTAAATGCGTCCAAAATCTTCTCCACTGCCTCCATAAATTGTGGTCAGACTTCCACTACCACTTTGTGTGATAAAGTAGTCCTCGTAGGGATTCATAATTGTCAACTGACTCGTTTAAAGTGAAGCGTTATCATCAGTGTCCCAAAGTCAAATAGTAAGGGTCTACCAATCAGGTCTTTTACATGGATTTCAATGTTGTAAAATAAGTTAAATAACAATGGTATGCACATACGAGGAGAGAAAATTTTATTTTTAACACAGCCGTACGCGTAATCTTAAAGGTCCAACGACATGGCCCGCAACAATCGCGATTAAACGTCTCCTACGAAGTATGGTTTACAGATGTCACTGTAAATCATTACTATGGATGGTAAAGCGTTGGCGAGATTTTCTGTACGAACGGATCTAATTTCGTAACTTTCCAAGAACAGTCATGTTGCACTTTCAAAGACCAAAATCTTATGTAATTTTTCGGATAATAGTAAGCAATACATGTATTTACTGCACGCTGTTTCGGAACATACTACCTTAGAGCCACTGCGTGGCCACCTATTTCCAAACTGAAAATCACATGATCTCGTGTGGTATCAAAACCATACATTTTTTAAATCATTTTTTTGATATTTGCAGATAGACCAGGGTGCATGCAATAATCTACATTAATCATAGGACGATCTCTATGTACATTATAGTGTACCCGTGGTATGCATTTTACGGTAATTTTTCTTTCATTATCTTTCATCGCATATTGAAACGTCAATGGTAATCGGATTTCTCCTTTACCAACACTACATTGACCTTACAAAGTAATTTGCTGAGGTAATCTTATCACGTAATGCTTTATAGTATTATTAGGGTAATACTGCATGATACTGTTACTAGGTAACACAACGTAAAATTCGTCCTTCATTTTATAGCTTTTAAATAATTACCTTTCACCCAGGAAGTAAATTTTTCAGGATACCCTTCCCAGGTGATAAAATATTCTTTGGAACGTCCTTTACCTCGACTTTTCAATATCTTGTCGACTTAAAAGAATCTTTCGTTCAATTCCTTTCGCACCCTTCTCAACTCTTTCTCGTAAAAGAAACCGTCAATGTTTTCGTCAGCCAAATCTCTGAGAAGATATACTGGAGGTTGTCACGTGCAAGAGATACGTACAATTCTAAACAACTCTAACGTCCAGCCACTTTCGTAACCTTTGGCAAAGACACTTCTTGTCTTACTGATGGGAACCAAATCTTAAACCTTGTACTTTGGACTTTTATAAATACGTCTGCCGTAACACTGCTCCATATTTTTATGTGCCTGCGCAACATTGTGCAAAGTTACGTCAGCTAGCGCCATCTTTGTCAACGAATGCTTCGTACGATTGTATGCCTCTATTATACTTGGAAGAACGTCTACGAAGCGACGATTATTTGTGTATAAGAGGTCCCCCCATATTCTGTCTTTAATAGTTCTTATACGACGTTCAGCTATTGCAGCCTTTGCATGTGGACTACGTGCTACTCTGTCTTCAATTTTATTTTATCGTAAAACGCATTGCATTTAATGGCTTACAAATTCTTTACCTTTATCAGTTTGCAGACACATTGGTGTACGATCGTCACTTCTTGATAAAATATGTTGAAATGCTTTAGCAACGTTTTTCGATGTTTTATCCTTAATCGGTTCCACCCAAGCATATTTGCTGATGACATTCATGACAACGAGAACATAGGCATAGCCATTATGCTAAGTTTTTAAAGCTTTCAAATCCATTAAAGCAGCTTACCACATGTCGTCAAAATTATGCACGTTATAGCTTTTTTCGAAAAAACGATTCCTTACGGGTCTAATTATAGGTAACTTGACTCTCTAGTCAACTGATTACGTTCGACCGCAAATATTTATTCTTAACAGCACTCGCGAGTTTGTTACCACCCGCATATGTAGTTGGTCGTTCCGTTTCGTAGTAAAATTTTTTCAACGTATTATGCATTATTCTTTTTCTTCTTTTTTTTTTTAGACTAAGATCCAATGGCTCTCTTACTGTGAGAACAGATCTTCTCAAATGTGATTTTGTTACACATGCAGCATACTCTCAATAAAGCGACTGTTCGCTCGTCTAGCGGTGTTTTTTCAGCAAGCATACGCAAAAAAGCAAATTCAGCCAACGCCCGATCGGCTTTTAGACGTTCACCCTTCTTCTCCGTAGCGTAGGCAAGATCGTGCTGATGACATGCTTCATCCAAGGGATTTATACCCACATCACTGTGCTCAATGCGCTTCGATAGTTTCGTTCCAGGACCGCAAAATTTGTATCTAGGTACATACACCTCAAATGGTTGCAAGTCGATTAAAGTGTCAGAATCACTGTTTTTTTTCTCCTCCTCGAGTTTTATTTCGGTTTCTTCGGCTTGGTCACTTTTCAGCTCAATGTAAGCTATGTTCACCTTTGTTTCAATGAAGGCGCACTTAAAAAAAAAATTTTTTTTTTTCAGTGGCGCCGTTGATTCAGTACCGATTTCCATCAAGAAGACTCGCACTAGTCGACGTAGATCTTGGACTATTATTTGGCGATTTTGATTTATCGTTGTCGTCGTCGTCGTTGTCGTTGTCGTCGATCACTAAATATAATACTCACGCATTTCTGACACACTCTTTTGGAATGCTTGACATACGAAGTACTACTGCAAACTGATTACGCCCCACCACTGAGCCTTTTTCTGTCCCTTAAGGTATCGTTTACGAGATCGACATTGTTTGACTATGGTATGCGAACTCCACCTATGATGACGGTATTATTATTGCTCAACTCAAAGTTACTAGTAGCGCGCAATTATCGTACGATAACTGCAGCTTTTTGACGACACTTTTTCGGTACGATTTCAATGACCTTGGCATTCTATCGTTCCTTCTCTTTTCGCTTTTCTTCGTCCTCGTTGACGTTATCATCAGAGAAATCGTTATCTTGTGATGCTTTGGTACTAGCTGTGATCGCGTAAATATGTCGCTTTCTTTCACTGTCCAATTCCTTAAGTTTTAAATACTGTTGAAAATTTGTTGATATTTCTTCCACTTTTGTCGCTCGTCAGTGTACGGTAAATTCAAGATGTCGTTTATTTCTGCGTTGAGCCGACTCATCGTTGTACCAGATGTTTGCACAGATTTTAGACTATCGTTGAGAAATGTCCTTCGCAATCGGTCCACGCTTTCTTGAGGCAGAAGAATCATTTTTTTTGTATGTTTCATGTTTGTTACAGCATCGACAATACCATTCTAAGGAGCGGACCCAACAAAGCAGGTAAACAATTTTCTCCTTGTTGCACGATGATTGTTTTTTCGACGATGAATACACTTTTGCGTTGGCGTATTTTCTGAGAACATTAGCGTGTATACCCAAGCGTTTTTTAAGCGACACAGTTAGCAGAACGCTTCCTTTGAGAATGTTTAACACGCCTTTGCAAATATACTTGATTAGCATCTTGTCAGCTTGGCACAACAGGGCCCTCTGTTGGTCGGTGTCAAGATGATGAAGAGCTCTTAAAATGGCAGCGTTTTTTTGACCAAACGAGGAATATGACTTTGACACCATTTCAACGATACGATTCAAACTTGGTTCGCTGTATCGCTTCCTTTCATCTGTTTTTTAGCCACGTATACGTACAGATACTCGTCATCTGGGAAAATACAAGTTCGAAATCGACAATTGTCTAGTGTATTTTGCTTTAGATTAAAGAAAAGGTAACCAAATGGTCGGGAAGTAGCGTCTCAATATGCTTCTTGCAAGAACCGAGGATTTTCTGGACACACTTGCCTCGAAAGATGTTGGATTTGTGCACAATCACGTAAATTTAAAAAAATGACAATGTATTGCGAGTTTAGCTTTATATTTGACCTTCACCATGATGAAATATGTTTTGTGAGATAGCGATTACGCTCAAATTTTTATGATGACTGCCTGTAGTAAATAAATCGACGATAGCGCTACTACCAGATCATTCGTGGATTAAATCGTCAATAATGACCAGTTTTTGTCTATGGTCATCCGCACAATAGCTACTTTGTGGTAATCCCTCGTGTAACTCAATGTTACTTCCAAGATCTCGGTAACCAGACTGCCGCTCACCGTAACGAAACAAAAAATGATCCGTTCGAAGCGAGTATCACTCATACAGTCAATATGTCGCAAAAATTGTCTGACAAACACGGTCTTACCACAACTAGTAGGTACACTCAGTGTACACGTCCACGGGTGTTGTCATCGAGTATCTATAAGAACACCAGGGATCTTCCTCAAAGCCAAATCACTGCGCACTGAGAAACTTAACACACACAGAAAATAGCCTTTCTATGTTACCGGTCGCTGACTCAGGATCACCACTTGGTTGAATAAATTAAGCAACCAGGGAGATTTTCTGTCCCGAGTCTGAACTCATCAACACAAGTTCACACGTGCAGCAGTGTGTAGTGATGTTGTTAGCTTCTTTTTGGAGAATTCCCACGGTAAACGAGAAGTGCTGGCTGTCCCACACGGGCCCCTGGTTGATGGCTGTGTCGTCCCCCCGGGCTTACCGACTCCAACTGCCTACCCGAGCTCTCTTTAGCGAGCTCCTCACCAGCGAGGCCCCACTCCTGGACCGCTACCCAACGCCGCCGTCATGATGCCTGTTTCTTACTAACTTAATTCTCGCGCAGTCCCAATGCTAAATTGTCCCCCAACGCTATCGTGCACACACACACATAAGGCGCCCCTATATGTGTACTCTCACTATGCAAAAACTACGAAGTTGTTCCACGATGCATAAATTTATGACATTAATTTTTTTTCCATCGTCACCCAATGCAGATACGTCTCAAAGTCAAAATACAGTACTACGAACGGCGCTTTTTTTATCAGACGTCTTAATGGGCTGGATATAAAAGAGATGACTGATAGGTAAGCATTCTTTACACGTATTGCAAAAAAAAATTCCACAAGCGTGTATTTGTTTTTTGATTGTTCGCACAATTTTACAACATATTCGACAAACTTTTATTTTTTTGCAAACAGTGTTGTTTAAGTGATTTTTAAAACAGTTGTTATTAATAAAAAATTGATTGCATGAGTCACATTTTTTGGGTTGCCAGTTATTTCATACCGTGGTGATTGAAAACATTTGTAACATTTATGAAAGCATCTATGATCTTGTACGCGCAAAAAACTTCAATTATAAGGTATACAGTAACCCAAATTTCCACTCACACCTATCAAATTTAGAATTGGTTTGGAATGTTGTTGATTTTCATAATACAGTAATCGTAGTATGTTACTTCCACTTCTGTATGTATCTACGAAAATACGTGTACCATCATACAAGGGGGGATGACCGCAACAAAAATTTCGTAAAGAATATAAAACAATGACTGTTCCACGTTTGGCAAAAAAAAACTGAAAATCCTGTATTTCATTGAGACTGCATCACGTTTTCGATACTCTGACTCTTGTTTCTCTAACTAAATTATTAGCTGCTTTTTTTGCGTCAGTCCGTAATTGCGTCAAACAAGATTTTAATATTGATACAACCTACCTGTACGTGTTTGTCCCCTGACAATATCAGCATAAGCTGCAGACAAGGCTATCGGAAGGCAAAGGTTGTCATAGTGTCTAATAGTTAATACAAATTGTTTATTTACTGAATCTTCGCTTAATCGAACACGGCCACTCCCTCTAGTACCATTTACGATTGTACATGTAATCGACAGTGTATCGTCAATTTCAAAGTCGTTTGAACTTTGCACAGCACCAAATAACACTTCCCACAAATCTTCAACACGAAAATCGTGCACCGATCTAAATGACAACCATAAAGGTCCGTGATTGAATCTTTCTGAATTTATTGTTACACCAATGAAGTGGCTGGGTTCACTTTGACCAGTTAGCTGTCTATAAAAATCATTCATACACTCTTCTAGCCAGGTATATACATAAACGTTCAGCAGTGGCATTGACAAGCGTCCACGCACCTCTCGTCCTTCATAGTTGAAGTTACGATAACGCTTAACAACCTCAAACTCGAAAATGAAGAGTGCATGTTCTTTTCCTCCGTACTGTAAATAAAAATCTGTAATGACGTTTACAAAAAATTAATACAAGTGATAATAATACTCAATTTTATGTAGCGTACCAGTATCGCTGCTGCTAATGGTGTCAGTGCTGCTGTTGCTACTAGTTCTATAGTCGCTACTGCTACTGTTAGTACTGGTAGTAGAATGATTACTATTTTCTTCACCTAAAAAAATAAATATGTAAAAAAAAAAATTATTTTAACATATAAGTAATTTTGTGACTTATCATCATCTCTGACGTCTTCATGTACAGTTTTGTTAACTCTGCTCGTTGACGGTTTTTGTTCATCCACTAAAAGTTAACCAGAGTTACGATCAGTTATTTGAATAAAATACATCCTATACTCTATTCACCTTTCTCTCTCGTAGCTGCATTGACGCATTGCATTATTAGCTCATCTCCAGACGTATCGTCATGCATACGTCTATGTACTGTAACAAGTACTTTTATGAAAAAAAATAACATAAAAAATGATTCATACGAATCAAAATAAAAAAGAACTTGCAGTAACATCGTATTCAATCTTTTGCCAGCAGGTCCTTATTGTCGACTCTTCGTTTGACTGCTTTCACAATTATTTCGAGAACCACTGTGTTGCTAAGAAGTCCACGTTTAAACACACCACTAATCGTTATTATCTGACAATGTAGTACAAAAAAGTACAACTTTTAAACTAATACATTTATCGATTCTGATCCTAAATCGCGACTCCACTCACTACCATACATTGTACAAATGTGCGATTCGTCAACATTCGCAATACGTAACAAATAGCTAATAACGCTAACTAAATGCGCTTTGGTAATATCCTCCATATCGATTAGTATTATACGAAGAGAAAGAAAATACTGTGGACTAATGGATCACATAGTATTATATTTATAGCACATCTGTATGACGAATGACATACCCACTGAAAATCGTTTTTTATATTTTATATATTGGATGAAAAAGAAAAAATACGGATTTTGAATTCCATATGAATAATCAAATACCTTACGTGGCAGTTTCACACGGTGTCTGTTATACCAGCCTACACGCACGTGTATGTAACTTGAGACTACTGAAGTGCATTCTTCATCACACCATATTTATTAAAAAAGAAAAAACTACGGCTTTTGCAAGTTTTCGTATTTTATTCGGACATCAAATGTCTTACTCAATAGAATTGTCTTTTTTTACGCAAAAAGGGTCTCTTATTACTTTCATCTATGTATACTTACACAGTGTGCATTTTACGGTTGTGTGCACGCGCATGCGTATGTAACTGTAGACGTCTGGACAGACTGTTTCGATGAAAGAATCTTGTACGACACGGTCTTTATTGAAAGAAAAATACAATATTCTGCAATTTTTGCGTTTCATACCTCACAATAGAATATTGTTCTGTGATGAATTTGACAGAAAGATCTTATGTCATAAAAAATCGTATTAACAAAGAAAGTCGACAACGGTATCCATTTTCTCGTAAAAGACTCAACAAGCTGATTACAGTTTTTTGATTTCTGCGATATTATCACCACTCTTACCGTGAAGATTCCTTTCCTCAAGTCTCACGGCATTTTTGCAGAGTAGGTATTATACATACATGCGGATGCTCATATGTAACTTTTTTACACGTTACTTACCGTCGTTCTGTCTAACGAAAGAAAAACATATGTTGTGACAAAAGTAAACAGTGTATCATATGAAGTGACAAATTTTCGTATGTGTCTCGTGAATAAACTGTGCTGACTATGAAACTTGGAGTTACCACTCATTGTTACGATGTGTATCACCAGGTTAGTCGGCAAAATGCTTCCGGAGGATAAGGAACCTTCGAAAGCTGAGACAATTCCGCATAGGGATGTTATAAGCAAAAGTGCGCGCCAACCGCAGCCTGATCCGGTTTTTCCACAAATTTTATGGTCTCACCGTGAACGCCCTTATCCGCTTATTAATTTTCCGAGAGTTAATGCTATTAGTGAAGTGTTGCTGTACTGGAGTTACATTAGAATCTACCAATCGAGTGTTGTGAATTTTGACATTGTGGCAAGAGATTTTGGACTCGATACTCCACAAAGGATTTCCCGAAAAACTTCTTATAGGGGGCAAAATAATCGCAATGCAGTGCTCACGGTGATCTTTTTTACTAAAAACCAATATGTGTTAACAAGCCATAGGCTAGTAAGAAAACACGAAAGGTTAGTGAAATTACGATTCATTTTTTAAAAAACAATGGCTAAAAAAGTCTTTTTTTCTTTACTTTTAAAAAAAAGGCCATTGCCTGATGAAAACATTCTTATTTTATTACCTTTTAAAAAAAGGGTAGTGAATTACGTTAATGAAAACAGTGATAGTGAGTGGGACAAATCAACAGAAATAATTGTTCACAGTGATAGTGATATAGTAAGCGACAATAGTGACAGTGAGTGCGATAAAAAAACGGTTAATTCAATTGACAGTGATAAAAATAGTATCATTTCTGTCAAAAATGATGAACTCACGATCTACACTGACTTTGATTTCGTGATTTATTAAAATAATGTAACGTGTGAAGATGAAAATAATTAATGATTAAAATATGTTCAGAAGTTGGAAGAGAACTTTCGCGAAATAATTTGTTAAAAAGACACGAAGTTAAATACATAAAATCTAAGATTATTTTATTACCAGGTAAACATTTTCAAAGAATCTCTTTCGATAAACTTTATTAATAAAGTAATAGTTATTTGTTTGAGTTTAGAAGTACAGTCAAGAAAAAAAGTTAATTTAATGATTATCTCTAGATAATTGTTGAAACATGGAAAAATAGTTATAGAAAAACTAAGTTAATATAAAGTGATAAAGTTATGTATAAAACAATAAAATAAAAAAATTAAAGATACCGTTCTTACAAAATTTTTTATAACGTATAATTATTAATATAATTATGACTAACGTAGTGTCTATTCGCAGCAAAACGCACCGTATATCCACGTAATTACGTGGATATACTGGATACGCATGGGCAGTGGGCAACTCTACTGACCAGTACTTATAGGGTCCAAGTTTATTTTTTTCCGAGCTAGTGAAGTGAGCGAGGTGCATGCGCTTACGTGGATAAAAGGTGCGAATAGATACAGCGTATGATTAAAATAATGTTAAAATAAGTAAGATAATCAGACTTTAAAAAATCTGGTACGTAAAATAATCAAAAAGCAAATTAATGAGGCTTTACTTCCTACAATTATTTGTTGAAATATGCTTCTCAGGTGATGACAAATATACTCACAAAAAAAATTCATTTTTGCAATATGAGACAGTTTTTGCTCGAAATACGTGTAACAATGAGAAACTGCATCTCCCATTGTTATAACTTTTCTAGATCTGGATGTCCCTCCTATGACATGGGTAAGATGCAGTATCAGAAAACAGGGTGAAGGCAAACAAGTAAATGATCATATATAATTTTGCTTTTAAAACTTACAATAGAGTAGCCCTTGCATCTATTATAAGTTTTCACTCACGTGTGCCCTCAATGAAGCACAAGGCAGTATTCTTGTTTTGCTACACTTTTAACTTTATTCTAGGCAAAAGCTTCAAGAAAAGATAAGAGCAATAATCTAAATGTGGAAAGTCTAAACCTTTAACGATTTCTAGCCTAGTTCTATGGAGCATGCTAATCCAAACTTTATTAGATCCAAACCATATTAGAGCTAGTATTAGCATGCTCTATAGAACTTCTAAACATTCTAATAATAGGAATCACAAGGCAAACTCTCAGACTTTATGCACAGAGTATCGTTCTCATAAGCTTCCTTATATAGTGCTTCTATACTTTTAACCATTAAAGCATTTCCTTAAAAAAATTTTTACATACAATAATACAATAATAATCATTTTTTCCAACACTTGTCAGTTAACCAATATCTTTAAATTAGGTAAGGATGGAACATCAAAGGAGCAGATTAGTGGTTTTGCTTATATTACAATCTGTGAGTTTAGAACCTGTTAGATTGGCCAAAGCAAAATACAACTTATTAATTAGCATGAGTGAACATGTTAGATCAGTTAAGAAATACGATCCTAGATCTGCAATAGCCTTACATTTTAATGAATTTCAACACACTTTTGATTTTTATAAAGTAAGAATTTTAGATGAAGAGAATAATGCACTCAGGAGGGAATTCTCTGAAATGATGTATGTTACTATTTACGACAATGATGTTAACCGACAGTTGGATACCAAAAAGTTAAATCCTACTTATAAGAAGTTCTTGCGTGATGTTAAACGCAAACTTTTGTAAACGTTTTTATTGTTTGTTCGATACTACTGCACAATTTTATTTAGTTCATCTCATTTTTCGTGTATTACATGTATATCTCATTTTTTCCATTCTTATTTTTACATTCTCTCTCTTTGGTCCCTTATCTAGTATTATACCTCTGTAGTTTATTTCTCTATGTTTTCTCCTTTCCTTGGCCTAAAATGAAAATTTTTTTTAATCAATGTATGAACAAATTATGCAGTTCTGTTGTTCAGCGTGTCATAATCCATTAGCCATGTATGACTTATTTTTGTTTGCACACTTCATGTGACGTAATCACGTGTTATCCTCGCCCTTTTATTGACATTGTATATTTTCTATTTTAGTGATACATTTGTTTTTACCTACATTTTCTTTCAATATGTATTTATTTTTATACCATGTAGCCCAGAAAAGGACATCTGCAGGATGTTGAAATATTGGATTTTGTAGATTTTAATTGAAATACAGTCATGCTCTATTTCCAAATTTTGAGCGTTTTTTATTTAACTGCTTTGGTTTTGCTATTATTATTATTTAGGCTGTTTTCAGTAGCCCAAATCTAAATAGCGTCAAGATTATACTAACGATTTAGCAGATATTCTTAACCTCTCCCAATACATGAATGCAGAAGTCTTCAGCATAATTGTGTATGCATAAGATCGAGCACGCGTCAGGCAGATCACTCACGAACAAGGTGAAAAACAAATGATCAATTACACTGCCTTGCAGCATACCATACGTTCAAAACAATGTTTGGGTAACCTTTCGTCGAAATAGACAGACTCCAGAAGTGTGTCATGTTTATGGTCCATAGACAATCGTATATCATTGACAATCTTCGTAAGATCAGTGTAGGTGCTACGTAGTTTCCAAAAGCCCAACTTACATTCATTTAGAAGCAAGTTTTCATTTTTTTTTGCAATTATTTGTGTGTAAGTAATAGCTTTAAGAAATTTATAGGCTCTGCAAAGAATGCTGATCGGATGGAAGATATTAGCAGTGGTTGCTGGATATCTCTTGAGCACTACAATAACCACAGCCCTTCTTCAAGTAGCAAAAAAAAATCCAGTCGCAATGAAGCATTTAATATGTTCGAAGTTACTAGTAAGATAAAAGTTATGCATAATTTGATAAAGCTCATTGATAGGCCGTCTGGTCAAATGGCATTTGTATAAGAGGATATAAAAGCTTGCAGATCTCTTTAAAACCAATAGGTTTGCAAAGAACCTGTTATTTGCAAAAATATATGTACAGAGTCGCATATTATGCAGTCGAGCAGGGTCATCTAATCCCACTAAGGTTAATTGACATTTTTAGGTAAATCAAGAGGCTGTTTGGAGTTCTTCTTACTTTTAGTGAGACAAAGATCGTCAATGACTCTCTAGATATCAGTGGCGTTACGGAAAAAGCTAAGTCTTTCACGATAATAAGCATGTTGCGCATTACGTACAGTAATCTAGATAAAATCACGTAGGTGCTTATATTCATTGGCCCACACTGCATCTCGACTGCACTAGTAAGAACGCCATGCACCTTTCCTTAACCAAATGAGACTGGTAATACTCAAACTCATCCAAGAAGAAGATTCTTTCTTCTATTTGATAATGTGGTATGAAGCATGTCTGTCAAATACTGACAGGAGAGTATGAAAAAACAGCTTAACCTTCACGTCAACAGTAGGCGTCTCAATGATTGAACTGTGGTCGATTAGAACAAAATTTGTGAGTACAGACTCTTTATGAAACCCCTTGAAATACTACCTAAATCGGAGTGATGGTCTTGCTACTTGTCACAGAAGTATGAAGATCTACTAGTAGCTTATCATGACGAGATATCCAAGGGCTGTCAAGTTATGTGTCAGAAACAATATCCCGAGAGAGGCTTGTCTAAATGAATTTAATCATCGACTACAAGCTGCTGACTCGATGATCAAAGTGAATTATATTGGAGCACTTTGAAAGTATTACAAGTAACATTATCACGCTCATTTGTGTGAGAACTTATGCATTTTTATTACGATCTCGATTGACACATTTTATTTTCATAAACTGTGGCACAGAATCGATACACAACATTATTGTTACAATCTTAAGCAATGTTGCCGAAACCTTGACATTTGTAGCAATGCATCAAACTAATGTAAAAAAAGCGACAATGCAGCCCCCCTTTTCAGGTAAAGACGTGAACGCCTGAATACGTAGACATGAGTAGCTGGTGTGACTTGAACAAAACAAGACCTATGTTTTTTCTGCCCATAAGTTACATGTAGGTTAATAGGACGTCATCAGATAAACAGGCAGGCAGATTTTGGTTAATTATATTTTCAACTATCACTTCCTTAGATGATTAAACCGATAGATAGTCAGCAATGTTGCGAGATAACAATTTATCTTCTTCCTTGAAGCTCAACAATTCCAACGTTATTAAGAGCTGAGCAGGTAGTTAGAGCTGCGAGTCTGTTACTTTTAATGATAACCTACTTAATAGCTAGCATATTCACACGATCCACTCAAATTTTCGGGTTCAATACTTTTACCTTGCTCTATAGCGTACTCTTTGTAACTTGAATCAAGTTGAATTTATCATATTCATTTGCACTAGGGCTAACTACGACGTGCTCAGCTTTAGAAATAAGAATCACTTTGTCTCTGTCTAGCAAAAATTTAAGTTTAAAGGTGGTCCATTTTGACGTAGAAGATATTCGCATAAAAAGGTAATACTGAAGCACCATTTTCAGCAGCATTAACCATCAACTGGCTAAGACTACCAGCTGCCCAAGATATGGAGCAGCTAATTTCTTGAAGCTAAAGTTTTTCATGCCTTAGAGGTACGCTCTTCAGCCAGTTCATCGTTGCTAGGCAACAGAAAATTTAGTAATAGTATAGCAGAACGTGTTAGCAGCATCAAATAGAGCCTGTATCCTAGTAGTCACTTTTTTATTTTTATAGAAAGCAAGATAATTTCACAGTAATCACTCGTGCTACTAAGCAGCTTGACAGCGCGGCGTCCTCATTAGTAAGTCTTGTGTGCATGAGGCAGCTATTGGGGAAACATAATCAGAGAAGCTATTTTCCTTGCTACTCTCACCTATAGCTCAACTCAGCAAGTACCATCACCTGTCAAAACACAGCAGCAGGCCATCTAGTCAGGCATACACGGTAGAAAATGAATTCACCTATTCACTCCTTTAACATGACAACTTTATTTTGGCTAGTAAGCTCACGTAAAGTTGAAATAATAAATGGTGCAACCGTACCTGCAACAAAATGCCCGCAGGCAGCTGATATGTAGGTTGGTAATGGAGCAAGTTAAAAACACAACCACTGTAAGACTCACTTCTGCAAGAGTCTCGGTATGGTATACTCGCCAAGACGAGAAGGACGAAAAAATCTATTGAACGTAAATTTTCGTCATTTATGCAGAAGTGTTAAAGTTTCTTACGTGTTAAAGTTAGTGGATAGTATCTCTCATCATTGTTTAAATAATGGTTATTTCCTTTAGCTTGTTCTGGATGTATACTCTTGCAGAAATATACGTGTATTAGTCTATATCATCCATTATTCAACACCATGCATTTGACTAGCTTGCTACAAGAATTAATCATCCAAACTTATACTGGTCGAAAAATCTTGCTTTAACTGACTCAGTCATATAAAAAAAAATTTGTAGAGGTTTTCCACATCTTTTTAGCTGGAAGAGACACAATCGATAACTAATGAGTTTTTTTTACATTTTGCCTTATGAAACGTAAAAAATTATCTTAAAAAAAGTAATACTAATAATACTAAAAAATGTTTAAAAAAATTTTGACAAACTATTTATGATGTAAAAATAGGGCAAAATTACTATAAACAACAGATATACAACCTTGAACAACCTGAAAAGTTAATGAAAGAACTTACTTGTCTTCAATATTAAATAAAATGTCACATTACTTTTTAACTGTTATTGTTTAATTTAAATATTTTCTTACACATTTTTATGAACTCAGATTCAACATAAGCATCAACTATATTGTCTAACTATCTAACATCTCACTTATTTCAGTGGTTCTAGCGAGGTAGAAGGCAAAGTATAGCAGTTTCGATTGGTAGACTTAATCGGATTTAATGGATCTGTTTTTCATAAAAAGTTCTAACCCTCTGTAGAACTATACATGCATTTCTTATGGATAGTATGTGTGTATCATGTTTTTTAGCATAAAAAATCTTTTATTAGATAAGAAATCATGTAAGCTTAAAGTCTGTGAAAATCAAAATTTTTGATAAAACATAAATAAGAATTTTGCTATGATAGGGATTCTGGCGTAAATTGCCTTATAACGTCAGACATAGCATCGGATTATACTTATTAACTAGATTTGTGGTACAATAAATTTTTTGTAGAAATTTTAAAAATATTAGCTCAACTGAAAAATTCTGATTATTGGTCTACAGTTTCTTGTAAAAGATATCACATAATAAGATTTATCTCGGTATTATTACGTATAAAGAGCTTTAAAAAAGTTAGTCGTAATAGACTAATGATTAATTTTGATAAAATTTTAACATATAAATCTATGTGAAATTTTTAAAAGGGACCAACTAATAAATTTACGCTTAGCTAGTGACAGTTTGTTTTTAGTTTATTTTTTCACGAATAATAAATACGACTTCTGTCAAAGATCACGTGTACTAAATTATTAAAAATTGCGAAATTCGATGTTTACTTAGTAAGATAGATAAAACTTACTTAAAGTTCAGGTTTTTAAATGAAAAATGAACTTCGACAATACCAGTTGTTTTAACTCTAGTTCGAAGAATATCTTGTTCTGTTGGTTGGTATTCTCTGGCTCCAAGTCTGTCAAGATCATCCAGAAAGCTAGAAGACATTAACATATTTTAGATTTAGTGATAAAGGCTCAACAAGTATTTTAATAACCTAACAAAGGTAGTTGTAAGAATTGTAATTTCATTTTATATATATATATATTTCTCTAATTGTAATAATTCTCAATTAAGTTAAAAAAAGTTGGGTATCAGAACATGACCTAGTTTTACCTTAATCCAATGAATAATCTGATATTCTACTGAAACTCATTGAAAAACATGGTATCAAAAAATTCGAAAGTGCATATTGCTGATCCATTTTACAGAAATACATAAATTAAAAAAATGAATACCAAACAAACGTGTCGTAAGCTGATTTTATTACGGAATAAAGCTCAACCAATAACGCACCCTGCTTTTGTGGCATTTTTTCACCTTCATAACCTCACATTCTTTCTAGAGAGAACCTTAGTATGTCATTAAAGTATAAAATTCATTGAAGTAAGATGGAGTTATGCTTTCGTATACAGCTCTAGCTGTGAATGTAACGTGTTCAAGACAATGTAGCAATTATCATGTTTTAATAATACTAACAGCGTAAGCAGTTTGGTGTTAAGTACTAGGTATGTATTAAAAGTTACGTACTGTAATTTTTTGCCATTTTTAATTATAAAAATTTTATTTTTAAAAAATTGTAAACAATAATCAAAAACTATGGTTGATAGTGATATTACATATAAATATTTGTCTTTCTTGAATTTACCTATTGAAGCTTATTTAATAATGTTAAGGCTACTTACATATCGCACTATACCAATTTAGTATGGTAACAAATTGACATGTCTACAAATTACCACAGGTATTATTATTTAAATTACGACAAAGCTATACTGATTGGAGCTAAATTTTAGTTGTCAAATGAAATAAAGAGATTTTTCGTTCCAAACAAAATTAAATTCAAGATTTAAATTTTACTACCAGTAGCATAAGGTGTAATTTATTCGCTGCGAAATCTCAAGTCAACACAAAGACGAAGCTTACTTATAAAAAAAATATTGTTCAGAAAAAGTTTGCAATTTTAATGCTGTACACATAGAAGTACGTTAAATAATAATAGACAGCCGATTAAGGTAAAAAATATTCACTTAAACTTAACTCTCTATTTACATCGAAAATTGTCTATTTGTATTAATACCGACGCTTAATGCATTGTATGTAAAGGTAATTAAATAAAGTAAAAAATAGTAAGTTGACAGTATTTTTTCATAAGATATATTTATAATTATTTAGCTTTATAAAACTTTCACTACTATTTTTTGATAAGGATGCACTCTTTTTATACATAGATATTGGCGACAAGGAGTTCTAATCAACTGAGAAATAACTGACGAACTTTTATCATAAAGAAGAGGCAGCAGAACACAATTCAATTTAAATAGCGTTTCACATAGACGTGAGATATTGTACAAGATAACATTAAAGAATATTGTGTTAAACATATATACTACTAAGATCAAAGTGGTTTTAATTATAAAATTTTTAGCAGTTGTAATTTTAATATGGATGAATGAAAGTGTATATGCTAGGTAACTACCGCCAACAGTGACATCAGTTGTCAAAATGCCTTAATAGGGGGGTGAGAAAAGCTTAACAGGTATGTAATAACCATGTACAAAGAGTTACTTTGTTTTTAAATTTTACGTGATCATATAATGCCGAAAGGGGTGTGAATGTTTGTGATGGTCGAATTTGGTATCCGAGTAGTAAAAACAAGTGTGTTTTTACAAAACAAGTAATCTACAAAGCTGAAATCTTATGAAATAAACTGCCTGTACGGAATCAATTTAAGCGCATGAGAGCAACAGAGAGGTCAGGTCTGCTCGTTACTCTCTCTTGCTCTCACGTGCTCAAATAGATCCTTACAGCTCATAAAATTCTGACTGTAGAAAAACTGTTTTTTTAAAATGCTCTCGTTTTGAATTTTTGGATGACTAACTTCACTGTCACAAACATTTTTACCACTTGTAACGTCCTATAATCACGTAACACTCGTTAACAAAATTGCTCTATTTACATCGTTACCACATACCTATTCAGCTTCTTTCACCTTTCTATTAAAAAATACATCCGTGAGATGGCACGGGCGTTTCACACCATAGGTAGTTACCTAGCGTATAAACAGCATTGTTAAATCGGTGTATTACGTCTTTTATTAATATACTTTAAAGCCAATTTTACTCACTAGACGATAACTTATATCAATTTTTTCGTTAGTTATATAAAAAGTTAAAGAAACGTCAACGAGTAAGCTCAATTTATTTAAAGTTGTAAAGACTCACGTTTTGGTTCCTTAATACAAAATAACTATTTATAAGAAGCTCAAAAACTTTTATGAATAGTTCTTATTAACTATCCGCAACTATACAGAGGTTGAACTCTAAACTGTGACTCCACTATTTGCAGTAAAAATAAAATTAGTTAAATGATTTTAATGGATATGCAAGCCAATATTCGAAATGTATTATATTGTATACGTGTATTATCTACTTCATGGATATTAAGAAGTTAGTAAAATCTTTCTTTAACACTATGGAGTATAATCTTTCCATGAGAATTGAAAATTAAGAGTACTGATCCTATTTAAAAATTGTTTAATCAATTTTACAATCGTACGTAAACTAGCTGCCCCCTATTTTAGCTTTACCTGAGATTCAGTGAGTGGAGAACAACTTGACTATTGACTCGTAATGTAAAAATTTTTTTATCTATTCTTGACACTCACTAGAATTAAAATTTTTTTTACTAAAAAAAGTTTTCTTTGGAATCCATGCAGTTTTAACCGAGTAAGTAAATTAAGAAATAGAAAAATGCTTAAAAGTACAGTCTGGCCCGCTGTTGTAGCCCCAGACTGGTCTCGAGGAAAACTACAACGTTCTGAAGTATTGGAGCTTGTTAAAGTGATATTTTACAATGTCTCGTCGTATTAAGCTTAAGAAGCTAGCGTCCAAAGCTCCCTGGTTTTAGTCGAAGAAACTCAGTCGTTTAAGTGGTCCACGGTGGAGATTGGTTCGCGTTGCTTGCCTGCTGAAGACTGTTCCGTTTGCTCAAGTTTATCTCTTCTTTATAGCTTCAATATTAGTTTTACTAAACGCAAATCTTAAAAAGGATCAGGGAAACAAGGTTAAATGCTTAAAATTGAGAGTGTGTAATGCAGGATCGTTAGTGGTTGGGATACCTAGCCTTGTATTAAAAAACTCTACTTGTGACGTCTGCCAGTGAATGACTGACATGGCCGGTTTTCTATCATCTATAAGTGGGCAATTCGTTGTCGAAATTTACTTTAAAATATTTTTGGAAATAGTTATAAAAAAATTTTTGTTAACAATGTAATTTAATGTTAGATGGCCCTTAAAAGTGATGCATTTATTCGGAGGCTGATGATATTTCTAGCAACTGTGACTACCCAAACTCCTTAGAGTTCTTCTGCTTAGCTTGCTTTAGCAGCACCAAGTTTGTCAGAAGAGTGATCACGATAATTGCTCGTAAGCATTATGCCAGGGACATTAAAATTCACACTGCCTTTGTTTTTATAGCTTTTGTTCATTTTCGCGATTTCATCAAATGGAAATCAGCATAGGTTGCCAGCCCATTTCTAACTATCAGAGTATCGTCAGTAGCTGGGGTACCTAGCTGCATGACTAAAAACTATGTTCTTCACGTATTGTCTTAAACGACTACAACAATTGTCATTCTGTTCAAGCATATTACAACCAGTCTCACTGGCTTTCATGTCAGGAAGCTTTAGTTTAAAAAACAAAATATGCGAAAACCATCTAGGAACTGTCATGAATCAGTATACAAAATTCGATCAAAATTGGTTGAGTAGTTTTTGCAATTACCAATTACAACAGTTCTTAAGACTTTTCTTTATATATTAGTAAGATGAATATTAATAATGTGAAGTTGAGAAATATTACACATCAATTTAAAAAAATCATACTTACGCGTAATTTAAACACTCATCCCCTTGCTTTCCACAAAACTCTCTCATCGAAATTTTTTTTTACTATTCCTCTTAAAAGGGCCTCTTCAGGGCTTCAAATGCTCTATCCATTGCAAGACAGATACTTTTACAACAACGAAGATAAGTACTACGTAAACATGGCTTGTGGCCTAGAAGTCAGATGGAAAAAAGTAGGTCAAATGACTTTTTTAGCCTCAATTCAACTTATCTGCAAAAATCAGTTTATTTATGCCCATTTAATAATGCTTAAGGTTTTCTAAAAAATTAACTCTTTGCTTGATTTTATTTATTTATAATAAAGTGGAAACACTCAATTGTCTCACTTCTCTGAAATATGTTATCTCCAATGCATAAATCAGTACGTACCAACAATAAAAAATTGGTAGAGAATGAAATTATTTTTAATATAAGATGCGTAACAATAGTTTATGAGCCTTTTTTACTCCTATAGAGGATTCAAAGTTCGAAAGGAGAATTTTGTAAGACATCTGATAACTTAAAACAAAATTATTTGCAAGCTTAAAATTTTTAGAAAATGTTGCTATGATTGATAACAAACAAGCGTACTGAATTTTAAGACGATCACATTCAACGTTTTTCAGTTTGTAGCAATCACACTTTTTGCGAGTCTAAGCTTGTATTTGGTGATATACGATAGCAAACATGCTTTAAATACACCAGCAGGGGCTCAAAAAATTGTGATTGCGTCAAGCAAGGCTCAATATATTAAGAATTCTGTTCAAACTACTATGGAGTTGACTGTTTAAACAGTAAGAGAGATTTATGCGACGAGATCAACAGCGATAAGATCTTAGATGATGCTGAACAAGCTAAAATTGTAAATGTGTTCATGATTCTTTCACTGGAAGATTCAGTTTGAGAATTTGAGTTTCGAAATACAATTCCATACAAAAATAATAAATACATTAAAATATATGCTTCTGTAACATCCCATGTTATACTTTAATCATTATAACTTCAAAACACCCAGCTCGATTCTGAAATTATAAAAACTAAAAAATCAACTCATATCAATTCATGCAAAAATGTGAACAACCAATAATTTTAACATCCATTACTGCGTATGATTCATAACGAATATCGTACACAATTTGACATCAACTTGTACCACAATGAAAATCTGAGCGATTATGACTTTTATCTCTGTGTAATTATTGCACCACGATTATGCTCGTGGCAATCGAAAGTAATTCGATTTAACTCAGATTGGTTTTCCAGATCTCAAATCTGACATATCCTCCTTACATACAAGAGTGTAAGAACTCCTAGCACATCAAGTGCTCTAAGCATACCGTAAAGGTTAGATAGTTATTTTAGTTGCGCCTTTTAAGTAAATATAAGTCCTAATTAGGTAATAAAACTACTTGAAAAAGTCCCAAGTAAATCAGGCCACTATAGACTCGCGTTCAAAGAAATCAAAAAGGTACAAGAAGAAAAGGACTGTCAACGTTGGCTTTGACGTTAAAAGCAACAACCCAACTATCATCAATGTCACGAGTACTCTCGTGTAGGATTAGAAATATCGTTGTGGTAAACTTGTGAAATCTTGTGACTGCGTGCGTGTAAGCAGCGGTTAACCAATGATTATAGAAGTTAGTTGAGTTACAAAAAGCTACATGCGAGCTTGAAAATTTATAATTTATACTTTTCAACTATCAAAAAAATTAAATTCATTCAACTATTAGATAAGACATTATTTGGTGGTTGATGAATATTTTTTCTTAAATTCACATATTTAAAAACTAAAAATTTCAATAGATACAATACAATTTCAGCTTTAATTAATGGATTTAATATAAAAAAAAAATTAACAAACTAACGTATGACAAAGACTTTTACAAGGACGTAATATAAAAAAACGAATGAAAATACGCAACTACTGCATAACATAAACTCATACCGTAGATCAGCGTCAGTTTGAGGTATAATACACCAATAATAATCCATGCATATTTTTTGGTGAAATCTAACACTACAACGCCGAGTCAATGACGGAAAAGAAAAGTAAACTGTAACTGGGAGAAAATGAAGTTTTTAGACTGATGGCTGGTTCCTGAAAAATAAAAATTTAATTTTTTTGTATGTAGAACGTATCTATGAGTTGTGCCTTTTATTCAGAAGTTTGGACGTAACACTACTATACGCTTTATTTTTTGTTTAGTAATTTTATGTGCATAAATACATTTTTCAGTCTAATGTGTGTTTGTATGATATACATTTCAACCATATGACGTTTTAAAATAGTCTTGTAATATTTTTTATAATGAATTAAATTTTTTAGTGTTCAAAAGCAGCCTACGAATTGATAACAACTTAAATGTCGTATTTAAAAATAATTTTTTTTTTAGTAATTGTAATAATTCGTATTATCTTATTAAGCAATTCCTAACTACGTCAAAAGAATTCTTTTGAGGCAAATGAAAAGAACAGATGCTCATGATTTTTAAATCTGATTGATTCTGAAGGCACTCGTTCAGTTGTTGTGGAACCTTTAAACGACTGCAATACTCTACCGTTTCCCCCATTTTGACACTGTTATCAGTCTTAGAACACTGAGATGGACTGCTACCAAGTAGGTACAAACGAATATCTTTGTCTTGCAATTAATTTTCCTATAACCATGAAACTAAGTAAGAAAAAGGGTTTGGACACTGTAAAACCACCATCAATTTTCTTATATTACAAATTGATTGAAAAAAATTTTTGTTCGTAAAAAAATTTGCAAAATGTTTAATTTAATCTCATTTTCATCCCATTCTCAAAAAAAGCTTTAATATAGTTTATACTTTTTTGTTCTAACATCTAGTTTACTAATCCATTATTGTCTGAGTTTCTTGTACTCTGTCAATAAAAAAATGGTATTTCAGCAGCGTTTTTTGTAAATATGTTCTAAACAAACTTTTATATTGGCGTTCAACTAACGTTTTTGTACAACTGATATATTTTTAAGAACTTAAAAACAATAGGTTTTCGTAAAAGTTCAAAATAATTTGTGTAGTTTTTACTATGTAATGTCTTCATTAAGTCACAGAAACATGTTAAGTTAACACTGTAGTGACTTCAAGACTTCAGCTGGTTAATTATAAAACTTTTTTGTGTCATATGACTGTAACATGGTTTTTTATCATGATTTACAATTGATTTTAATGAGTTCTTAGCACCCCATTTTTCCTTTCCAACTTTTTGATTAATCGGCTTTGAATTCGATTGGCAGAAAAAACAATGTATCTTGCTGATTTAGTATTCAATTTTGATTATACTTATTTGAATTATCAATAGTATGACAAAATAATAATACTTAACATTAGCACGCCATGATTACTTTATTTATAAATTTGTTATACACAGTTTAAAACTGAAATTTATTTGACTTTTTTTTAAGGAAAAATTTTTCAATATGTTTGTGATGCTAAATGCTATTATTTTTTACTGGTTAAAAAAATTCTAACATCTATCATACGTACTTTTTAAGGAAGTATTTGAGTGTAGGAACAGTAAGAGGATGAATATGCTTAATAAACGATAAATTATGCGATTGTATTATAACGACAGCCTTAACACAGTAAAAGATTCCTCACAAATACGTAAACAACCTTTTTTTCATCCTGCTCTACAACGCATTAGTAATCATACATTGTACTCAGTTCACTTTTATTCAGTTTCTGTTTTCGTAAAGTAGATCTTATTCAGGTTCTTTGTTGGTGTTACTATGATTTTTTGTCTCTTGATCCTTACCATATGTGCAATCCATCAAATTTGTTAAAGTACTATCAACATTGGTGTTCTTTCAACGTGTTATTACTGAATCTAATATTGCAGTTGTTGATACACGTAAAGAATGCATTCTTTTACTTTATAATACTTCCATGAAACCGTCTGTAAATATCGTCTGTCAATGTTCAAAGAACAACTGATCACACAAAAAAGATACTATTTTTAGTGTGCACTTACAAATATAAGACAACTTTCATCAACCAAAAAATTAGATAAAAAATCAGCATAGTACGACATGTTCTTCCGCCAATCAGATTTGAAGTCACTCGATTAAAGAAATTAACAAACAAAGAATAGAGTCAGTTGCGAGAAATCATTTTAAAAATAACAAATGAAATTTAAAAAAAAAGGTTTTTAATGTTATATTCGACAAAACAGTGTAAACAATTAACAAGATTAAGTTTATACGACATAATATTCCCTTAACGCTTACTAATAATATCATTCTGTAAGTGTATGAGTGATCCACATTATTATTTCCTTTCTTCATTTTTATACTTTTATTATACGTTTGTTAATAACTAATGTATTAAATGTCGGTACAACTTTGTCTACGAGTCAATACTGTCAAATTCACAAATTCGCGCGTTAGCATTAGCCACAGAGAAAAGTAACCAATAGCATGCTTCCTACGGCCTTGCTCAGCCACCAATCACTGTGCTCTAAGCGACCAAATCCACTTTGCACAGTTTGTGTGCTGCCGTTGTGTATCAGTCCCTGTTACTCACCCGTTAACGCCTCACCTTTCGCGATCTTTATCACCAAGGTACCTTTTCGAAGAGGGACCTCCCCAATTTTATTCGTTTATTCTCATTTAGCACGCCATTATAAGTCGCTGTAAATTCGAATTGCCACGAAAAAGCGCTGTGCAAATGAAGGGTTTCACTTTTTCTTTCTGACGCAGAACTTGAACACTGAAATTAAGTTCTAATTCGATTTCTGAAATAAAGTTTTAATTAGATTATGATAAAATAGTTAAATATAGTTTTTTAACTGGACTTGTTTAGAGTACGATTTTAACCGTTTTGTTTGAGTGTCATTCGAGGATCTCTTAGGATTCAGCTCATGAGCTCAATTTGTTCTGTTTACTGGAGTAAAAATATTTATTTAAATAATATGGATAATGTTGAAATATGTTAAATGTTTGATTTTTTTATTGAAACAATTTAAAATACACTAAGAAAAGTGGTGTTAGAAAAAGTGTTACAACTATAATAAAAATTACTATATTTCATAGGAAAGCTGAGATATACTCGCTATATTATAAAAATTACTACGCCACATAGTAAAACCCGATTATAGTCAAATTTGCTACTCAACATAGTAATTTTTACTTTTCTCAGAAAGAATTTTTATACTAGTAAGTAAGAGAAGAAAAAAATGTATTTGTACATACATATGACCCAGAGAACATATATATTGAACAGAAGATTATTAAAATGACTTAAGATTTCTTTTCCTTATAGTATATAGATACTAATGAATTTAAAACATATTTTCATTTCAAAAACGATCTGGAGTGACTGAGATTTGAACCTACATCCTTGAGTTTCCGAGTCAAGCTTCGCAACCACTAGACCACGGGACATGATGTCTACGTGAGTATGAATAAAGTACATGTGGGACCGTGTACTGTTTATCATACACACAATAAAGTTGAAAATCAAAGGGTGTCCTATGTACCAAGATGTTAACAACGGATTATTAGTCAATTTAAAATTAATTGTCAACACGTATAAATTTGTAACCCTGATAAATAAAATAATGTATTTCTCTTAATATTAACATTTGTATAACCTCAAATTTGAAACTCAGTGGTATATATGCCTATAGACATCGAACGAAATTACTTTTGAACATAGTAATTTTTACTACACTGAATAGCAATGCAGTTGAATAAGAATTTTTACTATGACACATATCAAGTTCTACTTTAGAATATGGTACATTTAAAAATGATGACAATAAAATTTACTATGTTTTGTAGCAAAAATTATACATTACAATTTTTCTTATGTAAGAGACAGTTATTTTTAACATGCCGTGTTATAATTTTTGTAGGAATACTGCATAATAAAAATAATTAAAAATGTAATGAGAATTATTTTAAACGTAATAATTTTGCGTTATAACCATAAGTATAGCTCAGCTTTCCTAAACATATAGTAATTTTTAGTACAGTTATACTACTGTTCTTAACACTTCTTTTCTCAGTGTAGTTATTCTTTTAAATACAATCCATTCAGATCACTTTAAAAAAGTTTTTGTGTTGATTATATTACTGACAAATAACTTAAATCCATCACTCATTGCTGTTACTGCTGCTTCAGAGTTCCCTAATATTTTGTGCAGTAATTTTCAGTGGTTCCTTAAACTACACGAAGGAGTTCGTGGCTAGTAAAATGTTGCGGTTCCTGCTTATTCTGCTATCACTAGAATCACTTTCAGTGGGCCTCCTTTATTGTACCTCGCTTCTTAGCGTAGTCTGATACTATTGATGATCTTGAACTGCACCCCAGTTTGCTTAGACAACATGTTATGCCTTACGTGTATTAGGTACTCGCGAGTCACTGGATTCAAGAGTAGACTAAAACTTTAGAGGACAGGCGACAGACGTAAAAAAAGCAATTTTTCCTTTCAATGGTGAGTTTTTATAGCGTCAGAGCGAGTAAAAGAGGTCTTTGATTGAATTAGATCAACCAATGAGCCATGTTCTTACAGACTGTGTTGACAGCAAAATAGTAGGCTTGCACGAGGATTTTACGTGTTCTCATTTTATGTATTAGAAAATAACAATACAATAGTATCAACCACGTTTTTCTGACAAGTGCGGTTGAGTTTTTTGGATCAGTAATGATGAAAGCTTGCATCAGCAATAAAAGAACGCCAAATACAAGTTCAAGTGTAACAGTAAGCTTACAAATTTCATAATTAATCCTTTTGGGGATGTCACAATTAATTTTGAGTAAAATGAAATAATGTGTTTATTACAATTTTTAAATGGAAATAATTAATCAATGCGCAAGTAAACTATTTATTTATACACACAATACTATTTATGCATTCATACATGTTATGTACAGTTTCAATACATAAATGCATTCTTACAATGAGGCTGGCCATATTATATGTCAGCGTATAATGGAACATTCACCTTAAAGCTAATGCACACACATGCACATATAAGTGACGTATGAGCTCCTTTTGTCATATGAGCTTACTGTATACACAATACGTTTTGTATGAGTTTTACGGATGAACTACGTTTTCGTGTGATTCGTCTGTATCAACTCGGGATGTAACAATAGTATCTTTTATTGTTGTTTGTTAAGTGTCGTGTCGAGAGTGTATTATTTTTGTAGTGATCTTGTTTTTCTATCTTCCATTTCCCATGTTGATCTTTCGGCCTTCTTAATAATTATACAGCCCAATCTCTTGCCATACCGTTTACTTTGCATTGCCTATATGCATACATACATAACGTCTGGCTCGCTTGTAAGTCATGGCTTCGTCCGTCAATTTCTTGTGTTTTCATACAAACCTACAGTGTTTAGCTCACTGAAATTACCATGGTAGCTTTGGTTTCCCTCTCGTATGAAGTTGATCAATGATTACTGTATTAAGTGGCACGTTTTCATTAATTTTTTCTCGACTGCCTAAAAGGACAATTTCTTTTGCGCTTGTTGTTTATGTAGTAGACTCTTATTGCCTTTGATGACTGTATTGGCTGTTTGAGCTAAAAGTCATACATCTCTGACTGCTATTGCCACAGTATTTCACGTCAAGCAACAACGTTGAGCAACAACGTACTAACCGCTATTTGACCACATGCGGCTGTTCTGGGACTATTAGCCCTCTTCACTCAATAGTTTCAGTATCGTCGTAACAAGTAAAATATTTGTGCCATAAGTGAGTAAGCTTACAGAAATCCAAGTTTTGTTTCTGTTTAAACAATTTATTTCTCTATCCATTGCCTTTTTCAAATTTTCAGACTTATTACTGGTCATCACATCATTATAAGAAACAGGTATCTCAGAATTTGTATAATTTACATAAATGGCATAACTATATACAAAATTTGTGTCTCTGTATCCATCAGGCTCTTTTCTTTCCCTAGTTGACGGTCTTAAATTGAATTGAATTTTTATTTTCATCCTTGCCGTTTGTATTTTAATCTTCATTTTTGTTTTCAACATTGTTTTTACTTAAACTAGTTTTTACTATGTAATTTTCTGATTGTAAACCAATACAATTTGTGCTATGCTCAATAATATTGACGTGTCTTTTAATTAATATTTTATTATTTATCAGAACTCTATATCAAATATTTTTATAACCTTATAAGATTCCTAAATCTGTCTTTTTACCCTTCTTTGAACTTTTTTTTCCTCTGGTATTCTCACCAAAACTCTACTTTCATCAATTTTTTAATTTCTTATACAAGGCTTTTCCCCAAACGTAATTTCAAAAAGTGTTTTATTCTTTTCAACAGTAGAAGCGAGAGTTCTATTTTTCAAATAAGCTTCTGTTTCAACTATTTCTGAACAAAATCTATTATGAACTCTTGCTTCTTTTAATCAACATCTGAACATATTCATAATATTCCTGTTATATTTTTCTACCATTTCATTCAATTCAAGTACATGATATGAACACGGTTCAATAGATATACTTTTCTTGCTTGCAAAGTTACTTGTATTTATATTATACGTTTCTTTTCATTATTACATCTAAGTATTTTTGTTTTTTTCTGTCTTACTTTCAATTAAATTAACATAGTTAACAAAACATTTATATACTTAATCTTTCGATTTAATACAATACACATTAGCTACTTTACTGTAATCTTCGATAAAACTCAAAAAAAATTTCTTTCCATTCGAACCAGTAGTACCATGAGGACCACGTAAATCAGTATAGATAGTGTTTAAAATGTCTTTGACCCTCAATCTGTCATTATTAAATGGTAAATTAGGCATCTTATTTTCCAAACAAATCCCACATTTTAAATAATCAGTTTCTAATTTCCTGGGTAAACCATCAAGCATTTGTTTATCACACATTGTTTTCAAATAATTAAAATTTACGTGACCTTGTGTTCTAGGCAACTTCTTCTTTTCTGATAACTTATTCTTTGTCATTGAGTTTGACTCGCTACACGTAATTTAATTTTTCATATGATAAATATTATTTTTTTAATAGCTGACGCAATTAAATTTTCATTTTGATTGAAAGTCTTTAACATATCTCTTACTAATACAATCATACCTGCTTTTGTCACTTTACCGTGATTTATAAAATTGCTATCTATATCTTTACCAAAAAAAACATTTTTCGTTGTAGTGATTTTACTTGGACCATAAACACCAAACTTGTGCCTAATATTATCAACTTTCGTTGCTTTTAAAGAAAGACCATACCTATCACTCGGAAATTTTTTGCTTCCATCTTCTTTTTCATTTAATTCAAACACTTTTATTTTACTTTTTACGTATTTAACTGTTTGATCAAATTTCTTTAATAAATCGATTAATTTACTAATATAACTTATTGAACTTGAAAGACTTATGATGATGTAGCTTAATTTTTCTTTTTCAGTCATATTTGCACCTCTACTTTTTAACTGATTAATTAGTATTTTAAACTCAGTGAAAAACGAACTTAAATTTTCAAAGACTTTTGACTTTAATTTTTCTAACTCGTTTCTTATACAAATTGGCAGTGCAGTAGACTCCTTTATATACATTTCATCAAATTTTTTCATTATTTTGTAGGCTGTTTGTTTGTCCTTCGCGTACTGTAACTAATCATTTGTAATTTGACTATATATTACATTGATCGCCTTCAAGTCCTTTTCAATCCACTTTTCGTCTTTATCCGTCCTTGTCATGGTTCTCGTTGATATTACGTCACATTTTTTTTTGTTCTAGAATCATCTTAATTCTCCTTTTCTAACACTTAAAATTAAACACCGGAGTTCTTACTCTATTCGCCATTTTGGTTTCTTCTCCTCTGTCCAAATCTTCTAGAATTTTCTCTACTATAAGTATTTTTTTTGTTATTTTCACAAAACATTTTCTTTAACTCTAAATAAGTGATAAATTAATACTATTTCTTAATTTTATAAGTGTTAAATTGACATTCTCACTTAAACCCATGGTAGTTGATTATCATGAGCCGCCGAAGCAACACGTAAAAATCAAAAAAGAGAAATACCAACCACACTCTGCTACCATGTTAAATAAATATATTAAAGTAGTCGATCAATAATATAACACTTGTTAACACTTAAACTATTATATTCAACAATAAAAATAAAGATTAATCACGATTACGAGATCTCCTCTATTGATACTGAGAGAAACTCTACGAGGGCGGGCGTGCGCAGCAACAGCCATGTTCTGTCTGTCTCAACTGCATTACTGTACAAACTACAGAGCACACAAACACATTTTCTCTGGCTTACAGTGTCCATGCCACATAACAGATGTCACTACTTACGCATATAATATTAATTCACTTATAATCCAGCATTTCTGAACTTAATATGGACAAGTGTCATACAAACTAACTCGGCCTTTATACCGGATTTAAAAATGCTTTTATAAATTTTAGAAAACTCGGTCAACGGATAATGACGAGGGGTCAAGCTAGTTCTAGATAATAACAAGGAAGAGATATCTTTGAGCAACTTAAGGTCATTGATAAGGCTATTAATGAGATTACTTCTCTTTATCCACAGCACACTCAATTTAAGGATAGAATTTATGAACAGGGAGAAGACCGTGTCTTTTTTACGATAGGTAATTTTAAGGATTTTCTGCCAGCTTTAACGACAATACCCCCTACCGTTTATGATAATTTTTAAAGTTATTTATCACTACCATTAACTAGTCTTCCAGTGTTCTCAGGTAACTTTGAGGGCTGGAAGAGCTTTTAGGATGTATTTGGAGGCGTCTAATTTAATAAAAAATAATAAAACATATAATGACAGTCGCCCCCCGGCTAGTTAATTTTTAAACTAGCACTATTCTAGGTTATCAGCCCATAAGAATAGCTCCTGCTCTCAAATCAAACGGATTTTCAAGGAAATACTAGGGCCTTTTGACTCACTCGAAGCTTTGGGCAGAAAAACAGGTGATGAGGACATTCTTATTGCTCTGGTCATCAGTCATTTTGACTTTCACACTTATAAGGACTGGTAAAGCCAACTATGTGCCAGTACTGATCCCCCTTCGGTACAATAACATCGAAAATTTATCACGGCCCAAGTTATCTCTCTTGAGGCGTCAGCGAGGAAGCCTTTCACAGTTTGTCACTCTGAAAGTCCAAAGGTTAGGTTGATCAAAAATACGAATGTTCTTCAAGGTTCAATAGTTTCAGCTGATCCAGCAGGCCTAATCAATTTGGCTAGTCCTGAATCCCCAAAATATCTGGTTTGCAACCAGAGTCAACAGTGGAAACTTGTAAAATTCTTAAGGTTAAGGCTTGGGAAGATAAGAAATGTTTTCTTATGTAAAAACCATTATGTTTAAATTGTCTCAGCAAGCATACTAAAAAAAAATGTAAATTACAATATTTTTGTTTCATTTATAAAAGGTAACACCATACGTTTATGCACAAAAATGGTCGGTTCAGGTTCGGAAGGTTAGGATCTGAGCTCTGCATATTCAGCGTCAAGTTCGAATAAAAACTGCGGGCAGTCTCAGATTTCTCTATATTCTGATAGTAGTTGTGCTAATGTTAGAGATGTTAGAGATGTTAGAGATTATTTTGAAGTTCCGTTATTATCAGTACGTTTTTACCACTGATATAGAGAAAATGTTTGGCCAAATATTGGTGAACCCTGAGGATCAAAATTATCAGGCTGTATTATGGTGAGATAACCTTAATAATAGTTAAAAGGTATATCTCCTCACTACCGTTACCTATGGTCTGGCAAGATCTCTCTTTCTAGCCACTAGAATTCTTCAGTCATTTACAAGCAAAAATTATAAAACTCATTCCAAAGCCACTCGAATTTTAGTGGAGAAGTTTTATGTTGATGATTGTCCTTTAGGGGGTCACTCAATCAAAGACGCTGTTTTAAAATGTCAAGAGTTGCTGGACTTAACAAATTAAGGCAGCTTTCTACCTCAAAAATGATCCTCAAACTGTGCACTTATTTTATCCAAACTATTAGTTAACTCCTTAGATGCTGACCCAAAAGAGTTCGCTGAAATCAGTGAGACTGTGTATATGCTAGGTCTAACTTGAAACCTTGTTAATGATGAGTTTCAATTTCGATTTACGGTAAGCTCCTTACCATCTGCTTGGACTAAACGAACTTTTTTAGCCAAGTTAGCAAAATTTTTTGATCCCTTAGGTTGGTTCTCTCCCATGCTAATTGTTCTCAACATGATCTTCCAATCACTTTGAATACTTTATATTTCATGGGACGACCTATTACCTGAATTGATACTTACAACTTCACTTAAATTGTTAAAAAAAATTACTCAGTTCAACGTTGTTCCTCTGTCTCGGTAGAATCATTTTCCACCAGGTAAGCGTGGCTACAAAATTTATGGGTTTGCAGATGCCTCTAAGACTGCGTTTGCAGCTGTTATTTACCTTCGTGTTATTCAGGGCACAAAGGCTTATGCTTTTCTCTGAGTGGCTAAAACCAAGGTAGCACCAATAATAATCTTAAGTATACTGCTTCTAGAATTGTGTCGCGCTCAGTTTCTAGCCCAGGTAGTTAAGCATTATGCATACTATTGCCCAAATAAGAAAACTCTTGTTCACTTCTGGATCAATTCCCTTAACGTATTTCATTGGCTTAACGCTTCGTTCCTCTAGTATTTTTGATTTTGCTCTGAAAGCCGAGTGACATCACATTAGGTCAAAACAAAATTCTGCTGACGTTGCGTCTCATGGCATTACACCAAATCAATGAGTCGATCAAAGGCTGTGATTCATCGGACCTGACATTTTGAATCAGGCGCACCCTGAATATCCAAAACCTTAATGTAGAACTCCTAATAACTCCAGTATCAACAAACCTTGCGGAGTCAAAAACCACTGACTCGCAGTTTGATCTCTTAATTCTTCGATGCTCAAAATGGGAGCACCTTCGCCGTGCAGTGGCATATTGCCTTTGGTTTGCCTGCAGGTTTCTTGGCAAGTGGCTCGAAAAGGGATTGAACAACTTCTCCAGTAGAAAGACATTGAAGGCTACCCTGCCCTTCATTAAAATCGAAGAATTGACGTATCATCACGGTATTGATTTGACTGCTTAAGAAATGAAAATTTATGATTTGTTTTTGATCTACATTCATTAACAACGTCATTCTTCTGCAACTTAAAAGTTCTTTATTATAACTAGATAATCCCCTTGGAACGTCAAGTGTGCTTACCTCTAAAAAGTTGACTAACAAAGCTGTCACCAGGTGTCTTAGAGAATTTATTACGAGTTGGAGGTCGTCTCAGCAACTCTTTGCTAGACTCAGAAGCAAAGCACCCATTGATTCTTTTTGGTTAACATTATCTTACCCAGCTACTGGTTGGCTATTTAAATCGTATCACTTTGCATGAAGGTGTACAGTTGGCGCTCACGTCTCTTTGGCGTAAATATTGGATCCTATGTGGGAGATCAATACAGATGAGTTTTCTCACTGCTTAAAGTGCAAACGATACAGGGCTTGAACTCATACCCATCATACAAATGTTAGGGAAGTGAAATCAGTTAAAATGTTTTGACAAAACCAATTCACACGTTGATACTATTGCGAACTGCCTCTAAAGTCGATGTAAAGGTTAAGAAATAGAATTCCGATTTGTTTATATTTCTTTCCTTTTTTTGTTTTTATTAAAAATGTTCGTTCTTTATTAACATAAGAAATTAACCTGCAAGTTATGTACGTTACTTTTAATTTATTCTATTTTTGCTCGTAGATTTGTGATCTGCAATCTATAATTATTGCTTATAAGAATTTTTTTATACTCATTAATTGTCTGAAGCACCTTTATTGATGATCGTCAGTACAGACTTATACTTATCAACTCGGGGAGGATGTACAACATCACTTTTCCTTAACGCTCACTAATAATATTATTCTTTTAGTAGATAAGCGATGCACATTATTATTTCCCTTCCTGACTTATACACTTTCATTTTAAGTTTGTTAATTGCTAATGTATTTAATATTGGTACTTTACTGTCTACGATTTGATACTGTCAATTTCACATATTCGCGCGTTGGCAACAGCACAGAGAATTGTAACCAAACGTAATAGCGTGCGTCCTACGGCCTTTTGCGGCCACCAATCGCTGTGCTCTGAGCGATTAAATTCGCTTTGCACAATCTGTGAGCTACCGTCGTGCGTCAGTCCATGTCACCCACCCGTTAAAGCCTCACCTCTCGCGATCTTTATCACCAAGGTACCTTTTCGAAAAGGGACCTCACCAATTTTATTCGTTTATTCTCATTTAGCACGCCATTATAAGTCACATATAATTTTTAAGACAGCTATTTCCAAAAACTACTGCTTAAAAAAGTCGCATTTTGTAAAGCGCCACTTTGCGATTCTAAAAAAAAAAGTTGTGACTCTCTCGAATAAGTAAACTGGTAGACAGGATGTGAGATCCAAACACATAATCCATGATAAAGTCATGTTTGAAAACTAGATTCACATTAGATGCATTAGATATAATCAAAAATTTTGTGCTTTTTAATAAACAAAAGCATTTTTTTAACAGTTTTAATTTACCATTAATAGCTAGAGAAAGCGTTGAGCCGTATAAGACGGTGTGTTTATTTGTACTGTTTTAGTCAACAAGAGACTTGACATGCGTACTGTATTACGTGTATAATGTGCAAGAAGTTTTCTGACTTGGGTTGGTATAGAACTATATCCGATTTTTTACAGTTGAAGACATACTGACAACAGTAGTACAAGCAACTAGCCTTATTTTAAAAGCAAATGTGCTAAGCCAGATTTTACATTTTTGATTTATATTAAGGTATTCAGAGTAACGATGATAAAACATCCGTTTCATCTTTAGTTTACAATTTATTTAATCGATCAATTATGTTATAGAAGTTGTATTGAACGTCTATTTTACTTTACATTTTACTTTTAGAAGGCCCAAGTAAAGGCATATAAGTTTACTTTTGGCTGTTGCTTACGCAAGCCGACGCCTTGCTGATCGTAAGCGTGCAAGTAGCTGTGTATCAGCAGGTATACTTATCTGTACTTGTAAATAACATTCCTGAACAACGTACACATTACATGCGTGAAAAGTTATAATTATCACCCATCAAAATTAGAAGCGTTCACAAGAATATGTATTCTACACAAAACGTTAATTAAAATTAAAAACTGAACAGAGTCAGCACGGCGTTTTATTGATGTTCCGGCGCCAAATCAGCTCTTATTGTAGCTCTCTCTAACCAAATTACCTGAAATTGGGGACTGAAGAATTGTCAAAAAATAACTATTTGAATGTTGCAAGCCAATTATCAATGGAAAAATTTAAAATAATTTTGCACTCTTGCACAGCCCAGAGACTCTTATCATGGCTAAACAGAAACTACAACTTAAAGGATTTTTTTATGGAATCGCGAAACAGTGTCAAAGATAGAACGCGATGTCACTTAAAACGTAAATCGTTCGTTTAGAGGCCTTGGCAGATGACCACGACTTTAATATTGCAGAAAAAAAAGATGTTAGGTCCCCACACCCTCTATATCATTTTGATCTCAATTTGCTACTTCAAAATTTACGATTTCAAACTTTAATTGGACGTGGCAAGCAACATTTTGACTTAATAATTAGTCACACCCTACTTGAGTTCGTAAACGGTTTGGCATGAGCATCAAAACCGGACTTCACGAGCGCTCACACATGGTCTTGCAAGGTGATCAAACCACAGGACACTGCAGATACACAATCTAAACTAGAATAAATGCGCATTACGTGTATGATAACAAACATAGGGAAAGGCTCTTCAAAAAACGAAAAAAGTAGCTAAAAAATTCAGAAAACCAAGCGTTAAATGGCAAATTCGTGCTTACAGTACATATGGTAATTAGATAGGCGAGAAAACTCGTAAAGCAGCACAAGATACGATCGAAACTTGTGGGCATTCAATGCCTTATGGAATAAGAATGCAGGAGCGATGCAAATTAGTCAAGTACAATGTTTAGATACGTTTACGATTCACTATTTTGACCTGGAAGATATAAATCATTAAAAATGGAACTCCACACGCAGAACACGACCCACAGGTGTCTTAGACGTAACGGCTTCCAACGGACATAAAACCTGGAAGGGGGGTGGCGATATATTACAGAATAAGAGTAGTACAGTAGTAAATACCTCTGATGCCGGAAAAATTTCACATGATGTAGGCTGCATAGTAAGAAAATGGAATGTGAAGTTTTCTGGAAATTATGCAGACAGCTTCAAGAGTTTTTACACGAGACTGCAGGAGTGTAGATGGCTCGTCTTCCTTACTGACGAGCTAAGGCCAATACCATCGTTGCTAACGGATGATGTATTGTTATGGCAACACAACGAACAAACAGAATTACGAACTCAGAATAGTTTCATCACTGCAGCAAGAAACTGGTTTGGCCAATGGAGAGATTTCCAACAAAAACTTGCATCTGATGGATAGATGCAATGCCAATCAATTGTTTTACCAATCACTTAATCCAGCTGTAAGCTTTCCAGCGCTCTCTTAATCCACGCATGGACCGTAAAGCTGAGCTTGATATGCTTACAAAGTATGTCCTAAGAACTGTTGCCAGATAATGGCACCGATTTTAATAATCGCACAACTTATGAGTACTTGAAGTAGCAAAATATCATGTAACACCTGCATATCACATCTAGGCAAATTTTGTTTAATCAATCAATCGGGTAGTCAAGACTATGATCAAGTCATACTTCGAAGAGGTCCATCGTGCTTGAAAAAATAATTTTACTAAGCTTGTATGAACCTTTAATACCAGCAAGCACCAGTCGATATTCACAAGCCCGATGATGATGAATGACGATTGTGAGCCCTTGGCTCTGAACACTTTTAAGCTGGCTTAAATTACTGTGGTTCAAAGATGGATCAAATTACTGTGGGGTCTCTTAACCAACTAGCAGTCAACGAATGAAGAGATCGACTCTCCCACTTTTCCTTGCTACATAATGAAGCTAAGAAGGTCGGATAACAAGCCCAGGAGCATCAGATTGAATATTACAACCTAGGTCAGCGGGAGGTCCAATTTTAAATGGGCAACAAGGTATGGAAAAAAGATTGTATCCTGTTGTCAGCCACAAAAAACTTCGTAGCAGAATTTTCCTTCAAATTGATAAGGCTGTGCATCGTGCTGAAGAACACAGGTTTCAGCTCGTTCAAGGTCCTGAGCCCAAAGGGCAAGATAGAAGGTCTGATTTACGTGCAGCAGCGATAGGCTTACAGAGCCAATAAAAGTTCTTCTAGCTCTGAGGATGACAATGAAGAGACGATATAACCCCTACTGTTAGTAAAGAAAAAGAGACCAGCAAAGTCCGACCCACTGGGGGCGTGCGATAACTCAAACGTAGATTGTGCCAGTGGGCCAACGAGAACAGCTGTGACCACCCCCATAACGCGATTCTTGACGACTAATAAAGACGGTGCAGCATTAAAAGTTGTGGAACCCTGCTGAGCTCCAATCCAGCAGCCCCGGAAAGTATAAGCCCAACATTCGAGAAAGATTACTACGTCGATCTCATTCTTTCGCCTTTGCATTAAACCGAATTTCACCCTCTTTATTTCTCGCTTCCCGGCCCCATACCTTTATTCACTAATCACCATTTTAATTACGCTATGCTCTTGTTGTGATATTTATTATTTACCTCGTTTCATTTTTTTGTTCAAAGATATGGAATGGCCCGAGGTCGGGGAAACGGCAACGACAAAGCAAGATCCTCAATTTCCAACGAAGCTACCAGAGCTACAGTAAAGTCTTTCTTTTCAGTGAAGCCAGCTTTAACCCCAGAGTAAAGAGACAATGGCTGAAATGGCTGCAAACTTAAAAAGTGGAGAAATTTGTTTTTTTTTGTCTTTTGCTTACTTAATTTTCTTCTATTTCTAAGGATTGTTATGTTGCACCCCTTTACGATCTCCCTCCCACTGATCACTTGTACCCTGACTCTCCTTAAACCCTACACTCCATGCTCTGGGACGAGTACCAGCTTTACAAGCTTCGAATCCATTTCACAAGGGTACAAATCATCTTGGGGCAAAGGTAAAACGGGGATCAGGCCACTGTCTGTATCCGATTATTACAAGTAGAATAGGCTAGGAAGGGTACGTATGATGACAAGGTACAAGTAAATGTGAGTGAGTGTGAGTGAAAGAGTAAAAGAAGGTACCTGGCATTTGGCTATCTATGTCCGTGCTCGTGACCTGTAGAGATGGGCCAGAGTAGTTTTGGCATCATACACGAAGACACGCGTGCTACCTTTGTTAGTCCCGAAAGTATTTTTATGTTTGCGAATGACAACTGAAGCATATTACTTTGAAAAAATGAAGCTAAACTTTATTAACAGAAGCGCACAAAAATAATAAGCTTAAAATTACCATTTCAACCGAACTACTATTTTTTATCAGCAACAACCACTCTTAGCAATTCATAGCAACATTTTTGATTTCACAACAGCTCATGCATTCCATGACTTTTTAACCGTATACCCAACATTACCCCTTCTTTTTTAGATTGACGTTCTGACAATCACAAAATCAAACACAATACAGCACACTAAATATCACCTTTATTCTATTCCATTGTAGCTACAGAATATCTATTTAGCTCCAGGATATAGAATGACTTTACTTGATCCTTTTTCCAAATTATCAAGGATATTGCATCTAACTGTAAATTCAACTACAACCAGATTTTTTCACGACTTCAGAACTTCAGAGCATCTTTAATCCTATTGCATCTCGTTCATCTAACTATGCCTTATTTTTTCAGGGTAATTTGAGAGGTACATAGTTTAATCTTTAAACATAAAATGAGGCATAACGTCCCATGGACCTCATTTCAAGTTATTTATCTGGCATTTGCCAAACGTCTTTTCAAAAATAAAGCGTGCAAAATAAAACAAAAGCAGAGTAGCTAGGACGATTTTCTTTCGTGAATAATCGCAGTTCTGTTTGCACGTATTATCTTTGTCTTGTATTTTGATGATTTCCTACTGGCGTAGACAACGTCTTTGATCTTTTTCATGATTTTAAATCGATGGTCTTAGTTACTCCGCAGTTTTAGACTTTTTTCTTTGGTTTTTCTGGTTTTTCTCTGGATTATAAAATCAAAATTTTTGTGTTTCCGAAAAATCTACTTTTCTCACTTGTTTGTCGTAATGGGTCTTGATCTTGCTAGATGTTTCAGCTATGGTGATTCTTGTCAAGTAATAGATTCCTGCCATATTCTTTCTTAGCTTTTGTACATAATTTTCCGTTGACGGAACTTCAGCACGATCATCCATAAGAGGTACTCTCATTACATCCAGTGGAAGTTGAAGGTCATCACCAGTGAACATCTCAGTTAGGGAGAGCTTGGTCGTTGCATGCTTAGAAGATCTGTAAGCTAACAAAAAAGTGATGCAACAATCCCAACCTTTTTGATTTTTGCTAACAAATTGACATAAATAATTAGGAATTATCCACTTAACCGTTTCATTGAGAGTATAAAGGTGTAGTTCTTGTTTTCTTAATTCCTGAAAGTTCTACTTATTCTTTAAGTAGATGACAATTAAAGTTTGTACCCTCATCAGTATGCACTTCTATAGGTACACGTTTTAGTAAAATTATTTATTATGACAAGAAGATATTTGTTGCCTAGTGAAGAAGTTAAGAATGGACTAAAAATATCAGTTAGAAGTCTTCAAAAGTAACTCCCAATTTATAAACATTCATTTCACGAATCCCTTCATCTAATAAATTTCTTTGTGGATACACATACGACGATAACTCTCAATATCCTCATCCAGTGTCTTGTTAATTCCAAAGTACCCCCCATTGGTGAATCGTGCGCTTCTCGTAGAAATTCATTAAACTTCTTTCTTAAAATGACTAATTGTAAAGTCTTGGACTTTAAGTTTGGTGAAATCCATTCGTTACATAAAACTCTATCTTCAATAGCGAATGAGTCCCATTGACTACAGTATACTTTTGTGAATTTATCTTTCAATGCAATTTGCTGCTAATCTCGTTAAGTGTTTGTTTTTTTATTGTTAATAAATATTGTTATTGTCTTGTGTTTTTTCTGATGGCTTTGCCAGTCGATGATATTTTATTTTTTTGACAAAAGAGATTCGCCCAATTGTTTCATCTTCTGCTTTAAACATTTCTTCAACCCGATGGCACTACTTATAGGATTTATTTTTACATGGTCGTCAGGATAATCCATCGGTATAACTGTGAATAATTCCTCCCCTATGAAGAATCCTAAACTTACACTAACCTGATAATACAACCCATCTAAAAAGCTGGTCATTCAACTTTTTTGATGTCAACAACTAAGTTAATAAAAAACAACATGTTCTAACAACGAATTTTTCTTGGTATACGTAACAACGAAAATGTTTTACTAAATTAACAATCGCTAAAACTCCCTACGAGTTACACAGTAATTATTTTCTAATAAACTGTACACTTGACTATGATAAAATATAACTCTTTCCTTATCTTCTTGATTTTGAGACACAACTAAACAACTGCCAAAATCTGATGTGTTGATATCTAAGGTAAATACACAATCTTACTTGAAAAAATCTAGCATTGGAGGAGATGTCAGAACAATTTTCAATTTAGGAAATGCTTACTGATTTTTATAAGACGATTTCAAACTGCTCATTTTTTAATGTCAAATTATCAGGAGCTCTAGCAATGTCTGGAAAGCCTTTAATAAACTGTCTATTGTGCCAGAGATTAGTAGGGAGATTGCTGACTGCAATGCTACGGAGTGAGCCCACATTGGTTCAAGCGCCCCGTTGTAGTCCAGCGCAGAGCTAGGCACACAATTTTTTTTGTGAGAAGCATAGTAGGAGTGTGCTCCTACAAGAAGAGGAGTGCATTTGCGTGGAAATGTCCATACAGGCGCACATTTTGGAGACACGTGGAAAGAATATACTGAATGTGTGCCTGCGAGGAAAGGAGTGAAGATGTCAGTTATAGAGCTGTAAACTTAGCTGATCAAAGAATGAAAACAAGCGACGACGACTGTGACGAGTCTTCCACGCTGTATTACTTTAGCAACATAAGTATGAGTGAGTACAATATTTTGTTCGACTCACTTACTTTAATGTTATGATCCAACATTTTAGAAACTAAGGAGGCATAAGTCAATAGTAAACAGAAAGTTTTGGCAGGTGTTTATAAGAAAAATCATATTCATTACCTTCAAAACTCTTTAAAACATGAAACTTTAAGAGAGACTAGTCATATGATTTCAAAAATTAAGTTGTAAAATCAAATACTGATAATTATATGCTTAGGCTTTTAACTTCAATACATTCTTTTTTAACTCGCCCGTACTTTATCTTTCCGAAACCTTTAAATGTTTTTAAAAAATATACAGCTTCAAACTATTTTTTAAGGTTGTCAGTACAGCTATAGCCACTAATTTATTAATTTGACACATTATAACTGCTGTACGCTATAGGACAAGCTTTGAAGGATATCTATAAATATATGTGACTTTGACAGTAAATCCCTGTGTCCTTCGGATAGCTAACATAAATAAGGCTTATGCCGCTTCGTGGATCGTTTTGTAATCTACGGTTCGATTTCACATCACGGCAGATTTTTTTTTTTTTTTTTAATTCAATTCATTATTTTACTTCCATTCCTTTTATTCATGTTTCTTTTAAAAATATGTTTGTGTCGTCAACTTTTTTTTTGGATGCATCAACATCAATATTGTTACTTTGAAACTACTTGTTAGCAAGGCCATTCCCTAACTTTATAATATTAAAATAACTTTTAAGGATTTAAACAGAATTTATACATTTTAAAATTTTTAAGAAATTATAAACATCTCATTTATGACAGAAAAAAGCCGAAAGCAAAAGAAAACTCAAACTTTCATTACATTTATATTAAATATGATTATTACCAGTAAAGTACAACTTCTATCTAATTATATGTGAGCACTTATGTATATACATGTTTGTTAAGGCTTATGTTTACATTTCTTATTATTATCTTGTAGTTATAACATTGACAAGATTCGTACCACATATACGTACAAACATTAGAGCAGATTCTTTAGTCTTTATGATAGTGCATATTTTAGGTTAAAGAGCCTTACAGAGACTAAATAAAGCTTTTTTGTTTAATATATACTAGTTTTAACCTCTTGTTACTTGAAGTATGAATTTAAGAAAAAAGTTGTATGATTTATATATAAACAATTAAACTTTTTATCTAGAATATATTGTTATTGCAATTTTGATAAAATATTTGCCAAAAATTTTTTCTCTCTGCTTTGAAGGTGGCTCTGTATACTTTTTCGATCAATTTTCCATAAAAAATGTAAAAATTTTACATGATAAATTGCACTGTGAATCCTCGCAATTGGTTTATCAATTTTACATATAATGCAAGTTACAATGTTCCGCCTAAGTTCATCTTATTGTTTATAGTTGATAAGATAGACCATCAAAAAGCACCTTTAGCCGTACACTGTAAGGCAGCTTATTTTTTTTGCTGTAGTTATAGTAGCATAGTCGTATTATCGGTATTTTTAACCACGTGACACAGGTTGCAGTTATTAAAAAGCTCGTGGAACTCTCATGACGAGTAGCTTAACTTTGAGATCTTAAAAATTTTCCTAATAGTTCTATTTGTTAATTTTCGAGAATCATAGCTTAATTAATTTATTATAAAGTAGTGGGCACAGGAACACTGGAAGCTTTTTTGAATACTTTGCGATTTAAAGAAAAAAAAAGACAACTAGGATAAATAATTGGTAGATTTTTCAAAAAAGTGGGTAGATTTTTTAAAGATTTTTGAATGCAAATATAATAATTAATACTTTTTTTATCTTTTAATGGAAGCTCTGATGAGCAGAAATATACCTGGACTCGTTTTTTATTAGAACAATAAATTTGTAGTTCAAAATTTTTTTAAGTCTACACAATTTCTGACTCCTAATAATTCATTAAGTTAGCATAATGAAGAGACTTTTGGGAGTAATAGGCATAAAAGAGCCTTTTCAAACTGAATGTAAGAAAGAACCTTCAATTTTTATTTCTCCGATTTTAAGTTGGTACAACATTTATGTGTATATACGTATGAAAGCATTAAATTATAACATAATCGTAAATCATTAGGTATGATAAGGCTCTTACTGAGCACCTTAATGATTTTTAAAGCATTAGTTGATAACAGAAACACTTATCACTAAATAAAATGGAGTACTTACTGGCCAACTTCTTGATATAATTATGTATGAGTTCGTGGTCTGCGTTACCTGATGATTTACGCTTGTGTTATTAATTAATGCTTGATTATTTCAATCATTGGCTAATAAGCACCCCGAAGTATCTAGTATCTATAAAACAATATACATTAACACCTTTTAATAGAAGTAAAGAGATTGGTTCAAAAGGCTTTTATGTCTGTTTGTTGAACCTGCCGTTTCGCTCTCCAGTAAAAAATAAACGTATGGATTTGTACAGAGGTTCATGACTAATTGAGAGCTAGTTGAGAATCGTATAAAAACTCTAAAATATTGGTGAATAATCTTAAGCAAAGTTTCGTTACGCTTAACACCAACCTCCTCACGCTCGGTCTAAAACTATTTTTTATTTTGCTTATAAAATTCATTTACTAATTAAAACTTTATTATCTAGTTATGAGCAGTAGATGGCTGCTTATAATTGTACACTATTTTAGACGGGGAGAATCACGTCAACTGTCCCAGCGCTGCGGTGGATGGCCCGCGCGGGCGTCAAACACGACGTTTTCAACTCGTCGTTTCGGTGTCAAAACTTTGATAAAAGAATTATCTAAAAACATATTCTTACGTATTTTTTCCTCAGCTTTCCAGTGATGGCATCAGTTCTTTGAAAATTTGCTCCCATAACCTCGAAAAATGCACTTGTTTGAAAAACACGTTTTGTCTCCATGATCTTAAACTTTGCGAATTTTTTTGATAGTCTAGATCGAAAGATGAGACATTTTTACGTAGATATCGACAATAAAAAAAGGGGGGTTTTTCGTTTTTGTAACGTATTTAAACGACGAACGAGACGATGCAAGCCACGGCGGAAGGAGAAATTTGCATCATCTAACGATAAGTGAGAAAGATTCACGTTGCTTACCCTCGCCCCGAAATTTTAGAACCGAATAGAGCTTATGAAAGAATTTAGTTGCACAGATAGATAAGCTAGGCAAGCTTTAAATTTAGTTGCAGAAAGTGGCATACTTTCATGGCCATAAAAAAAAGGAAGAGTTTTATCTGCTGATGTTGAGGTCTGCGTAAAAATTTTTTTCGAGCGTGACAGTGTCAGCTGCTTAATGCCTGGATCAAAAGATTATGTTTCTGTAAAACAGGATAATGGTCAACGTGTTTATGTACAAAAACGATTATTACTTGGAAATTTGAACGAACTATTCATTTTATTTAAAGAAGAGCATGAAAATGTCAAAGTGGGTCTCACGAAATTCGTACAGCTCAGACCTCCTCACTGTATCTTAGCCGGAAGTAGTGGCACGCATAACGTTTGCTTATGTGTGCATCACGAAAACGTAAAACTGATGCTAGATGCACTAAATTTGGAAGAATTAACGAAACCCACGGCAACACCTCTTAAAAATTCCACGGACTGTTTGAACGCCATTGTTTGCGATAATCCTTCCAAAAATTGTTTTTTAGGAAAATGTTTAGATTGTCCCAATTTCGAAAAACTTCAAAGATTATTATTAAATTCGCCAGAAGCTAAAGGAATTTTAATATTTAAACCATAATAATCAACATTTATTTCTTTATTATAAAATTGTTGTATATATGAACAAATTTTATCAAAATATTTATTATTTATCCATTGTAAACCCTGGTTAACTAATTGTTGTTTACATCGCCACTACTAAATTAAATATATTATATAGCCAAACAGACTCAACGTAGCAGACAACACACGGCAGACGCGCTGCTGCTGTGCGTGGCCCGGCCGCCGCGGCTCGCATCGTCTCGTTCGTCGTTTAAATACGTTATAAAAACGAAAAACCCCTCTTTTTTTATTGTCGATATCTACGTAAAAATGTCTCATCTTTCGATCTAGACTATCAAAAAAATTCCAAAAGTTGAAGATCATGGAGATAAAACGTGTTTTTCAAACAAGTGCATTTTTCGAGGTTATGGGAGCAAATTTTCAAAGAACTGATGCCATCACTGGAAAGCTGAGGAAAAAATACGTAAGAATATGTTTTTAGATAATTTTTTTATCAAAGTTTTGACACTGATACGATGAGTTGAAAACGTCGTGTTTGACGCCCGCGCGGACAGTTGACGTGATTCTCCCCACTTCAGCCTTTGGCTTTTTTCTGTCATAAATAAATGTTTATAATTTCTGAGAACGTATGTTTATAGATTTCCTTCGGAGCTTGTCCTACAGTTTACAGCAGTTATGATGTGTAAAATTAGTAAATTAGTGGCTATAGCTGTACTGACAACCTTAAAAAATAGTTCAAAGCTGTACATTTTTTAAAACATTAAAGGATTTCGAAAAGTTAAAGGTACGGGTGAGTTAAATAATAATGTATTGATATCAAAAGCCTTTGCATATAATTAAAAGTATTTGATTTTACAACTTAATTTTTGAAACTACATGACTAGTCTCTCTTGAAGTTTTATGTTCTAAAGAATTTTGAAGGGAAGGAATATGATTTTCCCTACAAACGTATGTTAAAGCTTTTTGTTTACTATTGACTGATGCCCCTTCAATTTCTAAAATGTTGAATTATAAGACTACAGTAAGTCAGTTGCATATAGTACATCATGATACTAGTGCGCGAGGAAGGCATGTTTGACGATACAAACTGTTTTTTTATTGCGCACTTTAAAACTTTCTATATATTTATTAATAATCCACACGGACAGAGAAGTTAGTTCTAGGGCTGCCCGACAGAGATTGATAGAGTGTGCACAGGTACAGCACTTATAAGCAAGTATCTATACATATACATGTATGCACATACAGGTAAATGAATGTAAAAATGTAAATTGACGGTAGAGAGCCAAACAGCACAAAATATAAAAACACTCTTGATTGTAATTTTACTGAGAAGAATCGCGATTTTTCCAAAAATTTATTTAATGTATCATCAGATCCTTGCAAAGGATATGAATCTTTAATCATTGCTGCAAATTGTAAATTAAAAATGGTTATGTGAAAACCAAAATTGAGTTCAAAATTACAAAATTTGGTTATTTAATGTACCTTTCAACTTAATTTGACTGGAATTCTTATAAATCCTTCTGTTTTTTAATACCAAATTTACAAGATCTAGCTTAATTACTGTGAAACTTGCTCCTGAATATTCAACAAAACCTTATTTTCCTGCCAACAAAATGTATGCGGTTTCATATAATGGTTCCTTACGTGGCCTTTATATCCACAATTCCAGCACTAAATATTGCCAGCATGTAAAAGCTTCCTTGCTTGACTTCCTGCTGCATCACACTTTGACTGCACTGTTCCATATACTCCTAAAGAGCAACTTTTAAACATTAGATCCTTTCTTATTAAAGCACTTTCCTAATGACATTATCAGTGGTTTGAATAATGAGCTATGAAAAAGCAATTTTATCTTGAGTAGTAAACGAATACTCAGGGTCAACTACTGCAACTAGCTTTTGTAAATCAGCAGTTTAACTTCAAAAAACTTCATCGGGGTTCTGTTTCTATTTTGTAGTTAAGAAGAAAACGTTGCTGCTGGATACTTTTTTCCAAAATGAACCTCAAGTTTTAAAATTAAATCAAGGGTCACATTGACTCTGAAAAATTATCAAGCACTGAATTCGCCTTTCTACGTAAACAAAAAGTTAGAGCAACCATTTTTCTATTATCACTCCAACCATTTAACTTAGCGGTCAGATTGGAAAAATCTTTAAATAGACAACTGTCAATAATATATAACCATGGACTTGCTGGATAACTGTCATAACTGCTAACCTAAACAGTATGTTGATCCGGTAAAGGTTGTATTAACAGTGATCTGTGGTGGTTGTGGCAAAAGATTACTAGCAATACTTATCTGGTTTATGCCATGGATTTAATGACCTTGAGAAGTCGTGTCTTCCCTCTGCCATAACTGTCTTTTTTTTACGAGGAAATTCCGTTCAGCTAAAAGTGTATTCCACTTGGTCAGTAAACCCACGATCATGTCACAAGCATCCACAAGGAGTGACCTACTGGAGTGTCCTTTCATAAATCTTCTGTTGTTTGTACAGTGTGTCTCTTATTACCTGCTGTACATCGTTAAGCTGAACGAGCAAATCGTCACGATCTTTCTTCAGCTTAACCAATTCACTTATGAATTTTCGTATTGCATTCGTCTTCTGGATGAGCCTTCAAAATTCTTACGTTACTTAATGACAATTTAAACATATTACTTTATGAGAATGAAACTAAACCTTATTTACGGAAGTGAACAGAAATAATCAGCTCAAAATTATAATCTCACCTAAACTAATATTTTTTATCTACAAAAACCATACCTAGCAACGTATAGCAATGTTTGTGATGGTGCCAATACCTGTGAAGCACTCGTGATACCACTGATATCGAAGTTAAGGCTACTATTAACCATGTGAGTGTAACGTGTGAGCGAGATAAGCCCTATAGCTATAGCTTCGTGAGCTTTCTGTCTCCGTGCCTGGTCCAAAGCTTTTTATGACCTGTATAAGAAGGCAGAGGCCCCCCAATACTGTGAACCACCCGTTGCGGCTAAAAGGTTCGATCAAGCGAACATGACACGATTCATACGTAAATCTACACTCCACTACATGTTTATTCTTATCTTAAGCCTTCTTTTGTAATTCTAATCCTTCAATAAACTATAGTATTGTTCTATTTATAAAAAATGACGATAACTTCTTTTACATGGGTATATTCCGTACATGCCACTTGCTGCTGTTCACAATTTCCGCTTATCAAAAGAACTATCTAAGATAAAGGGACAAGCTACCACAGCCCAAGTATTGGCCTTGATACCAGCCTTCATGGAATCTTGTGTTTGACACACAGGAGAGCACTCTGAGCCAGCTGGCAGCCAAATCGGTCTTTCGGCTAGCACATGCGTCAGAAATATAGAAGCGGATATTGAGTTTATGTTGCTTATATAGGTGTCACCATGGATCTTCTGGCAGCAGTGTCTTGATCGAGGGTATCCATTAAAGTGCCATAACTATCTTACTTTACTCTTCTTACAGGTTCCACTCGTTACAGTATTTTACAAATTTTATTTGACCTCTGAACAACCAACTTTAGATAGCGCAATCTAAATGCACTTGTACTCTTTTAAACAATAGTATTTTTCACTGTTTTTACACGACCACACACAAAGAATGCCATTTACACCAAGCTCTAATTCGGCCAAACAAGTGTCCCAATGCATTTGGAAGCTAAAGGATCTAATGTAGCTTCCATGATTGCCTTTCTTGCTACGGCCTTCACTACAATAGTCATGGCAACGATGCACATGGCAACTTAAACATTTAAATGATGCAGAAAAGTACAGACGCTTATTACGTACTAAAATATTGTGACCAAAAGAGATCACTCGACGCTATTAGCTACTTCCAAGATTTGGAGTTACGTACTAGCTTTATCTTGGATAAGAAACCAATCACAAAAATATCTGCTCAAATTTGGGACACAGCAAAGAATAAGAAAAATAGATCTAACTGGACTTATTATCAGGTAGCTATTAGCTGTCTAGAGGGACTATGAAGGTAGGATTTTTGAGACTTGAGATAGTTATAAACGGAGACAGGAACAGCCACCACCTATAAAGAACGAGAGGCTTGGTAAGGTCAGGAGAACAAGCATTTGGGTATACTCTGGTTAAGTTGAATTTTATTGACAGGAAAGGGTGGGAAACATAAACTGGACCTGGGGCTGAGAGAGGATAAGAAAAGAGGTAAAGTGTTCAAGGATCCAAAAACTTTCGTGTTCTTGATCTTGCGCATCCCAAAAATTACTGTAGATCTAAGGAAACAACAGACTTTAGAAATCTTAAGATAGAAGGAACGCCTTTGCTTCATGCGTAAAGAAAGAGGTAAGACAAAAAATTAGGCAAAAAGCAGAGTAAAGAAAGAAACATCAGCTGACTCAAAGTGAGAGCAAACCAGAACGAGTAATTAGGATGCCAAGATCTGAAAAAAAAATAGAAAAATGCATGTGAGTTCAATATGTATTTTTTTTGCGGGTTACGGCGGTATGTTTATATCATTACCGTACATTTGTCATGTATGGAAGGCTCGAGAACGTTTTAAAATAATTTTGAAGGTTATTGTTGGGCAAAAAATGAGAAACATATGCTAAATATTTGTAATAATTTTGCAAATATGCTTCAGTTTTTCCAACAAACTTTCACCTAGATTTTATAGAAAAATATTTTAAAATGCTCAAATTTAAGGTGATGTCTCCCCATAACTCAACATCTCTTGTTTTGTGTGCCACAATGTTATTTTTCCTTTAGGACAACCTGTAAAACTTGTTACTTTTGCTTTATCTTGCTTCTTTTTTAGGAAATGGCGTATTTTGTAATATTTCGAGGTTATACCATGTAAGAACCCGTTTAATCAATACTGGCTCTCTGCATCGATCTACCATTTATGCAAAAATAGTTTTTTATACACTTTATTGAAATAATAATGTTAACTTGTGTATATAGTATTAATGTTAATGACTTTATTCTATACACACGCGCACGGGATAAAATGTACACACTTGCACAGTAAAAGAATAAAGTATACACAAACACGCTCATTAAACATGCACACTTTCATAGTTGCATCTATAATTCTGTAAACAAGGTACACACACGTACATACGTGCATATATACGTTGTATACGTGGACACTGCACACAGTAACATGCTACGACACAGCAATAGAAATATGCTTAACACAACATGCTAACTATAACTATATATATATATCTTCCTATATTATATAGTCGTAAGAATTGGAGCGAGGTTTTGCTCCCTCCCACTCCCCTCCAGCTCCCTCCAGCTCCTCCTCAGCTCCCCCCCAAATAACGTAGTTATTCTTTCATTTTCTTGCATTTTTCGAGTAACCCTACTTTTTGCTAGCTCCCCCCCGCTCCCCCACCTCCCCCCCAGCTTCCCTCCTGACTCCCCTCCAGCTTCCCCGTATATAATGTGAATATATTCGTAAAGCCTTATATAATAACTGTTACAAGTGGTCTAATTTTCACATATAATTTTTTTTGACCATAACAAAAAAATTTTGTTACACTTATCTTAATTACGATGTTTATTTTGATTACATACTCTAAAATGTCTTTTTACGTGCTCTGCTCTTACATAACCTTTTCCACAATTTTGACAAATATTTTTTTGAACGTTTTTTTCATGACTTTTCAAATGTCTCTGTAAGTAATAATTTCTTTTGAAATTTTTTTCGCATTTAATACACTTGAAAATTTTTTTCAATGTTTTGGCATTCCTTTGTGTGACGCAAATAGTTTTTCTTGCTTAATATTATAATGCTAAATAGATCACATACAAAAAATTTTTTTTTGTGAATTTTTTCGTGCGATGATAGACACTCTTGATTTGAAAATTTTGAGTTACATTTGTCACACTGATAAAATTTTGCATCCATAATGGTGTATCTGAAAACATATTACAGAAAACGGATTGTTTATAATTACATCAATCTGGGTACAAGACGGTACTGAAATTTGCTTTTTTGATGAAAGATGAAATTTGCAAAAAAATATAAAAATAGTAATAAACTATAGAATAGTTTTTTTGTTACTCTAAAATTTCATTCCAAACAATACTTTTAATTTCAAATTTGTTTTCTGATTCAACTTGGATCAAAAATTTTTTTGGGTTTCTACATCTAGACAATGCAAGATATAATTGCCCATGAGAAAATAATGGTTTTTGAAGGTATACTCCTAAGGCATCAAAACTTTGACCTTGAGATTTTTGATAGTCATAGAAAAAGCTAAGAAAAATAGAAATTGTTTTCTGTACAATATAAATGGTAGCGAAGAAGAATTGTTTGTTTGTAGTGTTATTCTTGGAATAAAGACTTAATTTCCTTTTTTTTACCTGTGATTATTTCAGCTTCGATGTTGTATTTAAATAATCTCGTAAATCGTAATCTTGTACCATTGCAAAGTCCTTCAAATATGTTTAAGTTTCGTGTCAACATAACAATAGCGTTAATTTTTAAATTCAATTCATGAGGAAGACCTTCTTTAATAGTTCTTAAATATTCTGTAGGGAAATTAATTTAAATATTATCGTCTGATTTATGTACTCCTTTGTGAGTTGCTCTATCAATACTACAGTACGTTACTAATGTTCCTACCATATTATTTAAAATTTCTTGTTCCAAAAATGAGTGTATTCCTTGTAAGATGATAATATAGCTTTACTTATAATAGAATCATCATTATTATTAAAAATTTTAGAACATACATAATTTGTTTTCCATGTCTAAGGAATCATAAAAGTTTTTATTTTGCCTTCTCCTATTCCAGAAGCAATGAAGAAAATTTTTTATGAATTAAACGTATATTATTTTTTAAATAAAAAATATTGAATAAAGGCCAAAAATTAGAAAATTTTATGGTTTCTTGAACAATAGTATTATTGCTTCCGTTTTTTACTACTGGAAGAATTTGACGAAAGTCTCTACCTAAAATTATTATCTTATTTTCAAAAGGTTTATTACTATTAGATAAATCTTTTGAAGTCCTATTAACGATTTCTAACGCTTTTTTCGCTATCATAGAAGCTTCATCCCAAATAATTACTTCTTCATTACGTAATTTTTGTTTATCTGGCTTAAACTGAAAGAATGCACTTTCTATATCTAAAGGAAGTCTGAAAGTTCTGTTAGTGGTCATTCCCTTTGGGAGCAGAATAGAAGCAATATCTGACCAAGCCATTGTAAGAATTTTTTCTTTAATAGATATGAAATAATGAACTACTGTTTTGTATAGAAAAGTTTTTCCAGATCCACTAGGATCATCGAGAAAATAAAATATGTCTCCCAAATTTTATTATTTCTCAAAAAATTACATGTTGAACATGACTAAGTTGTGAAAACATTTCATAAAAATTATTCTTCTATCATTGTCAGTATTGATTTTTTTTTCGTCGTTTCTGTTGGTTCTGGTAAACCGAAATCTTTACAAGACATATTTTTAGTATTAAAAATTTTGTTTGATTGTAAAAGAGCTTTATTTTGATCATCTTTACAGTCTTCAGTGAAAAATTGTTTGTATTTGTTCAAAATAATATTAACAAAAAAATTTTTAGACATAATAAACCATGTGAAAAACTTTCGTAGTTGAAAAGGCAGCACAACGTTACATATTTCTTCAAAAATTATATCGTTTTGAAAATCGTGTTCTACTAATCCCATAGAAATAGCTGTTATTAGTCAGGGAAAATAAAAAGTGATTGTTCAAAATTGATGTAATTAATTATGATCAATATACATTTTCTACAAATATTAATTTTAAGTAAAAATTAATATAATTCGGGTTTTTTTCCATACTTCGTAAATCTAATTTGGAATTACGGGGGTTGGTGCGCAGAGCACGCAGGGGGCATTTATGGTTATAAGAGCTTAGAAATATCTATCGACTCATACAGGATAGACAGCTCATTTAAAAAAGAGAGCCACTAGAAAAAATAATAGAGCTCACCAACAAAAAGTCAAGGGCACATCTCTCTGTCTATATGAACTTTACCACTTTTATTTGAAATTAGCAGCTTGTTCTTTATATTTCCTCAAAAGCAGACCAGTAATCATTCCCCAACGTATAAAATTTATTCCCGAGTATTTTTAAAAAATGCTACAGTCTTCCGAATTCTGTAAAATATTCTTCAACACTTTATTTTCATACTCACGATTGATTTTATCACATTTTAAGGCTTTAAAAAATATTAATACCCTCTTATTTTAAAAAAATTACCTTTATAACTCAATAAAAGGGGGGGTTGACGCGCGGAGCGTGCATGGGGGCGGAGCCTCATTAGTATATATACATGTGTATGTGTGTGTATGTGTATCAGTCAGAATCCGTAGACAAACGATGAGACTCGAGTACTGTCATGTATACACACCTTCAGTCTCCTTAAACACCATTTTGTGCGTCACTTGGTATGCACGTACACGCTTGCTTTCTCTTTTTATTTTATTAATTTTAATTAATTTTAATATCCAAATTTGCCACCAAATTCCTACTGGAAATGTTATCGTGGTGCCTAAGCTTAAATGAGTGTGAGAGTCGTGTGTACGCATGTTGACCAAAAAATTTTTCCTATTTTTTTAAATAACATCGGTTTGCAAGAACTTTTTTTGCATTCGATTCGTCATTAAACTCTCTTTGATTTGGCTTTTTTTTTGCCAGGGAAAATGAATTTGCAAGCTTTTTTCTTCCACTTTCTGGCTGATACAGGGGGAACATATATATCCGATTGTTAACCGTGATGAAGTACTTCATTCTTAAAAGAAGGACAGTAAGATCAAATCAACAAAAAACATAGAGGTAGAAGGAAAAAAGAATGTAAAATAAAAGATAATAGCAAGATACTCAAGAATAGGTCCGTAAGTATTGCAAACGCTATGCTTTGCTTGTAGATAGAAAGGGCATACAGCTCAGGAATGCCTTGGTAGACAAAACTCCGCTAGTCATTCTTGTTTCCATTTTAGGACATTAAAGATGATGACTTGTACGTGTCCAAGGTCATAACACATAGAAGAGGTGCAAAGTGAAGACTTCGCCACTTTCAGATAGCGAAGGACCAAAAAAAAGGAAGGAGGTGTTCCTGAGGGTAAGATCTGACTATCTTTGATTTTAACTTATCTTTCTCAGTAAGGAGTTGTGATACCCAGATCTGAAACTTTGACGTGTTCTACTTAATTTTAAGAGTATAAAAATTCCTTACATTTACCAATAATTTTTTCTTTTTACTATCCAGTGTCCTTAAGTGTTTATAATGGTTAAAGGAGTGTTAAGTTTACCATTAAGAGAATGTAAGACTCAATTTGATAACGAAGCTGCATGTAAAAGGGTGGATTCAAGCAAATATAAAACTTAAGTTGGTGACCAAGCTGTGTTAGGAAGGCTCGAGTAACTCAGGTCACTTTAGACTTGCCTAATACGTGAAGCTAAGAGAAACAAGAAAGAAGGGACCATCGATTTTGGTTTTAACGTCTCGAACAGCAACTTAAGGAGGCTTGGGTGAATTTAAATAAAATGCTGGTTAGCTCTGAAATTCAGAGATTATGTAAGTAAAATATGTTGGATTTTTGTATGAAAAAAAAAGGTAGGTCAACACATTAATTTTCGAGAAAATCGCTTGCGAAAATTCGTAATTTTAACACGTAACCTTACGGAGCCCGAAATTCAATTGACTACCATACCACAATAAAATGCTGTGGATCCACACATCAAATAGGTACATGTACTTTAGATAATAAAGAATCCATTGTTTCAAAAAAAAGATAGGATCAACACGTTAGATTTTAAGAAAATAGCGAGGAAAACGTCGAACGTGAGGATTGTTTTGATCAGGTACCGTGAAAGCGCATGTGCCGTAAAAGTTGCAACAGTGCATAATATACGATGATGACAGATTCCGCAGTCCAGCACAAGTATAGGTATAAAACAGCAGAAAAGACCAGGTGTGGTGTTGTCAGTATTATAGTGTCAGGGACGTCAACTTTACACATGGCACCTTGGGAAAACTAAAATTTTTTTAAATATCGATTTTCTTGATGACTTTTCCACGTATTATTGCTATTTCGTTGTTATATGTGTATAATCACTATGATTCTAAAAAAAATAATGCAAAGAATCATTTGTATGACAAGTACCCCACAGGGGCCCCTCGATAAATACGACAGTAAACGCCCAAGCCTCCTTAAAGCTGCAATTATATGTGTGCAGAAAAAAGATATGGATAGTGGATTTCGTTAAAATAAATATCTTTACTACTACCACTTTATTTGTATTACACAGAAGCATTGATTGCATTGTTTAAATTTAGATAAATAGAGGTACTACGTAAAACAAACAGCCAATAAGAGTAAGGAAATTTCAAACCAATAAATGGAAATTGGCTATTACTGATTATTCTTTCGATAAAGTAATAAGACTTAATTCTTGAATTATTATTGAGCGTAGCAAACAACTGATAATACAATATAAAAATACACTTAGATGTAAGAAAAAAAATCTGGTATTTTTTTAAAATTAATATAAACTCTGCTCTAAAAATGTCAGACTATTCAGGAAGTAGAAATTTTCAATAAAAAACAATTAATATTTTATAGGTAATTACAGTTTTCCATATGAGCAATTAGATTACTTAAGTTATCAAGTTAGTTGACAAGATTAATTTATTAAATGGCTATTTTAACAGACTAAGAAGTATCACTTACCTTCTACTTAAAATTATTTTGCCACATGTAGGCTTGATTGCTGATTTGAAATGGTTGAGTATAAAAAGAGGAATAAATAATGAGATTTTAGACACTTTAAACGTAATCGTATTTATGAATTTTTTCGACTGTATGTCATAAGTAAAAGATGCGATTGAGAAATATGTTTACGTATTGTTTAATAAAACAGCTATTTGAAACTTTCGTTGTCTAACACAGCTATAATGTCAAAATGATGTAATTAATAAAATAGGAGACTTTAAACATTTCCTGAATACTTTTGACTTATAGATCTAGGTAGCTTATAATTAAACATTAATAGTCAATCCTTCTAGTAATATTAAGAAAACGACATTGAACAATGAAAATACAGCAACTAAGACATCGCTTTTAGGATTTTGGTTACGTAATAAATGATATTAAAAAAAAGCGTTCCTCAATAAAAGTCCTTAAACTATATTTTTTATGAAAATTTGTTTCGTAACAAAAAATTAAGAATTATTTATACAGTTTAGTCTAGCTCTGATTAAAGTATTATTGTATTAGTCTGATTAAAATATTATTGTAAGAGACTCAATGTGAGCAGTTTTCTAACAAAGTAAGTGATAAATAAACTATTCATCTGCTGTTTACAATAATTGGACACTGTAGCTAGCTTCTACACACTTGATTTGTATCCAGCACTTCCTAATATCGACTTACTAGCGGCTTCCCCGTCGTGGCTTCACCCAAGACTTACTGAATGAAACATCGTAGTATATTGATCCATAATGAAAAGCATTTTTAGTTTAAAATTTTATATTTACTCTTGATACTTATCGAAACAAAAGACTTTTTATTAAAAACATTTTTGTTCAGAATTCATGCAGTTTATTTGGTCAAATACTAAGCTATAAAAAGTAAAAAAAAAAAATAATGATGCTGAAAAGTACTGTGCATTACTTACGCCATAAAATAACTGTTGGCCCTAAAAGATTGTTGGCTTACACTTTTTCACGTTATAATAAATAAAAAGGGCTATTTGTTAAAACTAAAAATTTTAAATTGACAAGAAACGTATGTTAGAAAACTTGTTTTTCCTATCTCACAACCTTTGTTACCAGAGTAAAACAGTTGTAGAGCCTAATCTCTCCATTTTGTGGCACCACAATAAATAAAAATACATATTGTTCTACCTGCCTTAAAAGCTAAAAAGTTTAAGTTATTACTGCCAGGGTTATAATTAAAAGCTGATCTCTCACTTAATGTGATCTTCTTTGGTCTGCTGTTGTAGCACACGACTGGTTGGGAGAAAAAATACAAAGTCTAAAGCGTTGGAGCTAGTTGTAAAGCTCCTTCTAAATGTCTCCTGGTATTTTGCTAATACATTAAGGTGGTTTTTTCATGACTCCTGAGTCAAAGGTGCGACTATTAGGTTGATGTTTATTAATACCGCTCAAATTTCAAACGACTTTTCGTAAATATTGTTTATTGAGTCAAATTAAGTACTGATTAAAATTTTTAGATCATGACATCCAATATAAGAATTCGTAGGAATGATTATGTAGAATTTTCGCTTAACCTCAAAATACCAGCAGTAAATACTAGCCTATACTTTCAACATAGGAAACGAAAACGTATAACTTTGTTTATTTTAATATCTTTTGATTAAGTACGTGGACTTATAATTTCTGAAGCAGTAGTGCGTTTAGTATTGCGTAAACCTTCTTGTGTTATTTTTTAACTTAATTATTTTCAGTAAGTAAATAAATAGGCTACAATTTTCTGCCCCGTTTGCTTAAGTTTATTTTTCCTTAATAGCTTATCTATTAGGTTCACCCAGCGCAGACCTTGAAGAGGATTGGTGATTCTTCGTTAAATCCTTAAAGTCAAGAGGGTAATGTAGGATAGTAAGTAGCCGGGATTCCCAGCTTTGTGACGTCTGCCAGTAAATTACCGACATGGTTCAATAGTGGCAAGCTTAAAAAACTTTTAGTGGACGAATCGTTTTTGGGTTATTTTCTCAATACTCAACCGTTCACTACTGGCCGAAAAATTGAGGCTGGAGAACACTTTCTCTGTAGGTATTCTGCTAAGACGAACCACTATAGGGGAAGCTAATAATAAAAAAAAATAAAAATAAAAAAATACGTTCTTCGAGATTTGAGCCACCGATCTGCTGCATTCAAGCAAGCCGAGTACCTAGATACTTCTTTTCCAAGAGCAGTCCCGGTATTTAACTCTTTATTTTGTGGTTTATTACTTATTTTGAATGTTAATTTTTGTTTACTGTTAACTAATTAACTTGGTCTGATTATAAATTACAGTAATAAATATATAACTTATAAAATAAACTAATTTATTTAGTTAAACGTTTTTTTCGACAACTTAGATATAAGTACATATTGTCAGAGCAGCTTTCCAATATTTAGTAACTTATAATGAATTTGTAACTTTTAGAATAATTAAATAATCGTTATATAATTTTTTTTAATTTTTTCAAAGTTTTCAAAAATTAGACAGAAAATTTTTTGTACTGTATACACACAATAACTAATTTCTATTGCGTTTTCTTCTTTCACAAGCTTTCCTTTGTAGATAAGTTAATTTTTTGACTTAAAGACGTTTAATATATAGTGAGTAGGGAAAAAATTTTGCTTAAAAATCAGAGAGGTGAAAGGAGCGGAAATATATACAGCAACGCTGGAAATTATTTTTCTTATATGGATGTGCTTACATACAAACATTAATTTTAATTTTTTTAACCGAATTTTAATTCTAATGGTTTACTAGATGTTATGAGTATTGAGTAAATAAATATATCATTTGATTAATAAAAACGAAAATCAAATAATGAAATATGCAAGGAGTAGTTCATTAAAATATTTGCAAAAAAATTTATGTATCGTTGACCAAAATAAGTCCCCTTGCTTTTTCCTTTACCAGTGAGTGCGCAGATGTATATGCGCATTTTGTAATAATGTTTACGCACCAAATTTAAGTGAAGGTGCCATCGCACATACACACATTTAGTCTCCTTTACCACCTTTTTGTTGATCGTTTGGTATGTTCGTACACGCATTTGCAATGCTTTTTTTCTGTATTTACTTTTTTAAATTAACTATTTAATGTTGCCATCAATTTTCTACTGGTTATGTGATTGTGGTGCCTGAGTTTAAATGGATGTAAAAGTCGTATGTATGTATGTTGCCCAAAAAAGTGGTTCCATTTGTTTAAATAACATTGGTTTTGCACGCTTTTATAGAACGTTTGGTAACTGCACGCTTTTTTTTACACTTTCTGGCTATCTGGCTACTAAGTCCCTGTTTCCAACCGTTCTTGTACACAGAAAATACATGAGAAGTATATATTTTATCGTAACCCACAATAAAGAACTTCGTTCTACAAAAAATTAAGAGATCTATAGAGATCTTATAAATGTTTTTTTTTTTTTTTCGTCATCAGTACCTACTGGCTTAGTGTATTTATTCTTAGACTTTTATTGTCAGTGAGTACATTAGCCTTGTAGCAGTGAGGTACTTGTTATATTCTTGGTGTACATAATACAGTACTGGTTACATATAACATATTTGGTTACACACATTCTACAATATTGGACACGGTTTATTCAATTCGTTGGTTCGAATAGCGGTCTCTTGCGAGCCAACCTACAAACCAGCTGACTGAGCCACCACACATTCATCCTCTTGTAAATGTTATTTCAAGTAATTTTTTTATAAGATTAAATATTAAATTGCAATTTTTTAAAATTAAGCTTGCAAAAAAAAAGGTACACTTAAACAATCTGCAATTTTTTTGGTATTTTTTATGGTATTTTAAGTATACTTTTGATGTTTAAATAATATCTGTCAAAATAACTTGTGTGTCATTAATGTTCTATAGGGACATTCCCTGGCATATAATACTATGCTATTTAAGAAAGCGGTACTACAGGATGGTTTGTCTTAATTTTTGAGATACAATTACTTTCTCAGTATTAAGTATGGAGTAGGGATAAGTGTGCCAGCGTATGTGACAAATGTGAGTGTGACGTTTGAGATGTAATTAGCGTAGGTGATAGGAAGTTATTTTTGAATTATCAGAGGATTGAATGAAACTGCATAGTTTTGTACTGGCTAGCCTACATATTGTTTATGAGTTATTGTGCCATCATATAATGTTAATTGAATTAGTTGAATTGTAGTCATCCTCCATATTAACACAAAATAAGACAATTGATCAACGATCACTTGAGGATAATAAGTAGACACTACTAACTTTTAATAAGGCGATATTTTGCTGGCTTAGGCTCTGCCAGCCTCATCAGGCCAAAATAGTTTATTGACTCCAAACACACAAAACAACACACAATAAAATACAAAGGTCATTTTATATAAGAAATGAATAAATAATCACCACGATTTAAAAACTATTGCCAACAAATTGGGGTCGCTGAAAAAGGTAAGAGTGTAAATTCACTCTCGTCAACTTTACAACTACATCGAGTAATGGTCTGACTATATCTGTGCACAGTGACTGGTAACACCACCACAATAACAGATATCAGACCGCTCGGTGCCTATTGATATTTAACTAAACTCGCCACAAAGGTGAATACATTCTACTAAACCCTTCAACGTCTTCTTTCTTATTTAAAGTACTTCCATTTGAATTCTTATAAATGATCTCTTACAACAGTCTTTTTTTGTACTTAGGTTCTGTGTCACATATAGTTACAGAGTTCCACTTGAAATTGTGTCTAAAATTACTTACATGCTCAGAAACAACTAAATTATTTTTATATCGTTCAGAATTTTCATTAATACGATGTTTTGAAGCACGTTTTGTTTATCCAACATAACTAGCGAGACAATCGCGACAAGAGAACTTATATGCGACCTCTGTCGTATTCTGCTTTAGTGTTACATCTTTACCTAATTTGGTGATATTTCTAAGAGGTTTATGAATCGATGGAAGAACATGAACATTATATGACCTAAAGCTATTATTACATATTTTTTTAAACTGACTATTAACAAATGGAAAAGGTATAGAGAGTTTTGAGACACGATCATGGAAATATGGAGAAACTGAATTGCGAGAAGGTACATCAGATAAAGCAGAGATACGGCAGTTGATGTGTTCAAAAGAATTTTGCTACAAAGCACTTGATATCCCCAGAGCCAACAAAAAAGCGTTCAAGTTAAAGTAACTAGCATCATATGTATGTCTTTCGTGAATTTTAAATAATCTTCGTTGTGAGCCGGCGTAAGCTTCTCATGTATTCAATGTTTAAAAGATAATCAAATAATTATATTAAAGAAAAAAACGTCATTTGTTTCATTCAAGATGTAAACATAAAAATAATTTAAAAATAAATTAGCAACATAAGAAGAAATTTTTATAAATCTTTAGAATTTTGGAAATCAAGTCCTACGATGTGTGCCATTTTACTGCTGACATAAAAGATCAATGAAAAAAATAAAAACTATGCAATAAACAACAAAGACTTTTCACAATTATTTTTTGTACATAGTAATGATGTATTGTTTTTTAGTTTTATAAAAATTATTTCTTCTAGCATTCTTGATGTGTGAAAAAACAAATCAAACAGTTATTCATGAGAATAAAAACTGTTTAATACTTTTGCACGTCTTCTACTTAGTTTTAAACCGTTTTAAGACAATCGTATTCTATGAGTCACATGAAATTTTATCAACAACTACAATTTTTATCTAGTTATGGAAGTCTCATTTCAAGTAGTTGAATAATGATACGTTATTTTTATTGCTATTGAAAAAAAAGATACTTTGTACATTTTAAATCCATAGGTAAATGAAGAGTAGTAGTATTGGCTGCTTTCTTTTGTAATATTAGCATTATAACACTTCAAGCCTTTGTTGAAGTAACAAGAAGGAAACAAGTAATTAATAAATGTTGTGTATAAATAGTATATTACGTCACGAGGTAGGGAAGTAGTACATTCTCGTCCACGTGCATATTGCCACCTGAGGCGAAGCTGAGGGTGTCTAACACGCGGACGGTGATGTGCTATTTTCCTGCCTCGTGACGTGTATGATTTTTCTTCATACCCGGCGGGATGTTCGCGATCCAAAAAAAATTATTGGTTGCTTAATTTAGTATAAAATCAACACGCAGTTGTTCCATCGTTCATTATGAACGTCCATGCGTTTGTTGATCTAGGGACTCTAGGGAAATAAAGAGCAAGCAAGATAGAAAACAATATATAGCGACTCCGGTACTGTATGCAGCAGCCACGCTCGTAGAAGTCGTTAAATTATATATAAAACTCAATTACACACAAAATTTATGTTAAAATCTTTTATACTGGCACTATGGAAATTATATTAGTATATGAATGTACTTGGAAACAAAATAGACCTATAGGTATGCCACCAAGTACATAAGCTTTTGAGCTTCATTCATATAGTCACAGAATTGCTTTCTGTACTTAGACATCCAGAGACTAAGTACTTCATTATTTTTAATTGTTGAGAATAAAACTACTCAATGGCTAAAATCATTAATTTTACACTCTGCAATCTACATATTCGCACGGCCTTAGTATTGAGGTTATGATCCAAGTGTTTTGGTTTTTGTTAACTGGGTAAAGTACATTGTTGACTGTAGGTTTATACACATGAGTAGCTAACGTATGACATGAGAAAGTAACTAGGAGAGAGCTGTGCAGTACGTTGGTGCGCAACCAAAAAATTTCCGTCCTGGTCAGGAATGCACAACTTCCCAGCCTGAAATCAGGACAGGAATGTGAACTTCCCATTAGGGTATGATAAAATAGTATATTATGTACGAGTTTGCAAAGGCTTCGATTTACGAACTAAGAGGTTTATGGCACGAGCTAAAGGCGAGGGTGGTAACGAAGTTCGTAAAGAAGCCTTTTCTAATGAGTTTCGTGTACTATTTTTCCACCTGAGAACATAAATTAAACAGCGAAAGTGCTACTTTGAGGTTAGATGGCGGAAAACTGTTTTTCATCAAGCTCCAGGATTATCAGAGATAGAAATAGAAGAACTTTCAAGAATCAAAGTCCACCATGAATACCACTCTGGATTGTGTTTTAAATATTTTGATCGAAAACATCTCGTTCGATCACAAACATTTCTGAGTTTAACAGATGCGCTATCAGCTAATTTTAGCAAGTTGTTATTCATTTAATGAATACTTTGTTGAGATATACTAGACTCAAAAATAACGTTGCATTTAAACTTGATATGGAAATATTTATCATGCAACTTAATCTTCAAACCGTATACCAAAATATAATTTCAATTTTTCGTTATGTAAGAGTGATTTCAAAAAACATCATTTACTCGTTTATACTCTGGATATCCATATTCTTTTCAGCTCATTCTCTGTTACTAAAAGATTTACTTAAATTTCTTGCACATTTCTTATAAGAATCATTTTGACAAGCACCGAGTTTATTATCGAGAGTGCAGCAAATTATGAATAATCAATTCTTGTTTATTTTGAAATTTAAAATTGTGTATGCAGATACAATTTTACGTACTTTTTTTATGATGTACGTATTACTTTACTTTTAGGTATGACTATTTTATATTTAGGATGTCATGTAAGCGGAACATAAACATGTGGTTAAATACGTTCGGTACTTCATAGAATAAATACAAACTAATACCCTACAAAAAACTGTTGCCCGTTTTATTGAAATTGATAATCTCCATATTATGAAGTGCTCAATCACTTTTGAAGAGTGGAGAAAGGATCATTAGTCAAGAATCAACAGAGGCCAGCAAAACAGAACTTGAGTGTTTCTAATCGTGCGCACTCGAAAATTTATCATTATTTCGGCTTCCTAAAATTACACAGAAAAATATGCAGGTGATAAATTGTTTATTGATCCCTGCTTAACCCATCATGTAAACCATTTATATTAACGTTGTTGATGTAATAATGCATGTCAGTGTATTTTTGTGCAATATTTTTTTTATAAAACTGTATGTGTTAAGCTATCTTTCCTGAAAATTTCAATTGTATACGTTGTAAAATAATGTGTCAGAAATTATTATAAAAAAAGAACAGTTATTATTATCTTTAAAGCTTGTGCACAATTTACTTCCGCTTATAAGTGAGATAAAATTTAATTAAAACGCTCTAATCACATAAACTATCACAGTATTTGATAAAGTTTCTAAGTATTACTGTAAAAAAAAGACTCAATACTGTAAAAAACAAGTTTTGAAAAAAGGCTTTTTTTTAAACCACTAGTTATTTTGTACTTAAAATTTTTTATTCAAAACTGTGCGAATAAATCTGTAAAATTCACATACATTTGATACAACTACTAACTAAAATCTGTAGTCTATTAAATTTATACCTATTAAAAGTAGCCAAAACATATTTTTCGTTACTAGAAAAAAAAAAAGAAGAATTGCACCTAAAAAGTATTTTATAAAATCGATGCACAATTTTCATAAAAACAAAATACGTCACAGTAAGTTCTATTTAGTTTAGCCATTTTTTTGCAAATTGCATAAAAACTGCCATTTTGAGCCGTTTTTTCGGAATTAAGTTATTCATGTTCTATCCAATATAAAAAGCTAAAATGTAAACAAAAGATTACTAATGCACTCCTTAATATTAACACCAAATTACCGCTTGATCAGTTTTGAACTTTCCGCGAGCCACAGCAGAAACCTCCGAACATAGGTTCATTTCTTAATTGTATTCTTCTTCATCTAAATTTATTCTACACGTACCTAAAATGCCGTTTATTTTTACAAATAAAAGGAATTTTACACATTCATTTGCAAAAACTGCCTTTTTTCTCTCCGGTCGCTGAAAGCTACTCCCCTTTCCTGCATGCTCCAGAAGATTTGAGCAAGCGCGTTTGAAATGAAAAAGCGATTTTTTGCAATGGATAATAAAGATACTCCTAATTAGTAAAAACAAACGGTGTTTCAGGTACTTGTATAATAAATATAGACAAAGAGAAGTACGATTGAAAAATGTACCCATGTTGTATAACAACTGTTTTATGGAGATTCTTAGCAAAGACCTTTTTTGTGTAAACTAATGCTAAACTTTTGTGTGTATACTTAGGGCTATAATATCTCATTGGTGTTAAAATTTTAGCTCTTACTATTGTATGGAACGCGAGGTTATTAAATTTTGGAGAAATGGCCTGAAATGGCCATTTTCTTGCAATTTACGAAAAAATGGCTGAACTGATTAAAACCCATTATGGCGCATTTTTTTCGTAATAAAATTGGGCATTTTTTTATGAAACACTTTTTTATGTGCGATTTTTTGGTTTTCTTCTGGACGCGAAAAAAACGTTTTCGACGTGCCGTGCGTAGAGACTCGATTTTCAACCATCCATTGTGACTTTACAGATCTCGATTTACACACACGACTTACAGCTCGTGCTGTGCTCTTGTGCGAGTGCGTATGTACGTTGAGATCTTTGCAGAGCCACATTAGATAATTCTTTATCTCATTCTCCACGTATTGAGTCGACAAGTTGTATACACCACACGTGCGAGAGGTTATGTGACTGACTCACGCATGTCTGTTTTGCACACGAGCGCTTTCTCCGCATACTAGTATCGTAATGTAATATTTGGCCACTTTTACTATTTTTGGTAGGACTTCTGTTAATATTTTTAGTTTTTAAATGTTGTATCATTAGTTACCATGCACCTACTACCTAATTTTTTTTTCGAGCTTGTCAGAATTTTTTGGTTCGAAAAACTAGTTCTACCGTACTTTACTGACAATCTAGCCAGGTGTAAGTCTTGCTAATCTAGAAAAGCTCTAGTTCTTTACTTGCATGTATAATTGGGAAAAACTTACTAATCTTTCCATTCATGAAATAATTTTTTCAATATGTAAAATACCCATTACATCTCAAAAAGTCCACGTCAATAGTTTCAACATTCTCCATGAAAGTATTTAACATGGAAAGCCTTGATATTGGCAAGAAGTTTGAGTCACTATAAGCATGCTAACTACATAACTATTAATACTCTTTACAACTTGGGTTCTGAAAGTCGATAGTTAAAGTTTTTTAATGATGCTTTCTGAAGGAATCATTATATTAGGATCATAGTTTTTCGATCAAAACAGTAATACCCTTACGTATGAGAAATTTAGGTTTAATTTATTTTCATAGCAATGTGCTAAAAGTGTGATGTTGAAATTTAAACTTACTATTTTGCTGAATCGTTCAATTGATACTCGTTGCTTCTTCCAAAACAGTCTTGCACACCTGCATCTACCCATAGTCTTTTCATTGCAATTAGTAGTTCCTCACTGAAAGGTTCAGTATCTTCCATTCTTTGTATCACATCAAATACCATTTTTGCGTCTGTCTGGAAAATCATGTTCTGTTAAAATATTCGTTTAAGATTTCTGTGTATTAACAAATAGTATTATTTTACATATTTTGCATTACATGCAGTCATATTTACGTGAAAGTTAACGACTTGTATAAGATAAGATTTGAGAACCTATTGCAAGAATTTACTTATAAGTATACGTCAGAATCTTTATACACATACGTATTGTAGCGCTCTCACTTTTGTTGATTTTCGAAAAGGTGATTTTTGGGAGAAAACAGTGCAGACGGCTCGATGCAGTGTCTGTTTATAATACTTTTGCGCAATATATTTTCCGGGGAAAGAGTCGCGAGGTCCGATTTTCGGGGGTACCGAGGTGATGAGTCGGATCAAGTCAAAGGGGAGAGCAGTCTTTTTGGAGTTCCACAAGGGAACAGGAGGTTCCTCCCGGTGACCTGAGGAGCCTTGGGACTCTTTGCGACATTGGACCTCGTTGTTTCAAAAGTGTGAGCCACGAAGCTATTCAACTCGTTCCCGAATTGATTGAGGCGAGTGGGTGGTAAGACCCCAGTTGTCTAATATATCAACTGAGTGGTGGCCCCAGTGCCAGCTGAGTGGTGTAGACGGTGTTCTCCTTTTTTATATACGTACTAGTTAAATCTGTGTTTTGATTCTCCTTCCTGAATCTAGGACCATTGCATTTCCAGATGGGCAAATCTTTGATTTCTATTTTGCATCGAGCCTCTGCGTACTTTTTTCCGTAAATCTGATAGCGTAATTTTAAGTCGGATTACTTTAAGTGATATAAAGTCAACTCGCGATTAATGAACATAGTGTTTAAAACTGAAACATAAATCTTTACTTTTATTTTCAATTATAAATGAGTGTTAAAAAGAATTGAAGTGTTAAAAATAATTAACCCGTATTAGTCAAAGATCCGATTCTTGAATTGCAAGGTAATAGGCGCGCGCGCTCTTACCCTCGGGGCATTCGCTCCACGATACATAGCGCGACCTGTATAATTCTCCGAATTTAGTCTCTCGAGTATTTTAGTGAGGAGAAGTGTATTCGATTGACTACGCCGAATAGGATAAGCTTCATTTGTGAGTGCGCTCGATAGCTGATAAGTCTATCTTTATTCTTTTGTTTGTAAAATTTCCAAGTATGATAAACCAAGTTTCTATTTCTTTAATAACGCCTCGTGAAATATACGCTTTGATTATATCACGTCCTTGTCCTTAGTTAAATCAATAGAAATAAATCTAAAAATTAATCCAGGGATTTCGGAGCCAACTATTACACCATGAGGAATGGTACGCCTAAGCAATCTACGTTGGCCCCACCAAAAGTCCTCGTGAAAAAGACGAGGACTTGCACTATCAAGATAAGCATTCATTGAGTTGATTTTTGATAATTTCTGATACACTGCGTTATGAGAAGACAATAATTCTGTAGATCTAAACAAGTAAGTGATATCTTACTTGCAGAATATAATAGGATGGATGCAATCAAAAAAGCTTATCTAAATTTAAAGTTATACATGGCTCAGGAATTTTGATACGTAAATTAATCGGAAAGCAAATATGATTAAATAAAAAACTAGATACTATTGGTGTAGCTCCTATAAACTTTTTTAAGATGGTTAGTGGATAAATAACATCTATAAATTTAGACACATAATTTGTAAAAATTATCTAAAGCCACTATTTTTAACTAACGTTTCTCTAAGTTTTTTAGTATTTAAATTTTGAAAACTATAACTGTTAAGTCAACTACGACTAATCTTAATTGTAGGATTCAAAATAATAAAGCAGTATAAGCAACTTTGAAAATTTAACGAAACAGATTTAATTTTAATATGAAGAAAATATTTACAGATATATTTTTGTAGAAGGCTTAAAACAATGTCTGCAGATTGCAATCAAGTAGCGGTTCGTCGATAAGACATCCGGACAAAATAGTACAAAATTAACTTTGGAAAGTCCGAGTAAAAATAATTTAGCAGGACGGCGGGCGAAAAAGGATTTTTCCATCCAGTCACGAACGAAAACCCAGCAGTTGTCAGCCCCACTCAGGGAAGGGAGAGAGGCTGACATCAGCTCCTGCAGCATGAGAGCAACTTAAAAATCACAAATAGTACTATTCGTCAGTCTTAAACCCTAAAAGACAACAGCCAGCCCTGACGTGCGGAAAACTCAATCATAACTTTAACAATAACTCTGTTCCTCTTCAGCTACGTTTTTAAAATATCAGTTCTAATAATACTATTTGACTTGATAACTATATACTAAATTTACAGTGAGCTAAGTCTTGTGATAATGTTAATTGTTTATTCTTAATTGCACTGTATCCTGACAAAGTACTCTTTTAACAAAACAAAAAATTGTAAAAGAGAATCTTCAATAAATTAATTTTAAATTCAAACTTTATCCACACAACCCTGGGAGTTTTGCGTAAGTAATTGATGCTGCTCGTGTAAAACGATTATTAGTTAATCTTAAGCAGGGAGTGGTATAGTAATACTTTTAACGTTTTTATCATTAACTTAGGATCAATGCATGACAATAGCCTAACAGAACAAATGATAAATCATTGCACCACGTCATGCAATCAGATACTTGATGCAAACCTTGATATTTCACAATTACAGGCTATAAGTATTAAAGCGGGAATGCAATAAACTTATGAATCATATATTTTCTTTTATTTTCGTATGATCTTTGATTTAGTGCCTAATATGCTTAACCCAGATTTTTGGACATATTTGACTGGACGTTTCTGTATAAAAACTTATCTGATCAAAACTTAGATGTTTCTCAAAACTTTTAGTATAATATATTGCTGTTAAATTAATTTTTTTTATAAATTTTGTTAACTACATATGATTTTTGTTAGTTAAAAAGTGTTAGAGTTGACCTGTTATTCTCAACAGCTTTTAAGAATATTGAAATATTAAGAATATTACGAGACTTATGCGACTTATTATATTCTTATCCTAGATGTGAACGTAAAAGTTAGTTTAACTAGTTACGAAAATTTAAAAATTCTTTCTTATTTTTTATTCTTTTTTTTAATTTTCTTTTTAAAGTACATTATCTTCATTTTCCTATCTTTCTTCACATACATCATGACTTAGCATGCTATCTACGAACTGCCCGTTTAATATATGAGCCATAACTAGGTTGTGCCAATATACTTTGTTTTACTTGCAGTATCTTTAAACCAATGGAAAATCTTTTGAATTTTTTAAGAATTATTTGAACAATATATTAAAACAGCTTATCACATCTCTATTGAATTAGCCTTACTACAAAAGTTCCTTAAAATTCAGAGAATGACCAGAGAATGACTAACCTTATAGTATTATATGAGCCTAACATCAAGTTGAACATAAATTAAAGAGCTGGATGATGTGTCCATGCAGTTAGCTAGTAAAGTAGTACTCAGAATTTATTGACTACTCGTAGCTACTTGTGGTATATTTGATTCTTTACCTTAGTTTAACTGCAAAGTGTTAATTCAAAAGTATTTATCTTAGTACCTCAATCATTATTCAAAATTTTTTATCAATCGAATTTTGTATAGAATTATTAAGTACTAGTTAAAGTCAGATAGATTTTATTGTGAGTATTTGTTTACTCACAATTGTTACGTCAAATGTCTGTGACGCAACTTTAACGCGTAGATATTTCAATTTAGTGCATAGTGCTTGGTTAGCCAAATTGTATGTGTGAATCATAATATTATGAAATTCAATGACTAAAAGTAGTTTTACAATTTTTTTTACACATAAAGGACGATTCCATGTTGACAGATTTCCTATGATCCCTGGTAATATAGGTTGAGTAATGTGTTGGTAGTTTATTTTATAAAATAAAGAGTTCCATTTAATAATCTGCGGAAATTGTCTTATTTGATGACGTATATTATAACAAAAGTTTAAACACATTAGACAACTGCAGAACGTTATAACCTGCTTTTATTACTACCAGCTACTATCTTACGGTTGGCTGCTTCACGGAGAAAGAGGATAAGCCTCAGGGCACAGTTGTAATAAAATTTTAAATTTGATTAATAATCTTTGGCAGGACTGGGTGTGTCCGAGTGTAGAAGGGAAATCAAATTATCCTATTTCTGGAAAAGGTGCAGCTTTTTGGCTTAGGCCAAATATTGGATCTAGCGGGTGATAACGTTAAGAAGCAAAAATAGCTTCTGAGGAGAAAACTGGTCGATCAAGCATTGGAATTAATTGGTGAGTGTTGCTGCTAGGCAACGGATGCCATGTAATAGTCGTTACCAACAGTGGATGGACATCACTAAGCGTGACATGTTTCCTAAATACTTGCTGAGAGAAATTTTGGTTAGCGTAACAAACTTATGTGTTATGAATATATTTCAAAGCAATTTGAATATAGTTATTAATATGGTCGCATTTTGCATTAATTTTGTTTAAGTTTATGTGTATATTACTATTATTTTTAATTTTATTATTATTACCATTGTTATTCCTTCTATTATTATTATTATTATTATTATTATTATTATTATTATTATTATTATCATTATCATATATATTAAAATGTTATTCAAAAGTGAACAGTGTATTCGGTTATCGTTACAAAAACACCTATTCTCTATTATAGATGCTTATGTTGCTTTTGTTAACAATATTTTTATAGTAAATCATAAGGATACTAGCCTAATAGAGTACTGACTTACTAATGATGACATTTAGTTAGGATTGCAGGAGAAGAAAAAGATGATTAACGCTGGATCACGATATCGATGTTGAATATATAAAAAGTTGATTTATAGTGAAGACAAACATCTCGAAGTATTGATAGATGATCTACTTGGTTAGGGCACTGAATCTGAAATCTTGCGGTGGTGTCGTCTCCGTTGCGAGTTAGCTGATTCAAATAGGCATGTAATATCGTAGATGTAGAGAGCTAATTTAAATAAGACCTTTCTTACTTTTAACTTTTGTGCAATAGTTGATTATGTGGTATTATGCGAATGAGGTTGGTTCCGTATGCATTAATATGCTAAAAGCAACGCTGAATTACCCCCTCCATTTGAGAAAGTTGTCCTATAAACAGATTGTTTTAGAGTATCTTCAAAGTGTATATGAACTGCTCAAAGTTGCTATAGTGGTCCATGGGTCTATTAATGTGATGCTAGGTGCATAAAATAAAAAATAAGTTTGAGAATGGATGGGCACATAGTAAGGTTTGAAAGTGGAGTACATGTTGCTATTAATGTCTAAGCTTAGTAACGTACGTGTGCACATTTTTTGTTGAAAGTTACAATATTATTTATACGAATTTTTTTTTTTTTTTTAATGATGAACAAAGGAAATAAGTGTACCTAGCTATGGTTTCTTTATTCTCATTAAAGCTAGAAGAATAAGAATCTTGAGTTAAAAAACTAAAGCCAATAGCTTGATTAACGAAAAATTTTTAATAAGACGTTGAGGGTGCATACTTTTAACCAGTCTCATTTTCTTCAAATGTTCTTGGTGGATTTGGGAGCTCAAATAGACGTCGTAGTAAAAGATGTCAATGTTATCATTTTAAAGCCATTAAATTATATTTGGAAACGTTTGAATAACATAGGTCTTTCTTGTATAATTTTCTATGACAGTGACTTTTTTTTTCATCGTCATTTATGGATCCTATGCTGTGAGCTACTTTTATAGGGGGAGTACTTAGGATATCGTAAATTTGCTCTTTCCTTTCGCTGCTTGATTCACATTATCTGCGGGGTGAATGTTGGATCTTTGAAATCATAGTGAAATTCTGGATTGATTTAACTAATACATGTATAGCGCATACTAGTTTGGTCTTATCTTATAACCGTCTCAAAAGTTTTTTTGGGAAATCGGAAATTTGCTATTTCCTTTCACTGCTTGGTTCCCATTATCTCTATGGTAAGTGTCCAACCTTAAAAATCATTGTGAAAATCTGGATTCTCCAAGCTCATGCTAGTTTGGTATAGTTTTTTATTAACTTCTCAAAAGATCTTTAAGTAAGTATTATATAGCATACGATGAAAACTAAAGGAGATAGCCTTATGCCAATTCGGAGAATTATTGCTCGCGTGATAAATGTCAAGATTTTCAAATTAACTGTAAGTGATGTTGGTTGCCAGGGTAGACATACATAACTACTATTTAGAATTAAATAAGTACTACTTAAATCACTTAAGAAACATGATCCTAGATCTGCAATACCCTTGCATTCTAGTAAATTTCAACAGTCTTTTGACTTTGATGGAACAATTTTGGATCAAGAGAAGAATACATTCAGGAGGGAATTCTTGAAAATAATCTGTATGACAATTCATGATAATAATGTTAATTGAAAGCTTCATACTTAAAAGTTTAATCCTATATATAACAATTTCTTGCTTAATGTTAAATACAAATTGGTGTGAGCGTTTTTATTTTTAGTTAGTTACTATTGCATAATTTTATTTTTCGCTTACTACACGAGTAAAATTTTCTGTAACTCATCTAGTACTAAGTTTCTTCATTTCCTCTATCTTTGGTCCCATTCCTAACATTAAGCCTCTACAGCTTCTTACCCTATGTTTATGCCTTTACCTGACCTAAAATGTAACTTTTTATCTAAAAATTGTGCAATTCTGTTGTTCAGAGTTTTATCAGTTTAATAATAATTCTGTGATTTAGTCTATAGTTTATGATATATTTCACGAATTCACCAGTTATGTCTCGACCAAGTACTAGAAAAAGTACTGTTTAGCGTTACAAGGGTTAAAAAATTTTGAAACTTACCCCAAAATTGCAATTCTTAGTATTTTTTTTTCGTAAAATAAATGATATTTTATCGACTTTATATTAAATTTTTATAGACTTTACTCAGAAGGAATTAACCACAAATTCGGAATAGTAAAAAATGATTGGGTGATATTGTGGTGTAAAGGGTGAAAATATAGCAAATCAACCCCTACAAGAGCTACTTTACGTAATTTTAAGGTCAAGTGAAGTATGTTTCTTAAAGTTTGCAATATATAACTTTTAATAAATAACTGCAAAGATACACAGGGGTTGAGTTACCAAAAAACTACCTCCACAATTGATATACATGCATGTGTTTTTTTCGCACTATTATACTTCTGCCCAGATCGTCATCAATTGTTTGTAAGATTACTCAAAACGAATTTATTAGTACTATTGTCGTGCAGTTCATCATAAAGTAATTGTTGAGCTGTGAACGGGTCTAAATAATACAAAACTTTCCTTATCTTCAATATTTTTGGGATAATTTTAAGTGCATTACTCCTATTTTTTTTTGTCTGTATTTGTTTTCAAGGGAGTAAACTTATACCAATTTGACCAGCAATAAGGTATGATAATAAGCGAAATCGTACTTCTCCACATACAGGGGAAGAATATCGTAAAACAACCTATAAATAGGCTATTTTACCTATAATAGAGGTTACATAAATATTATTCCTCTAACCTTTTTCACGTAACTGTCAAAAACGATTCAACCTGTTCTTCGTGACAAAATTTTTATGAAAATTACTATAAAGCTACACATGAGTGAATATTATTATTATCAATCTAACCACTTCTACCAGTAATATTTCCTCATAAAGTATGTGGCACTTGATATTCGTGAAAAGTTCGTATGTAATTGCTTTTAGGATTATTGAAGATCAATGTATGAGTCAGGCAAATGTATAATACATTGTCAAATGTCTATATTAAGCTATACAGGCTTTGTTATTTTAAAAAAACTACCCCTGAACTGAAGAGTTTTTGTAATGCTTTGAACAAAAGAATAGTATTGTTTAAGGTTAATCTGTTATCATTTATAGTTGAGTTTATGACAAATTAATTAATAATTTTGTGACGAAATACTGCAGAGAAGTAATTCTTTGCCTAATGGGGGTTGGAGTATACTAAAATCATCCCTAACGTTGCGATTTTAAAAATAATGTAAAATAAATTTGCAATTTATCTCTAAATTGGCTTATATATATTCATAAGGTCACTAGAGACAAATTCACTAGTAATTTCTCGACAACATACTGAAAGGAAAGTAATACGGAGCTACGAAGAAGTTAAAGTATAACAAAATTACTTCTGCAATTAAAATCTTTTTTTTACATTTTTATCGGAAGATTAATATTTCCTAAGATTGCATCATGATGCTTTTAAGAACAGATTAATAAGTGTCTTTGTGAGAAGCAGGTCACTTAAATTATTAGCAAATGATACAGGTGACAAAAAATACAACATGAACATCAACACAAATATTTTTTATGCAAAATTCTTGCTGCATGAAATATATTCTTCCAAGTGTGTCAATATTTATTTTCAACGTTAACGAAGACGAATACATCAGTGACTTTGTAACGAAAAAAATGAGAAGGTATATCATTATGCTATAAAGAGGTTAAGTAAACACTGATACAACTGAATCAAACCATTTTTATCATATGAATGTCTAATTATTATGATTCCTTGGAGTTTTTAAACAATTATTTTAACGTCCCTATTTACAATATCACAAGTATTTGAAGTAGCTCATTGTCAATTGAGTTTTGTTTACGTAAGATTACTTTTTTAAATATTTGTTATGTACATTCGACAAAATAACTAAATAATCTTGTTTTAGCAATGTAAAAAAACTTTTATTTTGTGTTGTTTGCGAAACTTCTATCTTTTAATTTTATAAGTTTGTTTGCAAAACAAAAATCATTTCTATATAAGGGTTAAGTGAAGCTTACTTTACCCCCCTACTAAGCTTAATGATACTTTTTTGCAGTATTTGGTCACAAAATCATTGACTGATTTGTCCTAAGCGCAGTTAAAAAAATTTTCAGACAAACTTATAAAAACGCTATTCTTTATTTTCAAGTGACACGGAAACATTTTAATTTAGGCGTGGTTTTGTGTTATGAAAAAGCCTGTACAGCTCAATGTAAATATTTAAAAATGTGTTATATAATTACATTACTTATGAATTAATTTTAAGTAATCATAAGAGCAAATACATACAAATTTGAAAGTATATGAGGTGCAACATGCATTATAAGAAAACATTAATTGTAGGGGTAGCTGTGTATCATGTCAGCCCAGATATAGCTTTATAGAAATGTTCATAACTAGTGAATTCGTAAAATATAACATAAATTATAGACTAAATCACAGAATTACAATTGATTCATTTTTGACAGCACGACAATTCCAATGTTAGGGGTAGTTTTGTGTTATTTTAACCCTTGTACAGCTTACTATTTATTTTATTATGAATTGCACGACAATGGTAGTAATCAATTCGTTTTCAATCATCTTACAAACAATTAATCACGATCTGAGCAGAAGTACAATAGTGCGACAAAAAACATATGCATGTATATCAATTGTGGGGGTAGTTTTTGGTGAATTTATCCCCTGCGTATCCTTGCAGTGGTGTTATCACACTTTTAGTACCAAAGAATAGGTCAATTAGTTATTAGAAGTAATATATTGCAAACTTTAAGAAACATACTTCTTTGGACCTTAAAAACACGTAAATTAAGTCTTGTAGGGGTTATTTTGCTAATTTTTTCACCCCTTACACCATAATATCACCCAATTTTTTTTTATTATACCAAATTTGTGGTCGATTCATTCTCAGTAAAGTCGATAATAATTTTTTACAAATTCGGATAAATGTTATTTATTCGTCAAATATATCACTAAAAACTGCAATTTTAAGTAAGTTTCAAAATTTTTCAACCCTTGTAACGCTAAGTGGTACTTTTTCTAGCACTTGCTTACAACATAACTAGTAAATTCGTGAAGTATAAAATAAGTTATAGACCAAATTACAGAATTATAATTTATTCATTTTTTACAGTACGAAAATTCATATTTTAGGGGTAGTTTTGTACTGTTTCAACCTCCATGATACCTATGATAACATATTTTAATATAATTTGTTGAAATCTGGCTGTCTTATTTAAAAATGTTTATATTCAATTATTGTTAAGTCCTTATGAAGTAAGTTAGATGAAACTATGTGTCATTTCTATCTTTTTTTCAATTTTTAACAGTAGTTTCAATCCCCACCACACTTTTTTTTGGGTTGGGACCATTTTTCTGGTATTTCTTGTGCATTCACCTACAATTATCAAAAAAAAAATTATGTTAATCGGTTCACAGCAGCCAGTGCTATTTTATTTATGTACAAAAAGTCTGTTCCACCTCATTGTGCGGTGGCTTAGAGTTGACTACTTTTATATTAAGGGAGATGCGGGTGTGGCTGGCAGGGTGGGTAAACCTGGCACCCCTAATTTTTTCTTGATAAAAAATATTTTTATCTAAATGAACACAAAAACTATTATTCTAAACATCTTCTAAATTCCTCAGTAATTGGAAAGTCACAAAAAGTAACAAGAAAATTTCTTAGGTAACTTTAAAATTACAAGGAAAAAATGACGATCCTTCGATTTTTGTTTTCGTTGGACAAATGAAAACAAAAATTTTTTAGGCTATGAATCACATACCATCTTGTTGATTGAGTCTTCAACTTCAATTTGCGATTTTTTGCGATATTATTCGATGCAAAGGGAAAAAGTTTTGTTAATTTTAAATAATTATATCAGGTGGGGCAGAACCTGGCACCTACAAGAGGGCACAGCTGGCGTGAGAAGCCTCCTGCTCGCTGCAGACGATAGGTAGAAGTAAGCGCGTACACTAACCTAATCTACAATGTAAACAAACCACAACCCTACTTTTAGTTAGTCATAGTTATTAGGTTGTACATAAGCTTTAGTTATCTGTTTAAGTCTAGGAAGCTTAATTATTTAAATAAGTAGTAACTGTTATTGTGATAAATAGTTGGAATAAAAAAATCAATAAAGATCATACACGTTTACTTAATTATTTAATTTGCACTGTCTTTATTACTCAATATTTATCATTTACTTATTCTTAATTAGTATATGGCCATATATATCTATATAATGGTCTGCTTCTGTTGCCCATTCTGCCCCACCGTCCTACCAGCTCTGCCCTGCTAGTGGGCACAACTGGCAGTTTTCAAGGATCTTGGTATTCATTCGATATAAAGAAAAGTGAATGAATTAATCTTGATTAAACTATAACATTCCTTTCTATTCAGGTGAAACTTTAAGATAAATTTTTTGTGATTTTAAAAGATTGTTATATTAAATCACAGTAATTAGCTAAAGTTAGAGTGCCAGCCACACCCGCATCTCCCCTATGTTCCATAATGATGGATGTACTGAGGATTTCAGAATATTTCTACTTCGAAAAAGTTTTATTTTATATAACGCAGTAATGATGAGCATCAATACAGGCTTGCAAAACTAAATTTATCTAATTCGTACTGGTTTATATAATAATATATACGGATACCATCTCCTAGTACTTAGTTATTCGCCGTGAGCATTATCTCAGCTGGGATAGTACAATTAGGGCTATCTGCTTTTTGATATACTGGCCATGACATGTTCATCAATTGTTTTAAGCTATTTATTTGGATGAGTTTAAATATTATTTAGAAAATGATTTTACTATTATTTCTATAAAATTATATTTAATTGTGTTTATATAGAGATTAAGTACTTATTACATCTAGGGGGATGGGCATTTCTCGTCGAGAAATAATGTTAATGAAATAACTAACATACTGAATTAATCTTACTGAAAATATATGCTTATTTTGTGTGTACTAGGAGTAGCAGCTGGAGGCAAGAATAGAAACAGATGAGACTCGCAGCAATCTGACTGTACATAAGATAAGTACTACTGCTGTATAGGTACACAGCTTGCGAGCTGGTTCCATGGCCGTAAGTTTCTATTGATAAGGCGTCAGCTTGCGCTTCCACCTTAGCTTTTGTAATTTTAAGTGTTTTTGCTACATTTTAATTTAGTAAGATTGCGTTGTAAGTTTCTTTATCGTGCACTTGCCATTTCTTCACCTTGGTTTATTTTACTGTCCGTATAGAAAGTACATTTTTACGGTTTAGAGTTTTTTTCTTAGGATCTTACATATGTTTGAACAGTATTATTTTATTAGAATGCACTATTTTAATATTAACTTTATATGATGTTAGAAATTTACAAAATATAGAATTCAGGCTGCCTAGTTTTTAAATGTGGAAAGCTCATAATTTTATTCTGTAAAACAAGGTATCATTATGTAATTTTTCGTTACGTACAATTAAGTTAAGGTTGGTTAACATATATGTAAGGTAGTAAAGATAAACTTCCTCAAGATGCTTTGTCTTGATGTGAGTTGTCATGACCAATATTTACTTATGGTTATCATACATCGTATCGGTTCAAAAGCCATTCCTGGATTGAAATATGATTAATAAAATTGAAATATTTCTCCTTCATTTGTGCAAACAGTCAATATTGTCACATTTATAGTTATGTTGTAACTACAGAAAATTCTCAGCATCTAAAATAAAAGCGAGGATATTTTAAGTTAGAAGAAAGTAGGTTATATTTTTTTCTTTTTTCATGTGTTTTTGGTTAAATTTAAGTATGGCTGCAGTTCTGAGTTTTTAAGAACAGGGTCATAAAAGTACTATCTGGACTGGGTGGGAAACGTCCTTATCATGCTGGTGACAGTGAATAACGTAAGCACTAATAGCAATAGATGTAAAAGTAAAAATAAGTCTTAAAAATACATCAACCACGTCAAAGAAGATCAACGACGTCAAAATGTATTTGCTATTCATGTTTCTTGTTTTTGTAATTGCAGCTTTTCGTAAGTAAATGAGGATAATGATATGACTTTTCTAACAACGTAACCTAAAATGAGCTTGTGAAGTTAAAAGTTTTCTGAAGATACTAGTTTGATAATTACCAAATAGACTTTTTCTAGACGTTAAATTAAATTGACAGTCAACATATTCCGATAGTATAAAATTACTAATGTCGGAAGATTACTTCAACTTGCTTGGTTTGTTTTGGACTATTTATTTTAGATTATTTACTTTAGATTATTTTGAAGTCCAATATCTCCCAAAAAATAAAAAAAAACATAAAAGAAGAACTGCGGTCTTAGAAGTGTTGATAGGGTTAAGCAAACTAGGTTGCTACAGTTCTATCTGTACTTGGTTGTTTGGGTCTTTGGTATGCCGAATTCACTAGGTAACGTAAATACTGGCAACATTAAATGTGATAGTAAGAATATATCCTTAAAATAAATTGGAAAAGAATAGTATAAACAGTAAAAAAAATTATGGGTTATTATGTTTTTTCAAATAAAAAGCTATGACACAATAGCAATGTCTGATTACAGTAATTAAATAGAAGTAATTGTATAAATCTATTACATAATGAAACCCACAATAAATTTGCGAATTAAAAATTTTTTGAACACACAATTTTTTTTTCGCTTTGTTTCATAATTCATTTCTTATTCTTAGTAAAGCTAACAACAGGTTTTTCAGCAGTAACGCCATTGTCAAAGGTTTAAGATGTATGTTATACAATGTACACTATACTACGCTTCACATCATCCCTTGGAATACGCTGCAGTGACTCCGTCTCACACCACGCGATCGGCAAGCACACGTCCCACGCTATCCTACTCTTCTAATTCTCTCTTTCCCTCTGTATATGTCTGCTCAACCCTGCTTGCTTTTTCTCTTCATACTCACACTCTTTCTTTCTTCCTCATTATCTTTCTCTTCCTATGTCTTTACCTCTCCCTCTATCTTTATATATGTCATTTTTTATACACGTCTTTTCAAATCTGTCAAAAATTGTCAGTTTTTTTCTGCTTTAACTAATATCTTCTTGACTCTTTATGATAAACACGCTCCTTATAGAATAGTTGTTAATAAGCACAAACCTCTGCCACAGTTGTCTCCTCATCTAAAGCAGTAATCAAAGAACAGAATAAGACATGAAGAGAGTACAAGCACTCTCTATTGAGTGCAACTCATTCATTTTATAAGTCAATCGGAAATAGAGTGAAAGTAGAGCTGAAAAATGTATGACATTTATACTATCATCTTAGAATATGATATCTTGCAGAAGCAATAATATCTATGATAATAAGAAATTATTATAATGGTTAATGATTATGGTAGGGGACTGACAAACAGAAATACAGATACATATTCCTCGTTAATCTTTGATCTTTATAATGCTAATAGAGACTTTGTTGGAGATGGGTCTATAATAACTTTACATAATCTACGTGATGTCTTCCCTAGAATGAACCCAGATGAGAGGTTCTACTTTTGGCATGTGACAACAACAGATGTTTATAGCGCCATCTCATCAGCAAGATCTAATGCTACAGGTTTAGATAGAATATCGCTAAGTTATTTCAAAGATTTTATTGAACTATTGTTACCTACTTTAATGAACATCTTCGATGCATCATTTAAGTCTAGCACGTTCCTTGAACTTCGGGAGAAAGCCTTGATAATACCTATTCCAAAAAAATTGAGAGCTATAGAGATAAAAGACTACTGGTCTACTGGTATCTTGCGAGTACTTAGCAAGATATAAAAGGCCTTCGTTTATAGTCTCAATCGATGTGTCTCAGGCCTTCGATTCTGTTAACATCAACTTGCTCTGCAAAAAACTAGTTTCTATCCGCATATCAGATTCAGCTGACTCTTGGGTGAGGTCATACCTGACTGGGAGGTCTCAGATTGTAGTTGATCAAAAAGGCAAAACATCTAAGCCTCTAAATAAAGTTAGTTGCGTGCCTCAGGGCTCCATACTGGGCCTTCTACTCTTTTCGTTATTTATTAACGATCTGCCTGATGTCTGTGAGTGCTCACATCACCTTTATTCAGATGATTTTTGCTTTCATTTTTGCATGATCCCATCTCTGAAGCCCGTATTGTGGTTGAGAAAGCAAACAACGTACTAAATAAATTGAGTAATTGATCTGACGTCAATGGTTTGTAAAAGAATGCTAAAAAATCCTATGCGATTCGGCTTGGTACAATGCGGATTCAAGGCAAAACTCTGTCAACAGGATATACCGGATATCATGTAAGGAGGCAGTGTTATTTCCCTGTATGATTCTGTTAAAATACTTAGTGTTACCTTAGATTCTAATCTTATTTTAAGAGAACATATCACCGTAGTCACTGGTAAATGCTTTGGAGCACCAGCTTAACTACAAAAAAATACTAACTTCTCACTAGTGAGTACTAAACTTCTGCTGGTGACGACACTGGTAATTTCTATATTGGAATACTCTTCAGCTTCATACCTGGGACTATCTGCTGAACTCATGACCAAACTCCGTAGATGTAAGAATGCTGCCCTCAGATTTGTGGTAGAAATAAAAAAATCAGATCATATCTTGCCTGTATACTCTAGATTTTAACTACTTTTTTTTTTAACTTTAATCAACTTTTGAATGTTAAATTCTTTGCGTCTCTATTACCACAGTCAAAGGCATAACATTAAGAAAATTATGTTTCTTCAATAATGGTGCAGAATCTTTATCAAGATGTGAATTCTGAAAATAATCATACATGTTATTGAACAGAGCATACTGATTCTTCGTTATATTAGGGTCGAGATCGCCGTAAGAAGAGCTGTAATAAATGTTTATTTTCTTAAATATTTAAAAAAGTGAAAAATCCCTCATTATTGCGGAGGTAGTAACGCAACAAAATGAATCTGTTGATAGACCTTGTTACTGTGAAACTGCTATAGTTAACCTCGATGATAAGAATGGTTCTGAATCACACTACGCGACGTTTTGGAAACGTAGTAATGATGTTGTCTATTTTAATAGTTTTTTTAATTTTGAACCACCCATTGATATAACGCTACACTAGGGAATTGATAACATTAGGAATAACTGTTTAAAATATTGAGATGATAATTCTTATTATTTTGATAACTTATGCTTAAAGTTTCTCTCAAGAAGTATGTAACAAAATTTCATAGCCCAACATCAATTATTTGCTTTTGAGCAATGATGAAAGAAATATCGACACTAAGTTAGTCTAAAACTTCCTTACTATTTAAAGCACAATACGTTTTACCTATCGAGTTATCACCAAAACATAACTACGTTCTTAGCTGAGTAAGACTCCTTACACTTCAATGAATTCTAAATATTCACAAAAATACAAATAAATTTTACCTGGCTGGTCAAGTGGTCATTTTCTTAAAAGGTAGCTAAAGTAAAGCACTGTATATTTAAACAAAAGTGATTTTCAGACCTACATCCAGACAGCAGCGATAATTAAATAAATTTTTGTAATTTTTGAATGAAAAAATTTAATTGTAATCTACAGTATCAAATTGATTTAGGATGGTTACTACATGTATAGAATTAATTTAATAAGTCATTAAAAAAAATGTTTTTTTTTGTAATTCAAGGTTGTTTGCGTTTTGCTGCTATCCGAAAATTGTATACCACAGCTCAAACAGTACCATATTTAGACACACATAATTTGGCAAGTCACTAGCTCACAGGTGCAAAGAAACAGCATTCGCTACGTACACAATTTTGAAGCAGCGCCACCAAGGGAAAAACGAGAACTATTGGTAAGGCACAGCAGAAGGCAATATTCGCGATATATGCTTGATACCTACAGGAACACAGCACCTCGATGGATACACGAAAGGTTCTGTGTTTATTATACCAGAAATTAATACAATATCTCAAGTGGTACAATCCTACGTGAATAACTAAAGATAAAATTTGTACTACAAGCACTACAAGCGCTTAAGTATTACTTCAACACAAGTCCGTGTACTGTGTGATACGTGATACGTTTTATTAGTTTGCAATGTAGTCAACACAGACCTCCTCTGACCAATCTGAGAGCTCCATTAGCCCTATACCGGCGTGTTCACACAGTTTGTACACACGTTCATACGATACGCTTAGAGGATCAGGCCCCAGCTAAAAACTCTAAGAAATACACAGTATACAATGTATTTCATTGCGTTTTTGGAATGAACATGCATGAGTAAAATATGTACATAATACTCATAATTTTATTAAAAATTTTACCCTTTGAATGGTTGTCGATGTATAAACACATAACTTTCCGATGATGGTAATGCTTAGTAGTCTGCTAGCAGAAGACAAACATATCGTTTAGTTTTACATATTAGCACAGGTATTGCTGCGATCGCTTTTTTAGCTTGTGCACGTAGCGAATACAATACAGTAAAATACAATATTAATTTGTTTTTCACATTTGCTTAACAAATTGAAGCCAATAATGTAAAATATAACTGCATATAAGAATCCACCATAACCTGACCTTCTCAATATTCGCCACTGTCCAGATTATGGTCCCTACGTCGCACAGTGGACGGATTCAGGTTTTAAGTGTCAAAATCCTAATATCTCACGAACGAAAAATGATAGCTAAGTTCTTGTTAGACCTTAAAGGTCTGATGATGAAGAATATAGAAAAACTATTAGCAATCCTAAACTGATATATTCTAACCTCAAAATTATTGAGAAAACTAAAAAAGTGATAAATTTAGTCAAAAAAACACTAAGTGTGTCATAACCTTAAAGTTAAAAACTTGTGATTTTTAATGTCAGAAACCTTTTTTTAATATCTTATGATAACCCATTTTTAATATCTTACAAGGAAAAAACGGTAGCCTAAGAATTCCTGGTACACGTTAGAGCTTTGATGATATTAAATATAGAAAAACTATTTGGAATCCTGTACTGATATATTTTAATCTTAAAAATTATTGAGAAAACTCTAAAAGTAATACATTTGGTCAACAAAAAATGAAAAAAAACTCGGTTCTACCAAAAAGTTCGGTCCATAAGATACGATTTACAATTATGACGGAGTATTTAGCATAGTGACATGTATCATAATCTTAAAGTTAGGAACTTCTGGTGTTCAATGTCAGAAACCTAATATCTCACGAACAAAAAATAGTAGCTGAAGAATTCTTATTAGACCTTAAAGTTCTGATGATTTGAAATATAGAAGAACTAATAAGAATTCTGAACTGATATATTCTAACCTAAAAATCGTAGAGAAATTTCAAAAAAATGATAAATTTGAAAAAAAGGTGAAAAAAACTCACTTCTAGCTAAAAATGTACTTCATTAGACACGATTTACTATTATTATGGAGAATTATCATAGTGACATGTATCATAATCTCAAACTTAGGAACTGCTAGTTTTTAATGTCAGAAATCTAATATCTTCCAAATAAAAAATGGTAGCTTAAGTATTCCTGGTAAATCTTAAAGCTTGACTGATGAGGAATACAAAAAAAAATATAAGAAATCTTTAGTTGATGTGTCCTAATCTCAAAATTACGGAAGAAACTGGAAAAAAATGGGAATTTGATCCAAAATTCATAAATATAACTCATTTACAGCAAGAAATTTCAACTATTAAACATAATTTACGGTTTTTTTAGAGGATTCAACATACTTACAAGTAATATAATCTAAAAGTACGAAATTTCTGGTTATAATGCCAGAAACCTTATATCTTCTAGAGCAAAAATAGTTCCTAACAAATTTTTGTTGCAGTCTGATGATTGAGAATAAGGTAAAAATATATTATTTAATTAAAATTGTCAAATCCTAACCTAAAAATAACATAAGTAATATTTAAAAAATGAATAATTTAGTGTAAAATCATGAAAATTAAATTATATTCGTAATTAACTTTATGTAACAGACACGATATACTCTTGATTTAAACTATTCAACACAATTAAATGTAGGATAAACTTAAAGTCCGATAAATTAAGTTATAAGCGTCAGAAACTTAATATCTCACTAAGAAACAGCGGTAAGTGAAAAATTCTTGTTGGAGCTCAACGCTTACCAAATTAAAAATGTAGAGAAAATAGCAGGTGTTTTAGACAGTCAAATTCTAATCTTTCTTTTATTGCTTAAACTCAAAAAATTATATATTCAGAAAAAAATGATTAGAATTGCTCTGTTACCTCAGTAAATTACATTTATTAAATATAGTTTACTATCATTACAAAGTAAGTGATAACATTCAACGTAACTTTATCTGAAAGAAAGAGATTTTTAGTTGAAACCACGAGAATCCCTATAATTTGAGAAAAAAGACACCTTGTTAGAGTTAATATATAACTAGTATGATAGCTATACTTGAATGCATGTGACTATTATTTAGCCTTTTTTCAAATCTAGAGAGAAAAAAAGCAATTATCCCAGTTTCCACTGTTTTAGAGCTCGTAGTAAATGTTCTTTAAGATCTTACTTTCTAGAACTATATTCCTATATTTCTATCTTTTATTGTATGCTTGTGTATAATCGTGTTCTAGATTGTAAAAAACATTATTATCTCAGTATATTGATCCAGAAGGCAAAGATTAACCAGTAATTTATTATGCTTACAGTATCTTGAATCATTCAGGCATGAAAAAAAGTTATTTTTCTCCAAAGTCACCACTGGCAAAACAGTTCTAAATCTCTTTGACTTTGAAATAGCATTGGATACTATAAATGATAATCAAGTTTAAATTGCTCTAGCCTTCAGTATATCAAATTTTTACCTATATTCACCTCAATAAGGATTGGTAGAAACATTTTAGTAGCGTTACCAACTTTTCCTCTTTGAGAAAATTACGTGTGTTTGTAACATCTCTAGTCATAACACAAAAATCTGGTATTAAAGTTATTTCAATACATCGCAGTCTAAATATTCCTCAAAAAATACTAGGAATAAATCCATTAAAAAATAAACTTAAATTTATGAATAAAAAACATTGTTTCAACAACTACAAGAACTAAAATTTTGTTTTTAAAGTTTTTTATACTTAAAAAATCTTCAAGTGGTATGCACCAGTGTAGATTCTTCTGGTAACCTCTAAAAATAATGAAATATTAAATTAAATGTATGAATACATGCAATATTATCGACATATTTTTACGATCAGCTGTAAGATTTTTTACTAACATATTTTCGTGCAATACATAATAACTTACAGTGAAAATTTCCGAAGTACAAGCTAACCTGAATCTAACCATAAATTATTTAAAAATAGAATAAAAACAATCCTACTGAGGAGTGTAATTAACTGTAACACTCTAGCTTAGTGTTCACGAAATAAAGATTAAACATCAAAAAAAGCTAAAATTGGCTATAGCATCTAAATTTTATTTATTTAGTTATGTGTTTATTCTTGCTTTTAAAGTTGTATGGAACAGGTAAGTTATTTTAGAAATTAGAACTTCTTAATGAAATATGTCCATGAAACAATCTCACATGCATTTTACAGTGATAAATAAAAATCCCTTTACATTTCTTTACTGCAACATGATGCTTACGTTACCTTAAAATATTGGACACTAAGAAACCTTAACTAACAACAAATGAGTAGTAAAGTTTACTATATTTTAACATATAGCACGGGCTTTAAAAATTTGATAATCGTTGTAGAATACTGGTATAGAAAAGGATAAACAACATACTATATTATGTAGTAAAATATAAAGTATTTTTAACCTCTAAGACTAGTGATCTTATACCTATTTGTGTCTGCTTCTTGAGTTTTATCCAAGTTTTTTTTTACGTTGAATGGAATGCTACAGTCTTGATTGATTAATACCGTTTCATCAATAGTATATCACGCACCCAGTTCATAAGCAGATAAAATGAAATTTAGGGCATTTCTGAACCTTCAAACGTGGTGCGTATACTGTTTTTTGGCAAGAACTTTTGTGCGAGTATGCAGAAAATTTTTTTTTTTTTTTAAATACGAGAAAAATGGATAAAAATATTAAAGACGAAATTATCAATATTCTGTTATTCTATGAATTTCTTACTCCATTTCTGTAAATATTGTTTTTTTTTGTTTTTATTAATGTATTTTTTTAGAAGGTCTTTGGATACATTATCTTTTATACACTACACTAGTATCTTTTATGAAGATCTGGTAATATTTTTTTAGTCAATGTGCCTTGAAATCTTAAAATTTTTAAGCCTTCATAAAATCTGATTTCTTTCCTCTTTCTAAAATCCCCCAAGTTTTTTGGAATATACTTAAAGTCAGAATCTAAAACATCTAGTTTAAGATTTATAAAACATCGGAAATTTAAAAATCTGTCAACCTTCAATTTTTAATACTTCCTGTGGATTCTGGCTCGTGTAGTTTCTTTCTTTATGCACTGACATTCATGTTTTATCTGAGATAAAAAAAATAGGCAATTTCATTTTTTCGTAAATCCTGCTTGGCTCACGATAAACATGGTGTAAGTAAGCATGGTGTTACTTTAATTGATATTTGTCAAAGTTTCACTTTGAATACGTTCTTCAGCATATGGCTTTATTTAACGTCTTATCTTTCCGGTGGAAAGTATATTAAATTCTATGACACAAAAAAGTATTTTATACGTCATGTTTACTACCAACATCCTACAATGATTCTTAAAAACAGTGTGACAGTGTATGTGGATATGTATTTCTTTCGTATGTCTGGCTTTCTTTCTACCTATTACTTAAAGGTTATGTAAGGACGATACCACTATAGTGAAACTTACAGAGATTCGTATTGAGTACATTGAAATACGTATAAATCATTCCATAATCAGGCTTCATAAGAAACTTGTTATAATTACATGTGTGTTTTCTGCTTAATCTATTTATAAAAATTTACTCAGGACTATAACCTTGTTTTAAAAAAAAATCTATACTCAAACACTATAACTCTTTCGTTGTGAAATATCTTGCTTTAATATTAGAACAATATTATTTTAAAACTTTCTTACCCTGCTAAGTATTTTTGACTGGTTATAGCCAGCGTTGATTTATCGTGTGTATCACGCACATACCCTGTGACTAAAGAACTGAAGTGCCCCGCAACGGCAGCGTTAGCTAGTGTTAGCGCGAAAACTTTTAAAAGTTACTACTGTAATGATAACGTAATTAGAAATATACGATAAAAATCGTTTAACAATTATATCCATGTAATACTTAAGAAATACAATTTTTTACTTACTACGCATCACTTACGTTTACTCACCATGCTCACGCGCGCCTATAGATGTTTAACATCAAAAAAATTGATTTCCTAACTTTATTATGCTTTATGCGATTTTTTAAGTACAAAAACTGACTATCAACTGATAAACAAATTTTAATTAGTTTTTATTAGACACTTTCTATTGGCTATCTCAAAAAATATATACGAGTTTGTTGTAGTTTAACAAATCAATTTTTAAATTTAAATTATGACAAAATTCCATACAATGTTAGCAAAAATAATTTGTTGAACTTTAGTATAATAATTTTTAAAAATTAAAAACAAATAGGTCATGTTACGAGAACTGGTGTCATTTAAAGCATGAAATAGACAAACTTCTAAATCAAGTTCTTAATTAAAAAAAAATTTTTTATTACGTTTGCAAACAAAATAAGTTTGGATTTCTTAGACCCTGCTGGATCTGTACGAGAAAAACTGTGTAAAAAGGTGCTTATTAGGAACTGTGACATTAAACGTATAAGCTAGGATTTAAACTACTGTTAAAGTTGGTAGGAAACTGGGCAGTGATTTACAGTGGGCAAGACAGTTTGGTAGCCAATGTAACGAACAATTAAAAAAATTTTTTTTAAACATATTATATGTATTTATAACTTATTTTCTCGCCCTCCTATGGCATAGTCTCGTTGATCAGTCCTTCAACATTTTACCTTTGGGTCCTATAGTTAGAGTAGCAGCTGGACCACTATTTTCAGGAATAGCTCAGAGCTTGTATCTGGTGAGGGTAAATTTAGGAGTGTAAGTCAAAGAGATGTGAAAGCTTTAAATTTACTGTGGTGATCCGTATACTGTAGTATCCCCTTGAGTTAAGTAACTTTTAGTGTACGAGGCCAGTCAGTACTAAGATTTCTCAAAGTAATCTTTAGAAATGTGACGATCTACGTTCCTACTCTGTTTTTAAAACAGAAATTTAAGGGACGCAACTTCTGCATAGTCTTGAGCCACATAGTCATTCAAAGAAAAATAGCCATGAAGTGTATAAAAAAAATTACTATTTCATAAAATGATAAAAATAGAAATGATAGAAAAATTGCATACACTTAGCAGCAATGAATGCTTGAAAAACTAAGAGTAACGTAAAATAATGATTCATATAAATAGTGTGTGCAACCTTACGTTGTATGTTATCCCTTTGAATAATTCGGAATTTTGACCTTTCGTATTTTTTAAACTCTTTATTATGATCTGTTCTGAATCATAATTTTTTTCAATATTCTAAATTGTGAACCATTCTTCATAATTGATTTACTTAAAAGTAAGTTCGTGTAATTAAATTTCTATAACTTATAACTATAAGATTAAAATTTTTTTTTTTTCGAAAAAAAAACAGAATTTCTTTGATTGCACTTACCGTAAAAATTTTTTTTTCTTAAATATAAGCCTTCTAAAAATAAGTATTGTGAATAAAAAACTTCGAAATTATAGCATTTCTGTCAAAATACTTGTTTAAATAATAATTTTTTTAATTTCAATTAAATATAAATTATAATAACATATTGTTTTAGATATACATACAAAAATAAAGATTATCTTCAAGAAAGTGTTCTGACACTTGACATTTCTATAAAATTTTTATCTTTATTATACATTGTTACATAACGATTAATGTCATATAAGTTTGTTTTCAGCTTCAAACCAAAAACTGTGGACTACAGTCTCACGCTCCTTCACCGGCTGCGGGACAGCAGATTGTCCAACTATTTGTTTGTTTAAAAAATGAAGGAAGAAAAAGAGAGTTGAATATAATATCCAGGTTAACTTACCTTTCTTTCCACTAGAAACTAATACTGGCAACTCTGCTTTAATCATTAATTCAGATGACCAATTCGGATGACTTGTACTTCTTCTTTTCGTTGGATTTATAATTATTTATTTTATAATAACTTAAATTCTTTTTCTAATGAGTTTTGTATCACTTTATTTTATGTTACTTGTATACATATAAAAAGAAACAGAGAAAACACGGAACGTCTGGTCAATCTTTTAATATTAGTTATTAACGTCTGCACTTGATGAGCAGCAGCGAGCTACTAACTAAAACGCTGCACAAAGAAATGCACCTTGCACGAAGTTTTAGTTTAAACTTCTTCATCTTACTTGCTATGGGGTCGGTACTTGCTGACTTCATGTGTTTAGGCTTTATGGCTCGCTTCAGTTGTCACTTGACACTTCCAAGAGCCACGAAGTACACAGTCAGCTTTGTTAGGCGACGACTCTCGTTGAGTATGACTCTGTGAAGAGTCTTAAAATTTTATCATTGGAAATGAAATATAACAGGATAAAATAGAATAAAAATAAAAATTCATTAATTTACGCAAGTCTTCACCTAATAGCCCCCCCTTCTTAAAACTATTACCGTCCTCGGTGAATATATATATATATATCATTTTATTTGTTTTTTTTTCTTTTTTTTTTTTGTTATACTTTCATCTTATAAGTAAACATTTATGAGTTACATAACATAAACATATTACAATAATCCTTATAGTAATGTAATAAAGTAGTAATTTACAGAATTATTACATTTGTTTATTCGGGACTGAGAGTAAGGAAAGGAATGGACTCGTGAATATTACGTCTTCTTCTTCTCCTCGGCCCCTGGTATTGGTTGTTAATTACTAGTCTATTAAGTATATCGTGATTTGCTGACACTCCCATCTCAACGCATAGTTTATAGTGTCAGTCGTATTTTACCAAGTTGATATTTTCCGGGGATGATGGGCAGATCTTTTTTGATTTCATTTGTGTTTTGCACACAAGACTATGGACTTCAAGGTGGCATTTGTATATTTAATTTCCACACGATGAATGTGTTACTATTTCACGGTTTTTTTGCGAGTCTTTGTGGGAGTAATTCGCCCCGTACATTTTGAGTCCTTTGAGGGCCCTTTCCGTAGATTCTTCGTTACAGTATGTAGCGAAGCTTAGGTATACCTGTCTTCCATCGTCGCGTATGACATCTAATGTGTAGTAGTTTAAATGGCTCAAAGGGCCAACGGTCATTAACAACTGGGTGTATTTATCCGGATTCATAATGGCCGGTACCTTAGATACTATTTTTCGCGGAAGTGAGTCATTGTCTTTTGGATCGTTATTTATTTTGATCGTGTTTTCTGTTTTTGGTTCTTTTGTGATTACATTTTTTTGGTTGCCAAGTTATGCAATACACTACTTTCTGGCGCATGTTTTCTGCCCACTCAGCGGATCCATACGTTACAAGAACGGGAATAATATCTTCCCGTGTTTGTTTTTTGGTTAAAAAATAAATATCTTCTATTGGATATTTGTTTTCAAAAAATTCAATAATATTGTTTGTATTAATAGGTTTTTTAATAATAACGCTTATTTAAGTCCCAGTACGATTTACTCTTACAAATCGTAATATTGGACTCAGCTCTTCTTCATTAACTTTTTTAGGGATTTTGACTTTCGTCGCTGACTCTACATTCTTAGTTGGTGCTTCGATGTTTCGTGAAGATGATTTGTCTTCTATTTCAATGGTTGTTGTGTCATTTAAGGTTGCTGCAGAAACTGTCGCATCACATGGTTGGTAATATTCAGCCTCGAAGCTGGTGTATGGGGCCGAACATGGCTGTTCTTTTAATGATAACATCGGACCAAATTTGTTAAGCGATGTTTCCAATTGGCGCTTATCAATTGGTTCTTCGGTCATTATGTTTAACCAACGTGCATTTTCCGATATATTGTGGACCTTGACTTGTCTTTTATTTGGCAAGGGGACAGGTGCCGTTGACTTTGCCCAATTTCTCTCGTCTGATACATTCAACAATGAGACAAATAGCTCCTGTAGCGTTGGCGCTGCATTTAGGTTATCAGCCGCTATCGCTGACTCCCGTGGTGAAAGGAATGCCACTTCGTAACTTGAGTACCCCATAGCACAGGGTTCCCGTTCGATGGACCTCACTATCCCGAAGTTTTCTAGAATTTTTTTCAGCATCAGCCTACTATTATCCCCCTGCAACAGTGTGCTAAGCTGGGATCCATCAGCCATTGCTTCTCTATATTAGCGTTTTGTTTGTCCATTGTGTGTGTAATTCTGCAAGCGTAAATATGATGAATGTGGTGAGGATCATGACTTGATACTGTACATGTGTGAGTGTTCTTGTAGTGTAATTCGTGTTGTTATTGTTCGTAAGTGATGTATGGAATGCAGATACGAGAATAAAATTGTAATACGATTAAATAAGTAGTTTTTATACATGCTAAAGCTTAATATTACAAAAGAGGAAAAAAAAAATTTTGACAATAGAGTAACATGCAACTAAAAAAGAAAACAACATGCGCTTTCAAATTTAAAGCCTAATTATTATTGTTTTTATAATTATTATATTCATTTATTTATATTTATATTTATTTTTGGATTTATATATATCTCTCTTTTTTTTTTTTTTTAATTAATTAATAATAAACTTACTTCATGTAAATCCTAAATAAAAAATTAAACAATAAAGTGAAGTTAAGAAGAAGAAATACGTGAAAAAAAAAATTGATTTTACGAAGCTTAAAGTTAAAATCTTAGAACTAAGTGATGTGTATTCAACGTAGAAGGTGGCTAGTTAAATAGTAGGGTTCAATATTATTGGGTTCATTTTTAGCTACTTTCAATCTTTTCTCGTAGATCAGTGGTTTTGGTAAGGATTGACTTCGTTTCTGTAGTTTATGTACAGCGTTGTCTTCTGCAAGTAATCACATGTCTGTGGTAAGTCATTAACTCAACTTGTTGTTGACATAATGGGTGAGTCAATTTTCAGATCATTTTGTATTTTGTACTCCTTTTAATTGGTTCAGCAGATTTCGTGCGATATTCGGGTTCATCGTTCTGCAATGCTAAAATAGCGCTTTTAGGATCCATGTATTTTACATATCCTTGAGATAATCTTCCCCGCCGATCTCTAACGGCATAACAATATTCTAGGGTGCCAAATTAAGAGAAATGACTAAAGAAATCTCTTTCCCTGTTCGTTTCTTCTATATCCCATGGCAGAAGACACATAAGTCTTTTTGGATCAATGTTTGGTGTATCATTGTCGTTTCTTGATGGTGTTAGTGTAGAGTTATTTTCTGCTTGACAAACAGTGGATTTCATCTTAAAAGGGAAAAGTGTTTGAACTTTTTCTCCTGTATTTAGTGTTTCATCAGTTACTTTAGTAAATGAATCACTATTGTATTTGACGGTTACAGTTCGATGTTCATAACTATGTTAATCCATAAGTATGTGCATTTCCTTAATATTTCCTTTATTTTCTAATTGTTTGATAACTTCATGTAAAGGTTGGTTTATGTTGACTCTAGTCTTTATTGTTATTTTGTATTCGGAGATCATTGTTTTACCTGGAAGGAAAATAGTATCAAATTACTATTGATCTATAAGTCAATTTCCAGTTTTTGGGGTGTATGGCGTGGAAGTATCAAACTCCGAGTCTTCATTATAAGTCTAGCTTTAGATGATTTAGGTATTTTTTGTTTGTCTTCAATTTCAACACACAGTTCAGTTGGTTCGTGTTCATTCGGTTCTTGTTTTATGGTTACTCGGAGTTCTGCGTTCAGTGGGTTGATGGTACGTTTTATAAATTTTTCCGAGACACTACGTTTCATAATCTTCTTGAACAGCTTCTTGATTTGCTGATGAGTATTGCTATAATAATCATAATAATAATAGCTTCAACGACATTTCGTATTAAAGAAAAAAAAAGTTTGTTTTTCCTCCAACTTCCGGGTCCATATTTTCTTCATTTGATTTATTATATTTTGTACACTTTATTCTTGATCTGTCCATGCTTGTTCATTAAAGTTGAATTCTCGAATCGATTTTATAGCGTCATGAAAGTCATCAGTGTCTTTTAAGGGTTCATGTAGTACTGTTTAGTTTAAGTTCACTTCTACCTAATAGATATATTGTATTTGAGTGATAATCTTATGTTCACTGGTTAAGGTTAATCTGTGAGTTTTTCCCGTACATCCATAATTCATTCGTAGAAGACCTATACCTTTTACTCTTTCTTGTTGATCCATTTTATTAGGACAGATAATGTTCAATTGGTCTTCATTGGATGTTTAGAATAACCATTAACTATCAGCTGGTAAATAAATCCATGGGCTTTCGGTTTTCGGCGTAAACAAGATTTCACAGTATTTAAATACTTCTGGTCCAGGTCGTAATAACACAAGAATTTCACATTCATTCACAGAATAGGGTTCCTTCAGCGGTTCCATAGCCGAGCATATATAACCATATACCGTCTTATCACATTGGTTAAATGGAACTTCGTTTAGTCATAAATACGAATTATGGTCTGCTGCTACTGCTACGTAAGAGTACGAAGGTTTTATGTAGGCAGATCCATTTTGTCCAGATTGGGGTATCATGACTGGATGTAGTCTATAAAGATTGTAAGGGGTTCGATCTACGAGTGGCAAATGTAATATAACCATGGTTCTATTTTCTAGATGTACAACATCTAATTGACTTAGGGTACTTATTTCGCCAGCATAAAGATTTTCTATTGGTGCTACAAATTCTAGATTTCCCGCAAGGTTCTTTACATCCTGGGCTACTGTTCTAAATATATTTGGAGAAAATAGCTTTGGATGTGCTTGACCTCTTTGTAAATCATGCAAGATGTCAATCAGTTCTTCATGGGATCGAATAATGTGATCTAGGGTAGCCTCAGTTCTTCTAAGGTATGCTGACAAATGAATCAGATATCTGTCAAGAGTAAAATCCTGTCCTGAAGTCAATATATCAGCAACTTGTTATAAAATAGGCTTATGGCGTTTCGTGGTATTGTATAGTTCTTTGAATGCGGCTGCAAAAATATGGCTATTTTGTTCATACAATTTAATATATTCTATTTAATTGCTATTCAAATTGTTGATGTTAGTGTTTATAACGTTAATATCATCTTCTGAGACTAAGCCGTAAAGTCCTTTAGCAATGCTCCCAATAATTCCAAAAGGTGTCAGTCTTTTTGCTCATATGCTGGGGGTGGAATAATTTTATCTCCCGCATGGATTCCCGCAGTATTTATTATGTTTAATAGTGTTGCTTTGAGGTTTATCAATCACTTTATTTTTAAATTTAAGAGGTCCATTTCCATATAGCAAGTGCAATTAAAATAACCTAACTGTACAATACAATATCGAAAAGTTTTGTTTAATCCTTGAGTAGGTGTTAGTTCCAATACGAATTTATTAACATCCAGCCATATCACAATCTTCCAATCGGCTCTCTTAATTTTTGTTATACCGATTTGTTCGTAGTATATTCCAGGGTTTGTTTCAAGTGGTTCTATGCTATAGTTGCCATGATTAGCATAGTTTAAATCTGCGCGGCCTTCGAACGCTATTGTCATTAAGATGTCCAATATAATCTGCATCGTTGTATTATTTTTTTTTTCCTCTGGAAGACATGTCAAATATGTTTCTTACAAGATATTATTATCAGGGAACTAGTTTTTATTTATCTGTATGTTTGCGTATGGTTTCACCATTGGTTTTTTTAAGTTACACATTATTTCCCTCTAAAACTGTTCTAACCTTTAGGGGTTCATTATGAAAGCGATCAAATTTATGGGAACGCACTTCTTTCTTTACCCAAAAATAATCATCTGGTTTAACATTTAGAGGCTTCAATTTTTTATCATATCTTATTTTCGCTTGTACTTTCATCTTAATTTGTTGATTTCCTGCCACAATTTGCATTTCTTAAAGTCGCCTTATAAGATCATGTAAATATAGTGGGTATGTTCGTCATCTTTTATCTTTAGGTATCTTCAAGGGCAACCTTGCTACTCTGCCAAATACTAGTTCATAAGGCGTAAAATTTGTAGCTGCATGTACACTCGTGTTGTACGTGAAAGCTGCAAATTTTGCTAAGTTGTCCCAGTCATCATATGTTTCATAGTAAGTTCGTATAAAGTCAGCTAGGGCAGCATGACTTTGCTCTAGTGGAATGTTTGTTTGAGGGTGGTATGCTAATGTAGTTAGATAATTAGTTTTGAGAATTTTTATGAGTTGTTCCAATAAATTAGACATAAATGTAGCATGTTTATTTGATAGAATTGCTATAGGCGCACCATAAACTAATATTAGATTTTGTACGAGTGCATTGGCAAGAATGCTTGATTTTGAATCTGGTACAGGGACTAATATAATATATTTAGTCTAATTACACTGTATGGTCAGCAAATGGCAATTACCATTTGGTGTTATTCTTAATTTACCAACGGTATCGATGGAAACCTTATCGAAAGCTTCAATAGATGTATCTGTAAGTACCAAGGGTTCTCTTGTTTTAAGTCGTTCAATTTTTTTCTCTTGACACTTTCTGCATTAACGTACATAATTAAGGATATCATTTCTCATTCCAAGCCAATAAAACCGTTCTCTTATTTTCCGGTAAGTTTGGTTTATTTTCTTATGTCCTCCAACAGGGCTGTCATGTAATGTTTGTATTATTTCATTACGTTCTTGGATTTTCGGATAATCAACCTTACCGTAACAGACAGTAATTTGTATGGGTGTCTTATCAAAAATTGTTAATAACATTTCTGTTATCAATCCAGGTTCTAATTTGTCTGTAAGATCTCCCCTTTTTGGAATTCGGAAGGTTCTAAGATTTCGTCTCAACAAAATTTTTTTTAACGATTTAAAAGCTTTTGTAAGAATTTCTGAAGATACTAAATCGGTCAACGTTTCATTAATAACGTCTGACGGTATATTATGTCCTCCATAAGGTGTTATTAAAATTTGGCCAACTCTTGGTTTCTTCGATTTCAAATAGCTAAAGTCCAGTGCACCAATCGATCTCAACAGCCTTGAGACAGATGTGACTGGTTGACAATCCTTGCTAATAAAATGAACTATATTGTCTCTTTTGTATGTAAGGCAATATCTGGTGGTAATGACATTCTTTAGTAGCTTAGCTCTATTTTTGTTCTTATAATTATAAGTACTACTGCTACTATCACTAAGACTTTCACACACTTTTCCGTGCTGTTGTTTGTATCGATTGATGGGTTGAAAAGAGTTTAAGTCTAATAGTAACATAAAATCAGTTGCAATAGTTCGATTCATTGATTTATTTTTATTGCAGTTTATTTGTTCGTTGTTTTTATTCAAGTAATCCAGGATTTCTTCTGTTATTTGTTGCAAGTCCGGCGCTTTAGATCGTCTGCTTTTTGCAGTAGCAAAAGTACTCGTTTGCGTCGGTGTGCTAGAACTTAAGGGTGTATTTTCCTGAATACGTGAAGTAATTGATAATTTTTCACTTGTCCTATATTTTCTTAAAATTTCTTTTTCATCGAATAGGGGTTCAAGACTTAGTGTACGTCTTGATATATCCGCAATTCTTTCATCTAATACAGAATCATCGAAATTAACATAGGTGTCTATTTCGGTTAATATGTCTTGAATTTTGGGGTCCGGTTTATCTCCATCAGAAAATTTAGTTACTGAAAAAAGATCAGCCTGTTCGGGCTCATCATCGTTGTTAGACTTGACCAAATATTCTTGAAGGCTTTAGTTAAATCTCTTTGGTAACTCTTTTATTTCTTGATAAGTAACTTCATTAGTATTATTTGTCGTAGTTTTAGGTTGGTCTTCAAAAACGTCATCATTTAAACTTTTGCTAAGTGAAATTGGTGTAACGAAAATTTCAGTATTTGTCATGTCTGAGTCTGAATCAGTATCCGTATTTGAAACTATTTCTGTTTCAGTCAGTTCTTGCCGTAATCCACTTCGTTTAGGGTCATATACTGGTATTTGAGTATCTTCTCTTGACGAATCTTCAGTATCGCTTAGATGATTTTTGGAAAACAAATTTGTTTTTGACGATGCACCAAGGTTAATTATATCTCTTACTAGTAATTGTGGCATTTCCTTATTTTTGGAACTATTATGTTTTATTTCTTTAGTTTCTGAATTCGTATCGCTAGCGTGTGATGTTGAGGCTACTAATTCTGAAAACTTCACTTTTAATGAGCTAGAATCTTTTGATGTGTTTTTAGTGACATTTTTTAGTATATTCAGTTGAAATGTAGATGATTCTGTGGCTGTGGAAATGTTTTTGTTCGGGTTCTTTGAGAAATCACACTATGTTCTAATTTCAGCCGTTTTTTGTTTGTTTTTGAACCAAGGGGTCATCCAGGACCCTTGATCAACTTAGGTACATCTGGTTCTGATTTGGTCATGCTTCTTGGTTTTATTACTCCTATTATTTCCTTCGAAGTTGTTGGCAATGCTTTAGGTTTGATCGTCGTTAATTTCGGTGCTCTTACAATTCCTTTCCTCAGACTTTGTAATTCTGTTTTCTTCTTTTCCTCTATTTTCTTTCGACCCATCATCATAACTCTTAGTAATGTCAATCCATTGTTTATATTATTTTCTGCATAAAGAAATGGTCCTACTGGGTTTCTAGATAATGCATCAGCGTTGGTATTGAGTCTCCCTGGTTTGTATTTAAAAGTGTATTCATAATCGCTGAATGGAAACATCTAGCGCATCAAACGCTGACCTGGGTCTTTTTTTGTATGCATCCAATTCAATGGCTCATGATCAGCTACGAGAACGAATTTATTTCCTAATAAATGCGAACGAAAGTGATGCAGTGCATATAGTGCGCCTAGACATTTCTTTTCAGTCGTGGAATAATTTATTTCGGCTGTATTTAAAGTTCTTAAAAGGTAAGCGACAGGATGGTCAAACCCATATTTTTCTTGACTTAATACCGCTCCAATTGCATAGTCAGATGCATCTGTTGTTAACTTGAATGATTTACTAAAGTCGGGGAATCGTAAAATAGGCTCTTGGCATAGGTGATCCTTTAGTATTTGAAAACTCTTTTCCTGCACTTCGGTCCATTCAAATTTTCCTCCCTTTTTTCATAAATCTGATAATGCTTTAGCTATTATTGAAAAATCTTTAATAAAGCGTCTATAGTATCCTGCTAGTCGAAAAAACTGTCTAATATTTTTCATAGTTATTGGTTGGGAAAATTCTCTAACGGCTTGTATTTTTTTAGGGTCCGGCTCAATTTCTCGTTGACTCACTATATGCCCAAGAAATATTACTTTTTTTCGCAAGAATTCATTTTTATCTGGTTGGAGTACCATACTCACTGATCTTAACCGATCGAAAAATAACCTAACTTTACGATCGTGATCTACTAGATATTTTGCGTAAATAATAATATCATCTAAATACACTAGCTTTTTAGCATTCAATAAGCCTCTTAATATGAGATCCATTAGTCGTTGGAACGTGGCAGATGCGTTTTTCAGGCCTTCGAGCATTTGTCCATATTGGTAATGTCCATGAGGTGTCGTAAATTCTGTTTTATACTTATCACGTTCGTCCATGGGAATTTGTTGGAATTCACTTGTCAAATCGAAAACTGAAAAATATACGGCTCCTCCCAACTGGTCCATAATATCTGCGATATTAGGCAATGGATATGCATCACCAATGGTCTTTTTATTAAGTTCTCAGGAATCAATTACTACCCTCCATCTTGGGTTTTCATGGCTATCAGATTTTGTAGGGATAATCTAAAGAGGTGAATCATACGGTGATGACGAAGGTTCGATTATTCCATCGTTAAGTTTTTTTGCTACGTGTTCCTCTAAAACTTTTCTATGTACTGCTGAGTGACGATATTGCTTAGTGTTGATAGAGATGTTATTTTCCATCGGGATTTTCTGTGCGACGAGGTTAGTACAAGGTAAAGTGTCTCGTGGTAACAAGAAGATTTCTGAGAATTCAGAAATCAATTGATATATTTGGTTTCGTTCTTCCAAGTTTAAATGACGGATGCGCACAAGTCCTTTTAGGTCGTTTATTCTATCTCATTTATTTTCAACAATTGGTCTTTCATGTTCGCTGCTAGTATCGGGATCCAGTTTAGGTGCAATGTATTCGAAAGGTAGGATTTCTCTTGGGTCCATTTTAATCGTAATATCATACTTATTAGTATTTATTGCCATAATATTACATTAACCGTTCTCATTTTTTGCTATTTCTTCTCCCAAATATGATTCATCACACCCTACATCTATTTATGGTAAGTATCCTTCAGTTAAATTAGTATTAATTAAATTAATTCTTACTATTTGACGTGTTCGAGCCTTAATCGTATATTAAGTTGCTTTACTGGTATTTTTTTGTTCCTCATTAGGGCAATGTTCTACACTAGGAGTATTTTTATTCTGTTCAATGGCATGGGGTTGGAGTATATCTTGGTCGACTAATTCATCATTTTTACTGTACATCTCACTTTCATCAGTTTTATTATCAGTGGCCTTCATAAGATTTTCACCTCTTTCTGATAATATCAATTTGTCAAACTCATCTTGAAAATAAAAATCAGCTTTTATGTCTCCAAATTTTTCGTATTTAGGTATATTTGACCTTTTAGGTGGGCCTACGATGTATTCGTCAGAAAATTTCTGTTGGTTAATCTTATCTTCAAGGCATTCTGTCTCTTTGTTAGTTTCAAGGGTTGTAGCTAAAATTTGATTTTCCTGTGCTTGTTTTTTGAGTTTTATGGTTTTTTTTCATCTCTTTTCAATTGCTCTATTTCCTCAAGAGTTTTTAAGAAAGGGATGGGGTTCATTACGTCATCATCTAGTACTATAGCATCATGATAATATGATAATGTGGCTTGTCACTCCTTACAAAAGTTTCGACCCAATAAACCGTCATCTTTGATCGGAAAATCGTTAGGGATCACATAAAAAATTGTAGATTTTCCTTGTAGGGTCATATATGTCGTTCCTTTAGTTAAAACTTAGTGAGGTGTGATTCCAGTAAGGTTAATAATTTCACTATTCTCTACTCGTGAATATGGGTACAACTGATTTAATTTAATCAGATTTGTGGCGGCGCCATTATCGAGCATGAGTGTTATAAAGTGATTTTTCCCTTCTGGGATTGATAACCTTATGTTTGTAGGCTCGTCGTCTACGCCAAGTCCCTGGCAGGTACCAATGTGGACGGTTTCAATTCTGTTGCTATTTTTATTACCTGCACTAAAATATTCGGTGTAGGGGTTGAATTCTGCTTTTGGGGGCTCACCTTCGAACGACGATTGGGGTGAGCCACCTGAGAGTTTAAATGATGCGGCAAACGGTCGTCTCCTGGTTGGTATTGATTTTGAAAGTTCTGATTCTGTTAGTTAGGATGAAAACTTTGTTGATTATAACTATTATAATTATTATTTCGGGGGTACCTATTATAATTCTGACCTCTGCCTTGGTATCCTTGATTATTACCTGGATTAAAATTAGCATTCCTTTGAGTGTAATAATTATTAGGATTTTCGTTATTATATTGTCCGAAATTATTCTGATAATAATTAGAGTTTCTCGATTGATTTTGAAAATTCCAATTTCTTCAATAATTCTGATTATTTTTACAGTAATTCTGTCCATTATTTTGGTGCCAATGTTGTCTATTATAATTTTAATAACTATTATACTGCCTATCAGCGTGATTATTCTCATTATCGATCTGTTGTTTATTAACTTGTGCCACTTGATGTGATGAGAATAGCTAATCGGGATACCTATTCTGCTGTTGACATAAGTTCCAAGTGTATGCGGCCTAAGGGTCCAGCTGTCAGGAAGTTGTGCCCCTGCCAGTATTACATGCTAACGACGTCGCTCCAGGCGGGAGCTTGCGAATGCGCCTCCTCGCGTTCCCCGTGGACGCGATCATCGTTAAAACTGTTGCCGATCGGTTGGCACTGGAATGACTGATCAAGATTCGGGACAGTTGATGATCGTGACAGAAGAGTTCGTCCCGGTTCAGGCACAACGCTCATGCTACTCGAAAAAATTTACCTTTGAACGGCATGAGCGATATGCCTGACACGACCAACGGGCACGTAAATTTTTCTAAGTCAGACCCCTGGCATGTCTCGCTGAGCGCAGGTGGTAGTTCTTCCGATTCCCCTAGTACTAGCAAGCGGCTGAAAACCCCTTACGGTGGTGACCAGCCTGGAACGGGGAGCAGTGTCAGCCTTTCGGAGTATACCGCTGTGCGCTTCTCTGTGCATCGATTACCCTTCTGTTGATATGAGTTGTTTAAATTATTTTTAAAGTCACTACAAGGTAGTCCTTGATATCACGTATTCGGAATTATACCCGCTCTCATTCGGCTCTCCAATCTCAACGCGTAATCGAAGGCGTCGGCTAGAGAAGCAGGTTCTTTCGCATCTACCTGCTGGCTTATCATAGGTGCTAGTCCTTTTATGAACATGTCTAACGCCATGTCTTTTATAGGGGTCATCATATGCGCGTTGTATGCATTACCTTTATTTTCTATCAAGGCTTTTTCAGCACCGCTTAGCAGTAGGTTTACATAATCATAACATTCACCAACCGATTAGCCTTGTCGTTGGCGCCCTTTCTGTAGCTGAGTTTGATAGTAAGCAACGGTTTTTTCTGTTGCATATCTTTTTTTTAAAAGGGTTATAAATGCTTCGAGGTTTTTGAAATCTTGGCCACTTACGCTTATGCGTACGGCACCTCGTAGATTCTGCAATACTGCTCTTTTATATAAATCTTTTTGATCATCTCTGACCCAGCTTCCTCCATTTCTTACATCTTGTATATATCTTCAGTGGAATATTTTTCCCATCGAATAAAGGGATGGATTTAATTGCATGCTGAAATGAGAAGTTGGCATTGAGAGACTCCATCAGCGCTTCGGCTACTGTAATATCGGCATCATCGTTTCCATTGACCATTTTCTTAGTTGTATTATACCTTACGTGTGTTTTTTTTTCTTTCTTACACTTTTTTTTTATTTCTTATTCTTTTTTTTTTCATTCCATTTCATTTTTTTTCTATTCTTCATGTGTGCAATACTAACAAAAAGGAATGATACCACTATTTTGTTTTGTTTATTTGTTTTGGAAAAATATTCTAGTAAATTCTTGACATTTATCGCAAAAGACGTAAGTAATAAAGAAATAATTGTATGTATTTATGTATATATATAAGTTTGCTTGAATTTTTGTAGGTATACGATAAGTGTACTTTGTGAATGCCCAAAAACTAAAGTGAGAGAGTGTAATCGAGCGCGCTTATATGATATCATCTGCTTTAAGCAAGGGAGTATATGGCCCAGGGATTTCTAATTAGACATGTGTAGCTATATATACAGATTGATACGCGAGCATCAGGTAGTGCGTGGTGTAATATTGAAGGGCTCTTTCTGTACGAGAGTATCCGACTTACTTAACACTTTTTTCTCTTTAAGCAAGAATGGGCTCGTCGGTCACGGTTGAAATTCCGTGTTAATAATTTTTTTATATATTCTAATGTATATGAGTAATCTTCTACCTATGCGTTTGTGTGTTCTTAAGTGCTTTTAAGAAACTCTTTTTCCGCAAAAGCAATTAATTGATCAAATTATGTATTTAATAGAATTTTAAAATTATCGCATTTCCGCTGAACATTAATTTCTAAATTATAAAAATAATTTTTCTAAAACATACTTACTACTTGTTTTTCGATTTTTTTGTTTTTTAATAAATTACTGTTTAATGTATCTCAGTTATAGTAATTTTGTAACTGATTATTAATAAAATCTAATTTTTTTCCTAGAACGATCTTCTCTTATAAGCTCTTGCTTAAACAATTTCCTACCACTTCTATTACCTTTTTTATTACTCGCAAAATTATTTGTTGGCGGTTTTATGAAATATTATTTTATAAACAATGGTGGGTATATAAGTGAAATCATTTATTATATTGAATCTTTACTCCGTTTTTTGAGAATTCTTCTTCTACTAACACTATTACGTTCAAATATGTCTGTGTATTTGTATTTGTTATTTTGATAGACCGCTTCAAGTAGCAGATCTAGGGTAAAGAGTGTCCGCTATTTCAGCAGGACTCATGGGGATGAGCCGCTCTGGTTAGCAGATTCAGGGTAGGAAGAAAGACCGCTCTGGTTAGCAGATCTTGGGTATAGAATGTCCGCTATTTAAGCAGAACAAGAGGGATGAACCGCTCTGGTTAGCAGATTCAGAGTAGGAACAGTGTATTTGTTCTGTCTTGTAAGCGTGTAGTATAAGAGGTCACTATTTATGTATTTTTCTATTATTATTTAAAACACAATATCATCTTATTGTATATTTATTTTTTTGTTATTTTAAGGACAGTTAACTCTTTTTTTTCCGTTTATTTATTATTGTAGTATTATATTTATTATTTTCTTTATTTACTTTATTTATATATTTTTTTTAATTTTATTATTTTTTTTTTAGTTATAACGAAATGCCGCATATACCATGCTATCCGCAAAAGCAAAGCATATACGCGTCCGTGCACAGTGTACTATATGGGGTATTACGCGTCATTTATAACCATGCTTCATTGGTGTTTCGTGTTTCTTAAGAGATTAATGTCATTTAAGTTCATTTTCAGCTTCAAACCCAAAACTGTGGACTACAGTCTCACGCTCCTTCACAGGCTGTGGGATAGCAGATAGTCCAACTATTTGTTTGTCTGAAAACAGAAAGAAGAAGTAGAGAGTTGAATTTAATATCTAGGTTAACTTACATTTCTTTCCACTAGAAACTAATACTGGCAACTCTGCTTTAATTATTAATTCAGATGACCAATTCGAATGACTTGTCCTTCTTATTTTCGTTGAATTTATAATTGTTTATTTTATAATAACTTAAATTCTTTTTTAATAAGTTTTGTATCACTTTATTTTATGTTACTTGTATACATATAAAAAGAAATAGAAAAAATACGGAACGTCTGGTCAATTTTTTAATAATAGTTATTAACATCTGCATTTGATGAGCAGCAGTGAGCTTCTAACTAAAACGCCGCGCAAAGAAATGCACCTTGCACGAAGTTTTAGTTAAAACTCCTTCGTCTTACTTGCTATGGGGCCGGTACTGGCTGACTTCATGTGTTTAGGCTTCATGGCTCGCCTCGGTTATCACTTGACACTTCCAAGAGCCACGAAGTACACAGTCAGCTTTGTTAGGCGACGACTCTCGTTGAGTATGACTCTGTAAAGAGTCTTAAAATTGTATCATTGGGAATGAAATATAACAGGATAAAATAGAATAAAAATAAAAATTTATTAATTTACGCAAGTCGTCACCTAACATACATTCTAAAAAATGACTGGTTCGAAGTTATAACTTTTCGGAAAAAAGACACCCACCCCAATCTCCCAACATTAATACGTGCTGTTTAACGTCAACTTAATGTTCCATTATGTCCAGGAAACTGCACGCTGTAATCGTAGATACTAAAATGTATCCATACCAATTTTTTTATGTGACAGAAATGCTTGCAATTGCTGACACATTTACTAGCAATGAGATGCATAATCAACACAATGACCATTTTTGAACTCTCGAAAATCCTTGACTCACGTGCAAGATGATTTTTCAATATCGCTAAAGTACGAATTTTTGAACAGGAATAACTGATTATTTGGTTGTAGGTACTCTTACATTTACTATTTTCTTGTTTTACTTGTTTTCTGATACAGAAATCTTCGTAACGCTCTAAAAACCAGATACTCATGTAATGTATTATAGAGACATTTTCTGGTTACATGTCTTTCATTATTTTAATGATAAAATGTCGATTAGAAGGAAAAATTGTAACTGTAAGAATCAATTACTTTGAATTCAATAAAAACAATGTGTTCAAGTTGTTGATTGTTGATTTTTTTTATTTAAAAGGTCATAAGGACTATAAAAGTTAAATGATCTATTTACTACTGACTCAGTAAACTAAAGTCGTAGTACTATAATTACTTTTCAGATTTTTTCTGTCTTAAAATATCTACTTCATTCTACATGTAAATAATTAATGTTAAAAAAATTGTACATAATGAAGTTAATAAAATAACGTACGAGTTTGCAAAGGCTTTAATTTACAACGCCAGCTAAAGGTGAGAGCAGTGAGGACGTTACCAAAAAGGCTTTTTTAATTGAAATGTGCAAACTATTTTGCCACCTAACAACCCACAATAAAGCAGCATGGGCACTTTTTTTAAATGAGAAAACAAGAAAAAGTATTTTTAACACACACAGTTATAAGAAGATAGTTATTCATAAAATTAGACGTACATGTCAAAATTATAAGAAAATTACAAATTCGTATTTTATACATTAAAAAGAAAAAAAAATGTAAATTGGTCCCGTTTTCTTGTTTCCTCAACTTATAGGTGCAACTAATCTAGATTCCTTAAGAAACGAGTTTTCCAAATTATAAGAGGACGTTTCGCTCTCAAGACAGCTAAGTACAATATACCAGCATAATGATGCCCCAGCTCATTTTACTACAAATTTTAGGATGTAACAAAGCTGCAGTAAAAAAAAACTTTACAAAACAGCTGCTAACAACGCTGAAGACTACAAACACAGACTATTTTAAGATTTTAAAAAGGTGTGAGAGAAAAAGGAATAACACAAAAGCTAGTCAACAATATTGTGCAAATATTTTACTAATATTAGATTTTCAATTTTAAAAAGTAAAGTATCAGCGCTAAATAAAAGCACTCGACACGCTTTTTTTTCTAATTCTATTAGAGAATGAAATTATTAAAAAAACCTCATTCCTATCATGTTAAAATACATTTTTTAACGTAAGAGTTTTGCTGAATAACTACACTTGATGTCCATAATCTTGTTGCTTTTATTTTCAATTTGTAATGTGATACCAATGTTTACAAAAAAGGATCCATGCGTGATCTTTTAGCATTCTTCAACTTTTATTTTTTAACAAATAAAAGAATATAAATAAATGTATATTGGTTGTAGTAAGCGACATCTACTGTACGGTGTAGATACAACTTGTACGCGACACAGTGAGAGCAAAAATGGATAAGGTGGCATCAGGTAGATGAACCATGGCCATTGTCGTATACACACGTTTGCGTCGTGGCTCTCTCAGTGTCGTGAGAGTATCCAGAAGAATCGCTGTTAATCTTTATTCGTTATTTTGAATAAAGAAATACGCAAGTTAATCCTTTCTCTTTGTTGTATTTGTTACTTTACCATACATTTATTTTCTTAACATAAGAGCCGAGTCTATGGTTGCAGTGTCGTTTGATTTTGATTTTCATTTTCATGATTGTTTTCGGAGGCCGTGAACTTCAATGATAAAAGACACGTTTATGGATAAAATGAAAAAGTTTAGAAAAAGTATTAACCCAGCAGAAGAATTTTGAGAAAATTATTTAAAAGAGCAATTACTGATACATTAAAAGTAAAAAGATTTGTTTTTAAAGAAATAGAAAAATCTGGAAAAGGAAAAAAAGCAAAGACGGTGGACGATATAAAATTACTAGTTTTTGATGATAAAGATTGCAGTATTTGGAAGAAAATAATTTTTATATTTTTAAAGTTAAAAATACATGATAAGATGGCAATAAAAGAAAAACAGTTAACGGATAAAGAAGAAGAATTGCAAGAAAAAGACTTTAAATCAAGGAATTATATATGTATTGTGAAATCTCGAATAAACCGTTTGAATTTATCAAGGTTAAATTGAGAATTGGCCGCAAAAATAGTGAATAAGTTCTATAAAATGTATTTGAAAGAATCTGTAAGGAGCATATTAAATACATTGAGATTTAAAAAAAAATTTTAAGAATCAAGTGTGGTTTTCACGGAAATTTAAAAACTAATAAGTTGAAAAGTGCAGGTGCAACGGTGAGTAAAAAAAAACTTAGTTATATGTTAAGAACTTTGCCAAGTTCATTAAATTATACTGGTGATATGATTGACGTTTTTAAAAGCATCAGACCAGACAGTAGCATTCGTTAAACGTAAAATCAAAATGATTGAAGTTAAAGAGAGAGAAGAACGAAGTAACAAAGCTACAAGTGTGTTCAAGTCAAAGAGAAAAAATTACACAGCTGTTTCAAGTGTGGCAACATGGGACAACTCCAGGTTCAGTGTACAAGTACAAATATGCGTCAAGGTGAAAATTCTGGGAAACCTCGAGGTGGTGCACAGCAACGAGAAGGTGGGCGTCAAATGCAACAAAAAATAACAGGCGTAAGGCAGCAAGGAACCGCGTGTCAGCAGCAATAGCATTGATAGCACCATGGTGGCGCGGTGGAGGAGCTGCAAGAGAGAATTTGTCAATTATCTTCAGGGTGGCAGAAACAGTTGCGTCAAGGCCAGGATCAGCGCAACGAAAATATAGGTTATGGTCAGAAAAATAGTTTTTGTACTGAAGTAACAAAAGATTTGAAAGAAAATTTGCATGTTGAGAACAATAATAATATTTGCGATAATAGTATTAAATAGCTATTAGACAGCAGGTGCTCTGATCATATAGTAAAAATAATGAGTATTAATATTGAATACATTGATTTACAAGTACCAGTTAGTGTAAAAGTAGGATATGGTCAATTTTTAGAGGCAGCAAAAGTAGCAAATATTAAAGTATTTTTTAATAACTGAAATCAAGAAGTAAAATTAAATAATGTTTTATATGCTAAAAAAATCGATCGAAATTTAATAAACTATGGTAAAAATACAAATAATTCAAGAATTATTTTAAAAGATGACACTTTTAGAATGATAATAAATTTGAAGACCAAATTGTAGTTACATAGAAGAGAAATAATTAATTATTTTTGAGATGATTCAGTAATAAGAAAAGAATCGAATTTGACAAATGCGTTTGAAAAATTAATGACAAGAAAAAAAACTTTTACAAAAAATAAGGTCATGTCTATTTTAATTTTTTAAGAACAACATGTAACACAAAATTACAAGATGGATAACGAGAAAATATTAAGTCTGGCTATTTTTAATGTAAATTTGTAGTGAAAACAAAATGCATGTTTTTTCTTTTGAGGATAATAGAAAAAGGGCAATGGGAATGTTGGAAGTAATTCATATTCATTTGAATGGGCTACATAGTAAAACGGGTTATAATGGAAAGAAATATTTTTTGACTTTGATTGATGATTCTAGCGAGATAATTAAGGTTTTTATAATTAAATCAAAGGGTTAGGCTTATGATTGTTTCATCGAAATTTTAAAATTGATTAATAAGATAGTTTGAGACTTGAAACTAAATTAAATAATAAAATAAAGTCTGAGATGAGGGCTTAAGAACCTAGAGGTTATGAAGTAAACACCAAGAACGTTTGGAAATTAAATAAAACTTCTTATGGTTTAAAAGAAAGTTCAAGACTATGGTATGAATGTTTCAATACATATATTAAAGAGTTAGGACTTGTAAAAAGTGAAAATGATTGTTGTTTATGTGTATTTACGGACGAAAAAAAATGTTTATTTATTTCGTTTGTTAATGACTTATTAATTTGTAGAAAAAATGCAGTTTAACTTAATTGTATTAAAAGATTGTTGTTACAATGATTTCAAATAAATTAATTATTTAGAAGAAGTAAAAACATATTTAGGGATAAATAATGATTATAATTAACTTTTATTGTAATTAATTTAAGATTATATTTACTTTGTGTAGTAGTATTAAAAAGATCTCAATCCCATTACATTTCAGCATACTAATGTGAGACAACTTATACAATTTTTAAATAATATAAATGATCGAGAAGCATTACTTGTTGACGGATTTTTGTTGTAAAAATAAATTTTGTGTTCTTAAACGTATAGAACTAAATAAACTTTACATGAAAATTTTTAAAACTTTTTTGTTTTGCTATTTTAATTCAACATGCATTAATCAAAATGCAAAATAAACCCTGTACGATACTTCCTCACCATATTTCACAATTTCTTTCTTCAATAAAACAATGAAAAAAGAATTATTATTATTACAACTATGAAATATACAATAAATTAAACAAAACTGCATAAAATAAAATTTGATGATGTTATTATGTCTTTAAGATAATGCTTCCTTACATTCTCTAATTCGAGTAGAGAAAAAATTTTCCTAATTTTTGTTTGAATCTAATAGTTTTTAAAAAAACTTTATTTTATGTATAAACTTATGTTGTAGGAATTTATGTAATTTATCTGAGTACTGTATAAATAAGGGAATCATATTATCTTTCTTGCTGTACTCTAAGCCCAGATTAATGTGTTAAAGAGGAAAAGATTATTTACAACTTTGTTATGATAATAACAATAAATTCATTAGACCCTAGCAGGAATTTACAATTGTAACAAAATGGAAGAAAAAGTTAACATGTGTGATAATACGCCGTAACCCGTAAGAAAACATAAGAAGATGTAAGTTAATATTATTCTCATGGAATTTAGACGTTTCTTACATTTTATTATGTTGTGTTACGTTTTCTTAGATTTTCGTTACGTTTTAATATGATTTACCCCATACTAATAATTTTTCATAATAATTACTCAACTTTTTTTGTTAAAAGTAATTTTTATTCAAAAAAATAAGGAATTGTGTCTAAAAGTTATTAATTATAAGAAAATACAAGACAGTGTAATAAACTGCCAAAAACTGTAAGCTGTTATAAAATATTACACATGACAACATTTCCTTACGTTTTCATAGAGTTTATCACAGTTGCTTTTTCACGAGATTCGAGTGCCTTTTTAGAATCATAATAGTAAACGTTACGAGTCGTAAGGTAATATATTAAGTTGTAGTCAACTGTAAGTAAATGTAACAAAACGTAACAAACTGTAACTGTGGTACAAAATTTAACCAAACCTTACATTACATCACAGAAAGTTACGGTTTGTCAAGTTTTCTTGCATTATTTTTTTCTGTTGGCAAACTTTTAAATATGGACTAATTTTCCCTTGGAATGCAAAGTATATGTAAAGTATAAGTAACATACGTGAACGAAAAGTAGTTGCAAAATTAATTACTAGATTTATTGTTGTAAACATAAGTTTTAGTTGTACCTTATAAAGACGTAAATTCTTTTCCAAGTGTTTAATTCACTCTGACCAAGTGGCTAAGACACTCGACCATGAGTCCTTCGGACCAGGTTCAAATCCCCTAACTAGAGCAAAGACGTGTTTTTTTTTTACTACTTATATTGGCTTTTCTAAATGCTTTTAAGCAGAAAAAATTCTAAATTACATGGGTGACAGTTTATACTTTTTTATTTTTTTGTTGCCGAAAATCTTGCTTAATATCGTGTAGGATATCATGTAGACTATCGTGCAAGAAATGTTACACCATATCATGTAAGATTTTGTGTAGGCTATTTTGTAAGATATCATGTAGGATATCTTGCATGATATCGCTCTGAAATTTCGTTACGGGCAATAATGTTGGTTGAGTAAAACTTGAAGGAAAGCAAATGACATTATACCAACGCAGTCTGTAGATATCTTTTAACATCCAAAAAAAGTTAGCTTTCTATGATGGTACGTAAAGCGTGAAATATGCAGTTAGTTTTACTGTTAGTAAGTGCCTTTTTATCCCATGTGAATTAATGCTGGGATTCTGGTATTATACCTCTCAAAAGTTTGATTAATTTAAGTAAGAACTGTTTGTTGCGTCTGCTTAACCATACATATATAGCAACACTGAGAGCCAAACACCGAGCAGACGCACCGTCTGGATGCACTATATAAGTACTAGTCACTGGCTTTCTCGCAGGTTTCTAACTTTTTTCATGGGTGGAGACGCTACATGTCATTTTCAAAGGAAATAGTTTTTTTTTTAATTACTTATATAATACCACTGTTTAAACAAAACCTTATTCAAACTTTAACTTAATGAAATTTTAAGAGATCCACAGCTCCACTGAATATTCACACTTGAAGCGCGTAATCTTCTCGACTTCTATCAATTTTTTTGTACAGGTAATGAAATTCAAAAATAATTTCAGTCTACTCTTTTTACAAAAATTTTAGAAGTAATAGAATCACACTGAATAAACTCGCTACAGGCGTATAATCTTCTCGCTTTGTTTTCTTAAAATTTATGACACAGTGCTTATGTTTAAAAAATTTTAATCTAGCTGTCACATAGTTAAATAAAAAAGTTAAAGAGGTGCTTAGCATGAATGTCAATGTTTCACGTTATCTTCTTGCTTTTTTTCAACTTTTGTTGTACTCAAGATTTTAAGACAATTTGAAACCTCCTTTATTTATATTTATCATAGTGCAGTTTCGAAAGTAAAACAATGGGCTAAATAAACGTTTTCGACGAGCCTAATATCCTTGATTTTTTTTAATTATATCATGCATGGTTATAGCGTTCACACTACATTACTTAAAATTTTATTGTTTGATAGTTGGATTTAAAGTAGAAAATTCGTCGCCACAAACAAATCAAACTTTTCTTAAACTTGTTATAGAAAATTTTTTTAAGGTAATGCATCGGTACTAGTTTTTAGGATTTATGTTCAGTTAAGTTATATGTTCTTCAATATGGGCTGTAATAAGTTACAGCAATAACAGATTTAAAGACATATGTTGCAACTCCAACTATTTTTATAAAAAATACTGTACTTATCTTGGAAATTTGTACTTTATTTTTGTCCTTTTAAATTATGATGTGTCGGCATTTCTTAAGAATCAGTTTATTGTTTAATATTTTTCTCGTAACAAAAGCATACGGCCATAATCTATAAGACTGTCACAATACCACAATACGATAAATGACGCACTTCAGTTGCTTGATTACCTCGATCCAAGGATTTTCTACTTTAAAGAGTCAATGAATTCTGAAAGATTCTCAATCTCTAATTACAAAGTCAGTTATATTTTAAAATTTTCGCTAACTTACTATTTGTTTTATCTATTACATTATAACTGTACAGTAATTTAAATCCAATAGTAATAACTATTAAAATTAATCATTTCAAGTGATAAAATTACTTTGATTCTTAGCTTTTTAAATGGTATGAGCTTTTAAACTCAGACTACATCTCTCAAGTTTTAATGCGTCAGCTTTTTCATTTGAATTCTGTGCTGGTAAACTAACTGAAAAAATTGTTGCACTTGGTAACAATGTACGCTGACGTATCTATTAACCTTCTTTTTTTTTAAAAGATAAGCTATTAAGTAACCCCTCTGCGATACTTAGTACCCACTTCTGAGTTGAAGCGCTCTGTGACTACATATGTTTTTCGATGATGAAATTAACAATATGTTGGTAATGATACATCAAATTTTGATTTTATAAAGAGCTTTTGATGAGCTCGATCTCGTAGTGTTTTTTACTTGTAATTTTTTACTTGTAAAACGGAGATGAGCAATAATAACTGAAGAAATTATATTTTATCAAAATAATAAAAATGTGTAATAAAAAACCAAGTAAACATTATGTTTGCCCAGTATTCACGTATAGATGTAACGAAATTTTCATGTACAAGTCAAACTTTTTTTACAGTTCCATAACAAAATTATGTCACTTAAAAATTTTCACCATAGTTGTTTTTTCATGCAAGAAAAACAGCCTCGCTTCTTATTTTTAACGAAATAGTTGAACCATGCTACAATATTTTAGCGTTTCCTTAAACATTGTTGATCTCAAAAATCTTTCTAACACTAATTTTCTTTATTCTTCGTAATTATCATTTGCAGGATAATGGCAAGTAATATTTGGCAGTGATTCTGTAGCCCAATCGAAAAGGTCTTGCGGCATTCGAATGGGATTGTGAATTCTCTGAAGACTTGCTCTTGCATCTAGTCGTTTTACAGTCCCACCTATTCCATCGCATGGCCCCTTTCAATGTGAAGTGGGGAAAAAATGCCACTCTTCTACTATTTTAAAGTCTTCAAAGTAATGAGTGAGATTAATAAAGTTCTTTTTATTCTTATACTGTCCACTCACACCGTCAAACATGTATATTATTTTATTAACACACGGTAAATTTATTTTAATAAATTTGATTAACTGCTTTTGATATAAATGTACGGCAATGTTGTCGTGGTGCAGGTATTCAGAAATGCAAACAAAACTTGAAATTTTTAATGTCTCCAAGTCATTCCTATAATAAATTAAAAATGGGTGTACGGTTGCCTTATCGTTGTTCCAATGTATACCCTGAACAGAATTTTAAATTATGGAAGCATAATTTTCTGAGAAGTCGCAAATTACGATACACTCCTTTTCTCTCAGTTTATTTTTCATCTAATTTAAAAATCTCTTTGTTTGTTAATAAAAAATGAATAAATTAACAGTTTTTTCAAACCTTCAGTCAACTTCTGTAAGAAATCATCAACTGAAGATACTAGGGTCTGCAATGAGGTTCTTTTAACCGTAACCCATTGTTTGTAGGTAACCATTTCAACACATTTTCCTTACAAAGTTTCCTCCAGTTGCTCAATAACATTCGTCACGCCTGAGCACTTCTTACTAAAATTTAAATAACAATCAGTGTTTTTGTTTTTGCAAAGCATACGATCCAAACAACCCTTATAATTGAACAAAGGCAACTCAGAACCGAAAGTAAGTGATTTAAAATTGGCACCACTCACTAATAAACTAACATTTTCATGCATAGGACATACAAAAACAGAGTGAGTACCAGATGCACCTGCCAAAACACAATATTTTGGCCTTAAGCTAGCAAACTTTGAGAAACTAGATTTCATAGTTGGATACGTACTAGTAAAAACTATATACAATTCTTTTAAGTTATTTCATACTTATCTTTTTTAAGTAGGTACTGATTTGCCGTCTACTTTTGTCAAAACGTAATTTTTTTTTTTCGAGCATATATATAGAGTGTAGTCGTCAGACTGGTACAAGCTTATAATTGTATCGATAACATTATCATCTAGATATGGATGGTGTTTTAGGTTTGGATCCCCAATTAATCCTTAATCTCGAGCAACATTTTTTGCTATGCCTATCATGTGACGAGTTGCAGAAGAAAATATGTCCTCAATTTTTTTATAAGATTACGATCGAAAAATAGTCAAAATTGTAATTTTATGGATGCGGTTGGCCAAAGTATTAAAACTTTCTTGCAAAGCACTTATTATCGAGGACTCATCGTCATCTGCTTCAAAATTATCTGGATTATCTCAGCTCAAATTAAAAATTTTTTTATCAATTACGGACGGTATTTGTTTTGATTTTTCTTCGAAATACCTTTTCGACGATAGTTTTAGTTTTTTAATGGACAAAGATCCTAAAAAGCTTAATTCTTAGTTGAAAAAATTTACTCGTTTACTTTGCAAAGATGGATTACCTTCCCAAAATCCAGATGTACTGTCACTGCTCCCAACTTTTGTATCAGATTCTTCACTTGAAGAATCCTCCTTTTGTAGCGTCTAAAAAAAAAAATTAGACTAAAACATCGACTTAAAATTCTACAAAAGGTTAAGTATCTCTGAGCTCAATATTGTAAGCGTGAAACAAAAGGACGGAAATTTTGTCCTGATGTACACATCGGTATCTATATATATCATTACAGCGGGGAGAGAGAGTTGTGAGTACCTTTAACGGGTTACCTCTTCTCCCACTACTGTAAAGCGATAGCGCGACACTTGGTTGCGTCTACCGAAAAGGCGAGCCGATGGGCAGTCGCGTACAAGACGCTGCTCGGTACAAGTGTGTAAGAATTGTGAATAAAATATTGTAATGAAGTTCACGATTAAATAATTATTTTCTCATTATCCTACCGTTCTTTTCTGAAGTCATCCTACAGTATTCAGAAGTGGGATAAAAAACTTACGTGCTACAATAAGCGATATACGATCGCTCTGTTTTGTGTAGTGTGAGCGACGGTGAGTCGAATGCGCAGGATGGGCTTATGATGCAGCGTCGCGAGCCTAATGAATACAAAGTCATTGAATTAAAGCAACTGTTAAGAAACAGAGGACTTTTAGTGAAAGGGGACAAGGTGACGCTAATCGAAAGATTAACGAACTTTAATCCGCGTATTTGGGACGAACCCATTGAAGAGTTCAATAACAAGATGAACGACCCGATTTCACCCGGAAATGGCGCAAACAACGACGGTAACGAACAAGGCGGTGGCGCACCTCAACCAGGCGATGCGAACACGGAGGCCATGAGGCGTGAGATAGACCTACTACGGAGGGAGCGAGATCTAGCTAGACGAGAGCTGGAACTCCTTCAGAGAGAACAAGGTAATCCGCCGATGGCCGACGAGAGAAGTGCCACCATGAGTGTACGAGCTCTTAGCGATTTGGTGAGTGACTTCGATGGTGAAGGCAGTCTGTTTAAAACGTGGAAACAGCAAATACTATTACTTATAGCGAATTATCACCTCAGTGATGACTGTGCGCGTGTCTTGATAAGCACAAAACTCAAAGGACGTGCCCTGGCATGGTTTCATTCAAAACCCGAGCATCTAGCAGACACGGTTGGTAATCTGCTAGATAAGCTTTCTATTATGTTCGATGATCGTCCGAAGAAAATCACTTTACGACGCGAATTTGAATCTCGCGCGTGGCAACGAAAAGAGTCCTTCACCGAATATTATCACGAAAAAATTATTCTCGCAAATCGTGTACCGGTCGAAGAAGACGAGCTAATTGACTACTTAATAGACGGCATCCCGGATGAGCCTCTCCGTAATCAAGCAAGGATCATGAATTACGGCGGAAAAGAGAATCTACTCGAAGCTTTTAAGAAAATAACATTAGAAACAAAGAAAGCGGGAGACCGTGCACGTACAAGTACAGTTGGGAATTCCCCGGAGGAAAAGAAAAGCTATCCGAAGCAAGTGAAGTGCTATAATTGCTCAGGACTCGGGCATGTTGCGAATAAGTGTCCAAAGGAGAAGCGGCAAGAAGGGGCGTGCTTCGAATGTTTTGCTACAGACCATCAAGTGAAGAACTGCCCCAAACGAACGAACGGCCGCACAAATACAAAGTCCTCTAACTCGGTAACTCGAGCCTCGACTAATTTCTTGCAGGGAGGGGCGGTACCACACGAACCGTATATGCTTACGCTCGTGTATTCGGCCGCGGGCGACGACGGTCAGGTAAACACTCACAAAATTGACGCTATATTGGATTCCGGTTCGCCTATAAGTCTGATCAAAAGCAGTGTTGTGCCGATTTCTTTACGCCAGCCGAAGCCGAGTGATAACTGCGAGTACACTGGTATTAACAATTCGCGCCTCGAGATACTCGGAGTGATGGACAGGATCGTGAAGGTCGAAGGACACTCGATTAAAATGAAGTTATACATAGTCCCCGATCGAGCTATCGTTTACACGGCTCTACTAGGACGGGATTTCACACGCACACCTAGTATAAGGATCACGCTTGATGAACGCGTTGTTGTGGTTAGTCGCCAGGAGCCACACTCCGAGACCCCGTATCGGGAAGAAGAAAAACAAATCTTAGCTATAGAGTGTGCGAGCGAGACTACCAAGCAACGTGAGACTCTAAACATAGATTCGAATGTTACACACGCGACCCGAGTACACATTGAAAATTTATTTAAAAATTGCTATGAAACGAAGTTAAAAGAGGAAAAGGAGGAGCCAGATTACGAGATGAATATTTCTCTAAAGCACGAGCAACCGATCAGCTTCCGGCCCAGACGTCTTTCATATGCAGAAAAGGAGCAACTACGCGTTCTTCTAGATGACTTGCTAACCAGAGGCGTGATCCGACCCAGTGATTCATCGTATTCCAGTCCGATTTTAATGCGACGGAAGAAAACAGGTGAAATAAGAATGTGCGTTGATTATAGGGAAATTAATAAAATTACTGTTCGCGATAACTTCCCAGTCGACAGGATAGATGACAACATCGACCGTCTAAAAGATAAAATTTATTTCTCAACCTTAGATTTAAAAGATGGGTTTTTTCATGTTAAGATTGCAGAGAACTCAATTAAATATACGGGCTTTGTTACCCCCTTGGGACAGTTCGAATATATGCGGTGTCCTTTCGAACTTACTAATGCCCCCCGAGCTTTTAGTCGTTTTCTAAGAAAAGTGTTTGCCAATTTGCTACGACAAGGAAAAATATTATTGTTTTACGATGATATACTTATCGCAACAACCACAATAAAAGAACATTTAGACATTCTGACAGAAGTTTTCGAAACTGCTGGACGGTTCCATCTAGAGTTCCGTCTCGATAAATGCCATTTTGTTATGCAGAAAATCAATTATTTAGGATATCAAGTAAGTGCGGACGGTATCCGGCCCAGCGACGAAAATATACAAGCTGTCTTGAACTACCCATTACCGCGCGACGCAAAGAGCGTTTTACGATTCGTTTCGCTCGCGAGTTATTTTCGAAAATTCATTCAAAACTTTTCTATTATAGCGAAGCCTTTGTACGATCTGATAAAAAAAAATTCTAAATTTTATTTCGGGGAAAAGGAACTTTGTGCATTCGAAACTCTAAAAGAACGATTGGCAACCGGCCCAATATTAGCAATTTATTCACCTCTAGCAGAAACCGAACTACATTGTGACGCGAGCGCCTCAGGGTTTGGTGCTATACTTTTACAAAGACAAACAAGCGGAGCACTCAAGCCGATTTCTTACTTTAGTCAACGAACTACTCAAGCAGAAACTAGATATCATAGCTTTGAACTCGAGTGCCTGGCGGTTGTATACGCGTTAAAACGATATAAGACATACTTACTTGGTATAAAATTTACAATATTTACCGACTGTGATAGTTTTCGACTAACATTAAGCAAGCAAGAGATAAATCCGCGAATTTCAAGGTGGGCCATGTATTTACAAAATTTTGATTTCGAAATTCAGCATCGTCCGGGGAAACGTATGAGCCACGTCGACGCGCTAAGTCGTTGCCACAGTGTATTAACAGTAGAAGCAAACACGCTTGAGCAAACACTCGCACTCTGTCAACAACGAGACGCGGAAATACAAAAAATTCGTTGTGAACTTGAAAAGGGCGATCTACCGTTTTTCGAATTGTATAATGGCCTTGTATATAGAAAAGATCGCAGTAAGAAACTTTTGTTTTATGTGCCAAGCACAATGGTAACTAATGTAATACGGACTTGCCACGACGACCTTGGTAACGTAGGTCCCGATAAAGCGTTAGGACACTTAAGCAAACTTTATTGGTTTCCTCGCATGCGCGAACGAATAAAAGATCATATCACGAATTGTTTAAAATGTATCGAATTTTCACCTGCGAGCGGGAAACGAGAAGGATTTTTAATGAGTATCCCAAAAGGCAAAATTCCCTTTTGTACGATACATATCGATCACCTTGGTCCACTTGGGAAATCAACCCAAGGGCATGTCTACATTTTGATTGTAATCGATGGTTTTACAAAATTCACGAAACTCTACGCATGCAAGACTACGAAATCCGTAGAAACTATTAAAAAATTAAAAGATTATTTTGTTAATTACAGTAGACCTACGCGACTGGTGAGCGATCGTGGAACCGCTTTTACGTCTAATGAATTTAAAGATTTTCTTGCGAGGGAAAAAATTGAACACGTGCTTACAGCGGTCGGAACACCGAGAGCCAATGGCCAAGCTGAACGCATGAATCGATTTATTACACCAGCCCTCGCAAAACTCACTGAAAATCCGGGAAAATGGGACACTATCTTGAATCAAGTAGAATTTGCTATCAATAATACCATATGCCGTTCCACGAACGAAACACCATGTCGCTTACTGTTTGGCGTAGACCAACGCGGCGAACCTAATGATTGCATGCGATTAGCCCTAGAAACGCTATATGAACCAGAGCGTAATCTGGAAGAACTACGTGAAAAAGCGTCAGAGAAAATAGAAATTAATCAACACCATAATGAGCAACGTTATAATTTACGGAGAAAGAAATCCCACCTGTACAGTGTCGGCGATTATGTAATGATCAAGAACGTAGACACGACCCCAGGGCCGAAAAAATTAATTCCGAAGCGTAAAGGGCCGTATGAAGTAAAGAAAGTGTTAGATCATGATCGTTACGTAATCGGGGACATTGAGGGTTTTCAAGCGACGCGAATACCATATACTAGCGTACTCTCGCCAGATCACATGGCACCTTATATATATTCTACGCCGATCGAGAATAATTAAACATAATCTTGCTTTACCAATTTGTTAATTCTAATAACATGTTAATTTAGACAAAATTACAGTTTGAGTTATCTTATATGAAATATTTACGTTCTTACCCACATATTGCGGCCGGGACGGCCTAACGCCAGGTATGGCCGAACTGTAAGCGTGAAACAAAAGGACGGAAATTTTGTCCTGATGTACACATCGGTATCTATATATATCATTACAGCGGGGAGAGAGAGTTGTGAGTACCTTTAACGGGTTACCTCTTCTCCCACTACTGTAAAGCGATAGCGCGACACTTGGTTGCGTCTACCGAAAAGGCGAGCCGATGGGCAGTCGCGTACAAGACGCTGCTCGGTACAAGTGTGTAAGAATTGTGAATAAAATATTGTAATGAAGTTCACGATTAAATAATTATTTTCTCATTATCCTACCGTTCTTTTCTGAAGTCATCCTACAATATAATGATCAAAATATTGTATGTACTAATTCTAGTAGTTTATTTTAACTCTCTTTTGTATCTTCTTTTTTCAACTTTGATAACTTCAAGTGGCAAGAAAAACACATTTTTGTTGTTATGTATCTGACGAAATTGCCAAGTCCAGTTTCAAAGTTGGTTTTCATTCATAGTCCTCAAATAAGAAGTCTTCGTTGTTGGATGTTTGAGATTAAAAGGATTGAAACATCTGTCTGATCGATAACTAGTATTTTGCATTTTACCTCCCTCTTACCGTAGCATTGTTACAATGTAAAAACTATTTAATTTTAAATAACAGCGAGTTAAAATATGTCTTAGTAGTGGACCAAAATAAACGCACAGCTGATACAAAAGCCAACGAATTTGTAGTACGGGGAATGTACGCAAGTAGTGTAGGTAACACTTTGAATAATAGATCGTACTGTAGGCAGACTTCCCCGCGGAATTTGAAAATTCCGAAAAATCAAAAAGATGAAAAATCTATTTTTCATATAAAAGCAGACAATTCATGAAATAAAAAAAAACAAAGTGGCCATAAAAAAATTTGAAGAACAAAAAACAGTTTACTTAATATCAATAAGACTTTTGACTTCGATTCAGTACAAGTACTCGACCAAGAAATTTGTTACTACAGACGTTTAATATTAGAAATGGTACATGTCACTAAGTTAAATACTGTAAATAAGATTACTGACACAAATAATTTAAATACAGTACTTAAATATCATATCAAACATTGTTTAAAATAATTAAAAATACAAATAGAGTTTTATCGTGTGTTTGAATTCGCGCCATGTTATACATGTTTACAATCTTTCGATATTCATGTGTGTCGTTACTTACATGCACCTAGTCCTACTTCAGATTATATTCAGACAGTTTAAAAGCCAGTCGGTTATATTACAGCAGATATAGATATTATTTAATATTAAGTGGACGTTGCTCTACATAATTTGTAAGTTCATTTATTCTATTTAATTGTTTACTCTTGTAGTTTATGGTAGCTGTTGTAATATTTATTTTTATAATAATTATTTTAACTCAGAGACTAGAAAATGACTGCCTCAAGTGCAGTCAAAACGTTGTCAACTGAATAAAAGACTGAACAGTAAGCCATTGTAGTTTATTAATTCTTCGTAACAGTTTACTTGTTGATGATTCGTCGAGCATTGTTATTATTTTTATTTGTCAAGTGGTTAATTTTTTTTTTTTTTTTATCAAAAATTCTTTTTTCATCATTCAGAATAAGATCGGGAAACAAATTGCTAATAATTTAATTTTAATGAAAATTTATACTAAATAAACGATAAAATGGTGATTTCTCGCTTTTTTGCACGATAATACAAAATTTTAATATCATACTGACAAATGGTGAATACAAAAGTTGTAGATCTTTTAATTACTTACAACTTTTATTTTTAACTTTTTTTGATAAGAGGTACAGAAATCATTTTATACTCAAAAAACAGTTTTTTCTACTATTACGTGCCACGTAAATTAATATTCTAACAATAACAATTAAAACGTATCTATATTTTAAAAACATGATTTTTACGTAAAATTTGACGCAGAATACAATGCTGATAATAAAAACTTGATTCATTTTGGGGGCAGTTGTTAAAAATCGATTAAAGCAATGAAATTGTTAATAACAATATTAATTTGTTCATAATTTTTTTTTCCAGTTTTTTTCTCAAAGTTGAACTCTTTAGATACAAAAGTGCCATTGGTAAAAATTTCGTTGCTCTTAAGGGTTTGGAGCTATACATTGTTTAAAATGAGTCTCGAACTACTATTATGAAATTTGTCATAACTTATAAAAGCGAAAATAGGCGATAAAAAAAATTCCTTGGACACCTATCTTTTATTTCTCAATAGTGAAACTAGAAAAATATTTTCAGCTAAATCGAAGAGGTGACGATTAATTTTTAGCAAAGTTCGTTCAGTTTGTATAAGAATGACCTACTTGGTAATGTCCTAAGTACACGGAGGATTATTGTCCTAAATAATCACTGTTCTCACATGCAAGCACTGAAAACTTCGATGAACAATAAAAGAGCATCGTCAATAAGCATGTATGAACAATAAAGTATGATGTATGACACGTTATTTTTAAGGTACACTGATAACAAAAAATTAAGGTGCGTGTGCACGGTCATTTTGCGTGTAAATATATCGTACATCGAAATTCTCGATGTACGACACAGCGTACACCGAGATTTTCGATGTACGACGCAGGATGCATCCAAAATCTCGGTGAAACTCAAGGTGCCGTGTAGGATATTTATAAGTTGACACTTTACAGGTTATGTGGCTCGTATCATATGGTTGTGAGTATCAAACGTTCCTGGTTACACAAACGCATCATTAAAACTTTGTACCTTGCAACTTATTGAAAAGTCAAACCCTTTATAAAAACTTCCCGTGTATCAATAACTTTATTAACGTATCATTGTATCATGGTATATGGATACAAAATCTCAACTTGGGTGACCGCTTCAACGTACACTGGAAATTTCAGTGAACGCTGAAGCGTACACTGGAAATTTCAGTGAATGCAAGAGCGTTCACTGAAAACTTTGGTGTATGTATTGTGACATCGAGATTAGCAGTGTATGCACGCAATATAACCGTGTACATACACCTTAATTTTATGATGCTGCATGCACTTGAAATGTTTGTGTCATACATCGTACTTTTTGGTTACAACACATTAATTAACAAGGACGCTATTTTGAGAACCGACTTTTATTTGGACAATAATCCTCCGTGTACGTGGGTGAATTTTTATTTTTGAGCGATGAGTGTTTGAACCAGCTGCTTCAGTACCTGATGTAGAAGGTTGAAAGTCAGTGATGGAAATATCCTTAGTTCCATTTTCTTGCTGTTGCTTCACTTCCTATTGTAGTTGTTGCTGATTTTTTTGCTATTATCGATCTACTGCATTTGATGGTGGTCGTTGTGCTACTGATATTGGTGTCTCTGTTGTATGCGTAGTTAGATCAGAAAAAAGGAACGAGACGTTGTAGGCTAGTTTGAACTACCTACATTGAATTTGACGTTTCTTGCTGTTATTATTTTTGTAGCCTGAGGGTCCTCTAATCTGTAGCTTTTTTGATCTAAATTGTTAATAGTGAAGGTACACTTTTTAGTTGTATCAGCAGCTTCACTGTGAAACTGGTCTGAGATTAAAGCGAAGGCTGAAAATTGGAAAATTCCAATGTGAGAGAGGTTAGAAGGGACTCCTATCCTCATTACATTTAGAATTTACTCTTGTCTTTTTAGGTGTAGAAAAGGATTATCAATACAGAAAGCTTTAGTGATGGTTTCTGGACAAATAATTCTTGAGATCTTAGCTTGCTATATAACATTGTTCTTGCTTCCTTTAACAATGCAGTGTTAGATGAAGGAAGAAAAATGTGTTTTGTTAAGTCATTTGGCTGCTCCGTTTTGTTATGGATTGCAAGGTATGGAGGTCTGATGTTGGATACCTTACTGATTCAAAGTTCTACTGACATGTTGATTGACATATTCCTTGCCATTATTAAGACTGAGAATTTTCAATTTCTGGTCACTTTGAGTTTCAGCCAAAATAATAGATTTTTTCAAATAAATGTGCACATCAGATTTATTCTTGAGAAAATATATGAACAGTTATCTAGAAAAATTATCCATGGTGTTTAAGAAATATTTGTAACCTTCACGTAAAGTTCTTGGAATTTGACAACTACTACTATGTTCAAGTGCTAATTTTTGCTTAACGTGACTTGTACTGAAGTTGAAAGGTTTACTTGTTACTTTGCCTCGATCTCAAGGCTCTTAGTATTTCAGCGAGCTATTGGACTTAAAACTTATGCCCTCAGCTGCTTCTTTTGTCAACAAGATTAGATGGTCGATATTTCAATGAGTTACTCACTCATGCCACAAATTTATATCTAGACAAGATAAGTTGACTTCATAGTTGAAGTTAAGTTTTGAGACTGCAGGCGAATTTGCAGTGTCCAGAGTGCAATGGTTGGACTTAATACGAGTACCTGTAATAACCATAATTCCTTGTGGTAAATGCACAGAATGCTTATCATTTCTGAATATGACTCTGCAGTTGTTTCATGCAAAAGCACCCACAGGGATAAAGCTTAAACTGGCTTGAGGCACATACAGCACATTCTTCAACTCCATGGTATTTGTGGTGTTTTTATGTGGGATAGGTACTCGTACTTTACCTTAGCCTTGAGCTTGCATACTGCTGGTGTAAGCTACATTTGTATTGGAGCTTACCCCTAAGTTAAAACTTGAAAATAACTTTTCATCCTCATAAATATATATAGATGCCTCTGAGTCGATGAGCTAACTTGGATGATTGTTGTTGCGGGGCATAAGCTAATAACTAAGCAAGTTGTTTTCATCCTAATCCACATTATTATTCTGCTTACTCCCATAATCCACTTCAGCATGCTGATTTTTGACTAGATTTGCTTTTTGTTCAGAAAAATCGCAACATCTAGCTATATGACCAAATTTTTTTGATTCAGACACTATACTTTTATTTTGTTTGTATTTTATGTTTGATGGTTATATTTTAAGTAGCTCTTTTTGCCTTTGGCATAAAAGCTTTGTTCGTAGTGCTCCCCTAATTTTGGCACTGTAGTTTCCTTAAGAAGTTTGCTTTAAACTTTAGCAGAGATTAACTTAGCATCAGAGCTGTATATAGTCATCTGGAGCAGTTTGTAAGCTTTCACAAGACCCACCAGCATAAAGATTGCCAGTCATCTGTCAGGCATGCCATGAGTGGTTAATTTTTGTTGGCAAACAAAGAATTTACTGAGATACTCTGTCATAGGCGCACAGTCTTTGAGACCAATGTTTATAAGTTGATATAATGGAGATCAGTCTGCATCAGTACTTGCGTTAGTAAATAATATCTTTAATGTGTCCTAAATTTCGCTTTAAAATGTTATAATCCATTCCACATAACGGATCACAACATCCGATATAAAAGTTTCTAAAAACTATTCTGTATAATTGCAATTAACCTCAAAACATTAGCAGTTCACTCTCGCTTATGCTTTTAACATACTAAATGGCAATGCATAATGGCTTTTGAATAAATATCTTTTAACTTACTGCATAAAACAGTGTATAAAAGAGCCTGTGTTGCATGAGTGCTCGACGACGATTTTCAAACGATTCATTCTCGTGATTTTATCCTATAAGCCTATCTTAAATTTTGCAGAGAGGTGTATAAAAAATTCATAAACAACTTTTCCAAGTCTTACTCTGATAGCCCAGTTTTTAATTTTTCCATAAGCCACCTTAATAGAATAGAACTTGTATAAGAGCTCTTTTATTTATTCATTACACTGATCAGTTTTTCTTTTCAGTCACAGACTTATACTAAATTCTACGTAAAATTTATATACACAGGCTTTAGCTTAGCAGACTGCTACGTAACAAAGCAAAGCGGTTTAAGTCATTTCTGTTACCAACATACCTAATAGCTCCAAAAATACCTAATGGTACGAATGTCTGTACATGTCGACAAACGTTAAACACCTGGTGTACAATAGCTTACGCAGAAAAAATGGAACTACGCTCAGTTGATATCAACCGATTGTACACGCACAGATACATGAACACAGTTCACACTTTATTTATTGCTCTTATAAATAAACAATAACATTTAGTATTATTCCGTAATTCAATTAATATTTTTCAAATATGAAATTGTTTATAATGGCCTTGTAAGCTTAATTTCTTTCACATTGGCTCTCTTAAAAAACAATTGGATCGTTCGCATATGGATGCGTTGAGACTGTTGTGAGTTAAGTATAAATTTACTTTGTATTTTGACATAAGATTTTGAAACCTCAAGTTACTGTCACCCTCCCGTTTATCAATACAGACTGCATCGCTATTGACATTATTTCTCCAGTTTTTTTTCATCAGTATAGCCCATGCATACTTGGAAAAAACACCTATTATAGTAAATATAGATCTATAACTTTTGTGTCTACTAGAGTAAGGCTGCATCTTGATAAGGTCTCCTTGCTAAGACTTATCTAGGCCGTGCATATCCAACTGTCGAAAAAAATCTATATTTAATTTTTTTGACTCTGCTTTAATAAATAAGAATTAAAAAAAAAAAATTGTTTATAAAAATTCAAGTGCTATTTTTTCCAAAATTTTTCTAATTTTTCCACTTCAGTAAGAAAAATTAACAACATCTTTAGGTTATTCTAATGTTGCAACATTGTATAATCGTTTTATATCCAAATCATACTGTCCATCTGCAAATATTTCTTATTTGATACCTAGAAGACCTTGACTACCACTTTTAGTCCTACCTAGTTGCCTCAAGACGTTAAAACTTGTTATAATACTGAAACACGTGACTGTTCACGTTATTATTTGAGCCCCACTTGACGTAGCTCTTTAATGATGAACATAATTCCATTGTCATGACTCAGATTTCCTGGCAATCTTTCAGCTGTGAGTAATCTTAAAAGATTCACAAGTTTATTAGGGTTTTCCCAGTGTAGTTAATGTGCATGCAGCTTTTCTCAGGCGATTTGGTATATTCGTAATAATAATCTTCCTATTGTATTCGAAACAGTATTGAACAATGAATTAATAATTTGAATAAATTAAAGACTTTTACGTTGTCTTATAAGTTTTTTTTCATCAAATCCTTTTCTATAAACACTGGAAGTTCTTAAAGCGAGTTATATTTTTGATAATTTTTCTGTGCCTTAAGAGTATAACGTATATTTTACATTCCCCAAGGTGACTTACCGTTGGAGAAAAAATTTATCGAGATTATTCTCTCTCGTACGTCTCTGCTCGACAACGCTCTCCCTACTCGCCCCTTCACTGGACCTGTCTCAAAAAGGGATTCGCGCCTGGGCAAATGAACACAAAAGGCGATGTTGACTTTATTTTACAGATTTATTGAAATAAACACAATCGCTATCTACAATCACTTCACGTACCTCCTCTCGGTCCCGATGCTATGGCGCAGGCCCTCGATCGCCACCACAACGCCAGTGGTGCACTCGGAGAGCCACGCTAGTCCGCTCACATGCACACACACTCACGCGCCTTTATACCCACTTCCCCTCTCACACTACTCTCGGTCTGGGATCAGGTCCCCTCGGCGTGGTTGCCTGTCCGTACCTACACACTCCCACACTCACACTCGGCGTAACCTATAGGTCCCGGGCGTGGATTGCCGTCGCGACCGGAGACGGTCACAAACACGCCTTACAACTCACAGCGTCCCGACGCCGGCTCTCGATCCGTCCCGCCCTTACACCACGGCTATACGACTACTCACTCGCTCTCGGTCTCACGCGCCCTTTTCTTCCTCTCTCTCTCTCTCTCTCTCTCGTCTATCGCTATAGCCGACGATCTCACCCACGTCCCCGCGTAACCTACGCACTGTACCTTGGCGAATCCCGTGCTTCCTTACGGTAAGACCAGTCCACCATGAGCGTCGAGGGTCGCAGTCCAGGAAGTCGACGCTGTGTGATACCTGGGCCTCTCTCGCCTGCTGTCCGGTACACCTCTCACCTCAGGCTCGGCTCGGGTCGTCACGGGAGGACGCTTCGTCTCAAGATGGCCGCCGTTCAGGGCCAGATGGGTCGGGATCAGGCTTATTTTTCCGGATCCTTCTTTCCGCTCACTCTCTCACTCGCTCTCTCTCTCTCTCTCGCACTTAATACTCGCTGTACACTCGGCTCTCTTGCTCCACGTACTCTCTTCTACCTTCGCGCTCGGTGGTCTCACACCCACTGAACTCATCAGTCGCGTCCGTCCCCAACTTGTCGCTCGGTAGGTCAACTAACTATCTTTTGACCTACCTACCTGGTCCCTACCTTATCTTCTGGATCATTCTTACGTGCCGACGCTTCGACACTTACATCATCACATTCACTCGTACGCACGCTACATTTCTGGTCTAGGTGTGTGTCTCCTTCTCAGGCTTACCGTTGGTCGTTTCTAAAACACACAAAAATTTCGGTTATGCGAGGATCCCATTAAGAACACGAATTGGTTTCAGAATAGGGGCGTCGACAGTGACGTGCAAAATTATTAAAACCTTTTTTTATTGACTATTATGAACTTATACCTGCTTGTTCGAAATAAACAAGTCCATACCAATCATTATTTTAATTAGAGCACAACTTTTTAAATTCAGTAGTCGACATATCTGAGTTTACATGATTGTAGATACATGCCTCTAATTAACTTCATCCTGACGAAATAAAGCTAAAAAGTTTACGTTGTTCCTCGAATAATGTTTTGGTACTTGAGCATGCAACTGACGAACATAGAAGCAGTCTACAATTTTATTTTATTTTCATGCAGAAAAAGGTCCTCAGAGTATCTCGTTTCTCACAAGCTACATCATCAAAAATCAAAAGAAAATTTGGGAAGGCATTATCTGGTGAGACTACTGCTTTAGGTTTAACGAAAGTCAAGTATTTTACACCATTTATAGGATTCATTGTTATTTTAAAAATTGATGTTTTGATTTATTTAGTGAGTTTTAATATACGTACAAATACTCAAATCTCAGCCTGTTAGGATGTACTTACATGCTGAAAAACTATTGGTTTTACCAAAGTTAGATGGACTACTTAATTCAACTTGAATACTATTTTGAAAGAGCTCACCATATTAACTTATATCTTTTTTTTTGTTTCAAAGGTGTATCAAAGTTGATAACTTGTAATATTACAGACTGTTCCTCAAATTTTATGTCAGTATTGTATGACGTACTTAGTACTTACAACTCAACTGTGAGATAAGATAATACTGCACTTTATTCTTTTGCATTTTTATATTGTATCATGGCTATCTTGTAACTGATCTAAAGATTATATGCAGAGACATTTTTTTTAACCTCAGTCACATCCTAACCTTTGTAGAGAAATTATCATATACGGTGAGCAAGGCTACATAGTCTTTTACGTAAAAACATACGTTTTTTACCTGTATCAGTTCATTCTCCAGGTTATTAGTAAGGTGCAGATAATAAACTTACGGATTGCCTCTCTAGAGGTAATCTTAAAGTTAATCCTCTGGAAGTGGAATGCAAAGGGCATGATACAGTTCATTCAAAAAATCGATACAATCTAGAGGCTAGAAACAAAATACATAAAATTTTAGCAGAGAGAGCTTTGCAAAGAGTTAACACCTCAGCTTCGAGTATTGCTAAAAAACAGCTGCTATCCTGATAAAACAGTAATCAAACTTAAGAGTAAATTAGGTTTAGACTTTAAAGAGTAAAAGAGAAGGTTTAAAAAAATACACTTAGAATAGAAAACTTAAAACTACTGTAAACGCAATTATTGTACCTACCTTACATCAAATAAATACTAAGATCAAAAATACTTGTAAAATAACGAGTAGTGCTCTAAAAAATGCTTTTAGTGAAGTTAAAAAATATGGTGGCAAAAAGAGTATTACTCGTATCTTACGCCTTCCAGCTTGACTTACTGGAGCTTCACCTCTGATTCCTTTATTTTTCAGCTTGAGTGAAACTGGTACTTTAGGTAATGGTATTAAAGGAATTAGAAAGAGTGTTAATGAGGCTTAATCTGCAAAAAAATAACAAGAATAATATCGAAGACATAATATACCGCAAAGACATAAACCATGAAACTTTTTTCATTGAGGAGAGATCTCTATTTTCAGCCTTATAAGGCTGGATTGGGAGTATTCTTAATGCCATTTGGATAAAGTCCAAAAAAATATCTAAAGAAATAAAATTATTTTAAAGAGCGTTAACAAATCAAGATTTGATAAAATTTTCTCAGATTAAGAAATAATTATTTTTTCGTGGAGTATTTATACAAAATGGCTTACCAAGAGATGGTTCATAGAATCAAGAATCGTGAAACAGCTGTAGTAAATCTTGATAGTAAGAAAGGTCATGAAACTTTCTAGATAATGCATCAAAAATATGACCTGAGCATTGCTTATTATGAGAATTTTGAAGAGTTCCAGCGATCTATTAATTCAATGTTTTATTAGGGTGTTACAGTACAGTATTAGGACAAACGATTCCATGAACCTAATTATCACACCTGTGGTCATTTGTGCTTAAGGTTCTGATCGAAACACATAAGCACTAAAAGTAGCCAAAAAAACTCAGTTTTGCATTGACGATTATGGAATAAACATTAACACTTAGTATGTCTAATACTTCTTCAACCCTAGAAGCGCATTATTTTCCACCTATTGAATAATCGCCAACACGCAAATATGTTCATGGTTTAGTAAATTTTCTAACGTTTCATTAGATTTTTCTGATTAATGTCAATAACAACAAGTTGTACATGAGTAATTAATAGGTATTTATTAATTTATTTTGCTAGCAGTTATAAAATTCAAGATATTTAGTCATTTTTGGTTGATGTTTTACAACCAGAAGATACAAGAATCAGTATCAAGCTAAATAATAATTCGCGTTGTAGTACTATCAGATGTCAGAATACTATTTATTTCAGATCCATAGATTCTTTAAAAGAACAACTAGATTTTACTGAACAAATATTGCATGATAACTTAACGAACGACTTTGACTTAGCTGTACCTATTCCCAAAATAAACGCATTAAGAGTTGAGTACAGCATTACTAGTGGAGTTTATATAAACGGAAAAAAGTTTACACAATTCACGAATTATTGGCAGTAGTACCACTAAAATATAAAATCATTCAAGTTACATCGTAAATGATCTACTTATCTGTCACTGAACGAGTCATCAATAACTTACAACTACGCACATGATTTGCATAACAATGAGAATTTTTTCGCATAAGCTGATTTAATGTAAATGCTCAAGCATCTCTTTTCGTAAGTAGCTAATAATCAAAACAGGGAGAACTGAGATGATAAGGTATTGACAGGAAGGTGTTTGGGCAACTCTTAGGCCAGATCAAGACTCAGAAGAAACACCCAAAAGATAGAGTGGATTCGTGTGCCTGCACAGGCCAGTGGAAACTGAGCTAAATTTCCTTCGGTGGCATAATTTATCCTATCTAAAGAGCTTGTGTTTAAACTAGGTATACTTTTGGTTCCCAAAAGAAAAAGGGTAAAGTAATCCACGAAGAAACTAAAATTGTAGTAAAAAATTTTTTTGATAACGATTAAACCAGCTGAGTTATACCTGGTACGAAAGATTACGTATCTGTCGATCAGGATGATAGCACAAGGAAACACATTGAAAAACGATTGATTCTTGTCAATTCAAATAAAATTTATGAGCTTTTTAAAGGTGAAAACCCTTCTTTAAATATTGGACTTATACAATTTTTAATGTTGAGACGGTTGCATTGTGCTTTAGTGGCACACATAATGTCTGCGTGTAAGCACACTACACAAATGTAAAATTAATTCTTGACGCTATTAATTAAGACGACTTAATAAGCAATACAAATGTACATCTTTAAAATCGCCGTGATTATATGAAGTTGATAGTATATAAAGCACCACGCAACTGATATTTTTCAGGCAATTGTTTAGTTTTTTTTAGATATATTAACTCCCCTTCATCATTAACTTGACTGTCTTCATAAAAATAACATCTTACAAATCACTTATGATGCACGGTTTCAAAGAGATAGATGCACCACAGCTTGAAACAGTATTAACAGTCACAAATTTTTTAATTTGTTTTTAAAAAAATTAATGAAATTAATAACGCACGGTTTTTTGCTAAGCCAAAATTTGTATTCATAAACAGTTTTAAAAAAAATTTGAAACGGTAGAATTGATAGTAAGTTTTTATTTTGCAGAGCATTATACGCGTGTTGTATAAAATTCTACTCAAGAATTCGATAGGAAGCATAATCAGTTTACCGTCTTTACTTGCGTAGTGCATCTTTGAGGCAACGGTAAGCTTGAACATGAAAGTATTGCAATGATTTCGGACAACCTGAGCCATGATACCGTTTTGATGTCCAAGCGTCGAAAAATTATCATCAAGCATTAACAAACGAAATTTTAGAGCAAACAAATATATTATTTATCGGATGGCGTATATCATCAACACTTTTAAAAGAAGAGTTATTTTCAAAATTTCTTATTTTATCACAATGATTTTGCTCTAGATCATTACAATTAGGCAAGAGTTTTTGTAAAGCGACTGAAGTTCTTAACAGTAGTAAGGAGTCGTACAATAAAACAGCCTTTGAATTAAAACCTAGAGTAATGATGGCGTCAGAAATTTTGTCCCAGGAGTACTAAATCACCATGCACTTACTCCGTTAAATGAGTCTTTAATGCGATGGAAAGAAGCGTCTTGAAGTTTAGAATACCAAAGTTTCCCCAAAGTAATGTCAAAGGTTGTTTATATAAAAGAACTTTCGGTTAACAATATGAAAAAAACTTTAAAGTCAAAGGAAACTAAACAATCAAGTATAATGATCATGCTTCATACCAATGTAAATATGTAAATGTGTAATTAAATAAAAAGTGTTTTTTAGTTAAAAACATATATCATAAAAACTTTTCTTAAGTAACTGAAATCACGAACACTGTCTCAGGTTAGGCTTGGCTGGATGCCTCGACCAGGGTCCACCTAATCGCTTTATATCTCAAGGAAAACTGAAAACAGAATTCTGGAAATTGCTACGCTGACGTTAATAATCCTGCTCTTTCGATTCAAAGCATTAAAAAAAAATATTAAAAATGCCCTTTTTTGTAGAAAAAATTAATTTTATGCTTTTTTTTACGTTAAATTCATACTATTTTTTAAAACTAAGAACATTATTAGAAAGCTGCGAAAAAAGTGTATCGATCTTATGTGTTGACACTTTTTTCTCTAGTCTATTCTCATGCTGCAGTCATAAGCTGCAAACCAAGTTTTTGGGCAGTTTCGCGCCATGTTAAGAAAATTGTTGTTGCATTATAAAGTCGCATTTTATTAATAAAATTAACAAAACAAACTTGATGGGACTATGAAAATTTAGAAATGATGTAAAACCTCAATCTTTTACAGTTTGTATGAAAATTTAAATTTTTTGAATTAACTTCTTTCCTTATTCCTATACGTAATTTGAATACATTTGTCATATTTTCTCTATTACATAAATATTTTTATTTTTACTTATGTCTTATACATAGGTCTTATACTAGCTGCCAGAACAAGTCTTCAGAGAATTAACAATCCCATTCGAACGCCACGAGAACTTTTTTATTGGGCCATAGAATCACTGCCAAATATTACTTGTCGTTATTCTACAAATGATGATAACGAAGAAAAAAGAAAATTAGTGTCAGAGAGATTTTTGAGAGCAACAACGATTAAGAGAACGATAAAATAACATGACATGGTTCCACTATCTCGTCAAGAATTAGAAGTGAGGCTGTTTTTTTCGCACGAAAAAACAAATATTGTGAAAATTTTCAAGTGACATAATTTTGTCAATAAAACTGTAAAAAAAATTTAACTTGTACATGAAAATTTTATTACACCTATAAATAAATATGAAGCAACCCTAATGTTAACGTGGTTTTTTATGACGCATTTCTATTAATTCAATAAAATATAATTTCTTTAGTTATTATTGCTCATCTCCATTTTACAAGTAAAAAATTACTCTTAATAAATGATAAAACGATGATTTCTCGCTTTTTTGCATGATAATACAAAATTTTGAGGTTATACTGACAAAAGGTAAGTACAAAAGTTGTAGCTTTGTAGCTCTTTCAATTACCTACAACTTTTACTCTTAACTTTATTTGCTACGAAGTATAGATATCATTTTATACTCAAAAAACAGTTTTTTTTGCCATTACGCACTACACAAATTAATATTTTAACAATAACCATTTGAAAGTCTCCGTATTTTAAGATCATGATTTTTACGTAAAATTTGACGCAGAATACGATAATTATAATAAAAACTTGATGTATGGTGGGGGCAATCGTTAAAAATCAATTAAAACCTTAAATTGTTAGTAACAATATTAATTTATGATAACTTTTTTTTTCAAATTTTTTTTTCTTAAAGTTCAACTCTTTAGCTACAAAGAATCAGAGAGGTGAATGTAAAAATCCCTTCGATTTGTAAAAGAATTACCCAGGTACCTTAAGCCACCCTGAACTAACGTAGCATTTTAGTTTAACTTTCAAATAAACCATGATAGTACCAGAAGCTGTGCAGAGGAAAAAAAGCTATACACACCTACAAGACTTCTATCGACAAAAACAAAGTCTATACTCTGGCAAATATTATAAACTTATACACCACCTGAACATAGAAACAGCTTTTCTGCATGGCATAGTCGAAGAAGAAATTTATCTCCAACAGCCTTAAGGCTACCGCAACCCAAACCATGCAAACAACTTTTGTTACAGAATTTAAAAAATGACTGCATACAGTTTTTTTAGTAAAAGACCTAGGCCAAGTCAAAAAGTTTCTATGCATTCATTTTAACATTGTCAATCAAAATCAAATAATTGCGCTGAATCAAACAGACTACGTACAAAAAATTCTCACTAAACTCAACATGCAGGACTGTTATCCCTCTAGCTTATCTTTACCCAGTGGTTTGGATGTAAATTCACTGTTTACATTGGACCTTAGCGTCAATAAAATTATTATAATCAGTCTGATTAAGATTTAACAGACAGTACGGAAATGCCATCGGATACATCCTTTACATCAGTCACTGTACTCAACCTGATTTATGGTATGCCATGAGTCTTATGAGTCACTTTAACAACAACTATGGTTTACACATCATTACCTAACCAACTGTCAGGATCTTGCGATGCCAGTTTGGCTTTAAATCAGCACGACAGAAGAGCAGTCAACGAATACATTTTTATTATAGAATCGGAAACCATTCGTTGGAACACAAAAATAAAAGCTATTGTCTTACTTTCAAGTGCTAAGGCAGAAATAATATTACTCGTTAACAGCTGCAAGCCGAAAATCTTTATATCTCTATATACTGGAAAATAATGTTGATTATGAATAAGCAAAATACTTTTATCACTAAAATTATTTAGTACATTTTTTGTGACCCCCTCCCCTGTAATATAATCAACCAAAGTCTTTAGTGTCTATAATATGTTTAATCTGACTAATTTCTTGCTCAGGGACTAGATATTTTAGAAAGTTATTTATTATATAAACTTGTAATAAATACCTGCCGATACCTTAGCTACCTTCTCTAAGTGCAAGTCCATTCCTACGAAGTAATTCAGATGAATTTCCCTGTTTATAAAACATGACCCTATTCATGGAACGTAAGAATTCATGTATCTGTCGTACGATTTACTATATAAAATATTAGCATAAATGTGTATTCTATTTACCTTTATGAATTTCCTAGCCCTCCCCCCCTCTCAGCTTCATCCAAGGATCAGTGAATGGAACACCGTAGTGTTTTGATATGTTATGTGAATCGTTTTTAGTAAAAAAATTTTACATCTATTTCTGACACTTCTCAAAACCAAAATCTTCTTATTAAAAACATATTTATTCAGAATCCATACAGTTTGTTTGGTCAAAAGTGAAAACTGGCCGTTGATATGCAGTTTCACCCGTATAATCTACAAAATGGGCTATTTTTTAAAGCTATAAGGATTTAAAACTAAAAAAAAAATATATATAATTAAAAATATTTTTCTATTATCTCCCAACTTTATTACCAAAGCAACAAAGTCCTGGAGCTCAGTCTCTACATTTTTTATCGCCACAAAAATACAAATATATATTCTACCTATTTATAAATCTAGAAAATTTAAGAGATAACTGTCAGGGTACAATCAAAAGCTGATCTCTCACGTAATAAATTCTCTATTTATCGATTTTGTCGCTGTTGTTTTAATCTCAATAAATATTCTGCGTCAGTTTCTTGATGCCTAAAATTGTATTCATTAGATGCTTTTGAAGTTTTACTTCGAAGTTGTTCTCTTGAGAAACTTGGCATAGTTAGGACTTTTGTGAGCCCTAAAGGGTGTTTTTTGTCAACTTTATTAGGTTCTAATATATTTGTTGGTAAGGTAGTTTGATGTCCTATGGCCCTAAGAAGAACTGGCGAGTTTCTTAAGTAAATTTTTTTTTGACTAAAGTTTCAAGCAAACGTGACTGTCTGGATAACTCAGGATGGTTTTCTCTGGCCTGTTGTTGTAGCACCAGAATGATTGGGAGGAAAAATACAAAGCCTAAAGCTTTGGAGCTAGTTGTAGAGCTCTTTCTCAACATCTCCTGGTATTAAACCGAAGACGTTGGTGTCTATCACACCTTTTTGTTTTGCAGACTCAGTTGTCATGATAATCTAAGGTGGGGACATTAGTACGTGACGCTTGCCCGTTGAAGACAGCCCCGTTTGCTTAAGTTTATTTTTCCTTTGTAGCTGTTAGGTTCTCTCAGCACAGACCTTAAAAAGGATTGGTGATTCCTGATTAAATGCTTAGAGTCAAAAGGATAATGTAGTATCGACAATCAAGGGAATTCCCAGCCTTGCAACGAACAACTCCACTCTTGACATCTGCCAGTAAATGACTGACTTGGTTTAATAGTGATTGGCTTTATATGGTCTATTATTTGACGAATCGTTGTTAGAAATAGTAGTAAAAATGTATTTTTTGGCAAGGTAATTTAAACTTAGGTGCCCCTTAAAAGAACCGATGAGATTGGTCGTTAAGAAAGGAACGTAAATATGTACGATGGACCTGAAAAAACCAGTGGTGATACTTTCTTTATTATTATTATTTTTGACGATGGAGAGCTGGCTGCGGGTAGCTTGACTCTTGTCCTCAGAGTCTCTGTGTACGAAGCCCATGCTGGAGGGAGGTACGCCGCTGACCAGAGAATATCTCATTTTAGCGTCGTTCTTTGGATAACTAACCGCACATTGTTAGTCAGGAAAGTGGGCCTCCAGAATACGTTATTTGTGGGTATGCCGTTGGGATGACCACTGGAAAAAAGGACACTGTATCCGTCCAAATTTCTCAGGGCTGTCTTCCCTGGCTTGCATTTGTAGTGAAAAATTCTCGGACGGCGCTAGGTAGGATAGTTAAACGACTATAAAACTTTGAAGTGTTGGATCAGGTTGTGATCTAATAAGACACGCCTCCTGATATTCCACCAGAGACGTTCTTGTTCAGAAAATTTTTCTACTGATGACACTAGACAATCCTGATGGTTCAGGATGGAATTAGACGAACGTCGCTTGCTCCTTGCAGAAGAATGTCATCGGTAGTCAGGATACCCATCTGCACGACTAACAACTGTACGCTTGATGTACTTCTGGTAGACAACTATAAAAATCTCTGAGACGATCTGGTCTATTATAACCACACTTATTTAATTTTATTGTCGGTATCTTCAATTTTACCTCTACGCTAACTAGTGGATTATCTTGAACTAACGTAAAAAGCTAGTTTTTTTTGCAAAACTTTAAGCTTATTTGTTGCTATTGTTATTAAATTTTTCAAGATAAAAACTATACGAAGAACCATCGAGGAAGTATCAATAATCAGTATGCAAAATTTTAGCCACATCAGTTGAGCAGTTTTCGTGGTTAGCAATTACAATGGTTTTAGGGACTTTTCTTTATATAGTAGTACGATAAGACAAGAGAAATCTTGTAATACATTGTGAGGGACCAGGTATACGTATAAGTGTCTATTGCCAATTTGAATTTAATCTGATACCCCTTGACACTGTCCATCCAATTTACTAAGAGGTTAATACATAAAAAAAATGTAATAGCGCCTGTAACATGACACTACGGAATACTTATGTGCATACCGAAACACACGATAGTTGCAAATTGTGGCGAAATATGCAAATCATTCGAGCCGCTTAATAAAAGCCGCCGACAGCGCTGCTTCTCTGATGGTATGAAAGGCCAATGCAAGACTATGTTAATCACTTTTGCCATCAGCAACAAGTCCGGTGCTTTGACTAGGGAGCTCTGCTCTTCAAAGCACACTATAATTTCATATATTGCAACAAATAGCTATTCACACATATATTTGTCTACTTCTTATTATATTGTATTATTCATTTCGAATACTGCTCTGGCTACACGGGTGACGAAGAAGCTATTACAGTCTCAAAGTTTTTCCCGTACACCAGTAAATTCTCCCTTGTGTTCCTCGGGTAACGAGTGGATCTTCGGGGCAGTACGAACCAGAGCTATCTTCTAGGTAAAGGAGTTGATGTACCTGCGAATCTTCAGGGCAATACGAACTGGAGAGACCCCGGGGCATCAGCGACTTACCGCACTCAACAGGAGCAAAAGAGAGTCCATAAGTTCTTATTAAGTAATATCGTAATAACTCGGGGCATTGTGTACCATGAGTCAGGGGCATTACAAATCTGATTACGTCCCTACACACTCCGTCTGAGGTATCTCATAATACGAGTTAGGGGCAATACGAATCCAATTTCGTACCTACGGGTCCTTATTGCTTCCCATTCCTTTTAAAGGTGAATCCATAAATACTAACACACATGTGACGTCACGTGCAAGAACCTAAAGTAATATTAATTCAATTTACATTAAAAACATCTCTATATAATAATGACCTTTACAATTGGCGCTTGACGGGTTTAGTACGTGATATATTAATGTACAAAAAAAAATGGTAGAAAGTACATCTATAATTAAATATTTAACGTTTTCATTTACAAAGATGTCAAGAAGAGCCACCATTTTCATAATAAAAAGGAAGGAGAACACTTAAAATGAAACTAATGAAAAAGAAAAATTAGAATTGAAATGGAAAAAAATAGTAGTAGAAGAACTACAATCGGTGAAAGAAACACAAAATGAAAACATAAGCGAAACGAAAACTTTCAAAAAAGAAAACGAATCTTTAAGATAACAAATGAAGAGTATTAACGAAAATATAAGAAAAATTTTAGAAGAAAATAGAAACATACAAGAACGTCTTAAAATCATAGAAAAAGAAAACGACCAATTGATTGATTCAACTTATAGCTTAAGAGTAAAATATGATGAAACTATACAAACTACTATTGTTAATGATGATCTCAATGGTTTAAAAAAAACATGTTTTGATTAAATGAGTGAAAGCGCGAAAAAATTGACACAAAAATCAAATCTCTTGAGCAAAGAATAAGAAATAAAATAAGTATACCTCTATACATTAAATCTATACCTAAATCACCTGTCATTCATTACCTAAATTTAAAGGTTATGACAATGAAAGAGCAATGAGTTTTTTATTAAACTTAGAAAAATACCTTGAATTCTTACAACCAGAAGATCACGACCTAAAACATTCAAGGTAAATTAAAGCATGTTGATTATGCAACGAGTATTCTCTGCTTCGCCAAAAATTTAAAAATAGACTTTGCAAATTCCAATTTTTTTTTATATGATGGCTAACCACTTTGAAAATAACTTAAAATAAATCATTAAAGCTCAAAACGTAAGTAATATTGATGATTTGTTAAAAATTTTATTAGATTACGATAATGAAGAGAAGCAACCTTATATGAAACAAAATTCAACTAAAAAAAATCAATATTCTTGCAACACATCTAAAAACAGTACTAATAAACAAAGCAGAAATGCCTTATTTCATAACAATCTTAATTATCTATCTCAAAAATACCCTCAAAATAGTGCCAATGTTAGAAATATAACAACACAATACCCCAACCAATAAAGAAAAAAATAAATATGCTCATGAAACCCAAGAAGAGATTAAAATAAATTCTATATTAGAATATGAAGAAACAAATTATGATCTTACTTCGAAAACAAAATTTTTCACAAATTCGGGAAACGAGCAATAGTTGCATTTAAAAATTCAAATTTTCTTAACAATAAAAAGCATAAAGAAAAATTAAATGCAACTTGTATCAATACAGTATTCGAAGACAATAGAAATGAACTAGTACATGACATAGAAACAAAAGATAGTATCCATCAAATTTTAAAATGTCCAGAAATAAGTTTCGAATTAAAAGGAATCAAAGGTAAAGCATTAATTGATACAGGGAGTGAAATAACTTGTCTATCAGAAGAATTGTATTGAAATCATATAAACGTATTGAAATCATATAAACATATTGAAATCTGTACCAACATTACCAATCACGGGCAAGTTTGTAAAGGGATTCATAGGAGAACATTCCACACGTCTCAAAACACAAATCTTAATAACTACGAGAATTGGTAAATTGGAAGTAGAACTGATTTTTAGCATTAGACAAAAGTAAATAAAAGATTGCCTAATCGTATATGACTCATTAAAACAAATAAAATTAATATTAAATACGGTTAAGCAAGAAATAAATATAAGTAACAATCCCTTATATGATACGGTACATTATGAAGATGTGATACTCACGGATGAGGAATGTACGTTCATAAGAATAGAAGAAAAAATTGAACCTTCAAAACTAAAAAAATTCTTTTTCTTTGGGAAATCTATCTTCATTTAATGAGGACCTTGAATATATAAACGATATCTCCAAAGAAGAGGTCGTTAAAAAACTAAAAAGTTATAAAAGTCTAAATGATCGACAAATGGATCAATTATTTTATTTAATATGGAAATACAAAAATATATTTGAAAAAACAACCAGGTTTGCTGACTACTATGAACACAAAATAGTGCTTAAAGATGAAAATCCGTTCTACTGAAAACCGTATCCAATACCCTTAAAATGCAGAGAACAAGTGAAAAAAGTAATAGATAAAATTTTAAAATTTAATGTCATAAGACGATCAACAAGTACATGCATAAATCCCATTGCAATTACTATTAAAAAAGATGGAACAATAAAAATGTGCTTAGACGCTCGAAAATTAAACGAAAAAATAGTAGACGATTATGAAGCTTCGCCAGGTATTGAAGAATTGTTTCCTAGATGTAAGAATGTAAAAATTATTTCAAATCTGGATTTCACAAGTAGCTATTGGCAAATTCCACTATGCAAAGATAGTAGAAAATACACAGCTTTTATAGTGACAATAAAGTATATGAATTTAACGTAGTTGCTTTCGGCATTAAAACAAGTAGTGCTGCCCTATTAAGAGGCCTCAATCAAGTAATTTACAATTTAGAAGATTTTATTATAGCTTTTGCGGATGACTTGGCGATAATATCTCAAGATTTTCGAATCCACTTACAACACTTAGAAACTATTTTCAAAAGATTTGATAAATATAATCTGAAATTAAAATTTGAAAAATCAAATTCTGCTAAACAAGAGTTTTCTTTCTTAGGTCATATACAAAGCAATAAAGGTGTAAAGCCAGACCCAGATGAAATAACTACAGTTCAAAATTTTGCACCACCAAAAAATATAAAACATTTACAAGCTTTCCTAGGGTTCATTAACTTGTATACTGAATTCATGAAAAATTATTCCATGCATGCATTTCCACGAGTAAATTTATTAAAAAAGAAAGTACCCTTCATATGGGAAGAAAGTCATCAAAAAGCATTTAATAAAATTAAGGAGATATTTAATACTGAAATTATTCTAAAATTTCCACGTATACATGAACCATATATTCTAACTACGGACGCAAGTGATTTTGCCATAGCAGCGGTTCTTTCTCAATTAAACGATAATGCCGAAGAAGAAATAATAACCTGTATTAGTAGAACACTTAAAGGTAGTGAATTAAAATATAGTACAACTGAAAAAGAAATGCTAGCTATAGTTTGGTCCATGCAAAGATTAAACCTATATTTAAAAGGGGCCTCCAAAATTACTGTGAAAACAGATCATCATTTTTAAAAACCTGTAAATTTTAAAACTCTAGATTACACAGATGGGTATTAGCATTACAAGATTATAACCTACATCCGGAATACCTTCCGGGTAATCAAAATTCAGTAGCTGACTATTTAAGCAGGTGTATACATTGATATGATAAATCTCCAACTAAAGTTATTGTTGCTTCTCTTCTAGCAGACAAACCTAGTAAAGAATTAATAACATCTCTCAAAAAATTAAATGAATTTCAAAAACAAGACAAATACATTGAAAGTTTAAAAACTCAAAGAAGACTCGGGATACTATTTTAGTTGAATCAAGACAGTTTGTTGTGTAAAATTCATGATGGGAATGAAAAAATAATACGACCTGAAAATATTATAAGTATGCTCGTAAGAGAAACACATATAATATATGGTCATATGGGACCCAAAAAAATAATTTAAATATTAAAAGAAAACTTTTACATACCTAAATTAAAATTATACGCTTTCAAATTATTACGTAAAATGTACGGTATGTCAAAAAACCAAATACATGACATATAAATTGGACGAAAAAGCGCAAGCAATTTTAGATGACAAACCGAATGAAATTTGCGCTATCGATTTTTATGGAACATTGCCTAAATCTATAGGTGGAGTTCGTTACTTGCTCACAACTATGGATTATTTCCAAAATTTTTTTTTATGTATCCTATAAAAAAAGCAAATACAAATGTAGTAATAAAAAAGCTTTTTGAAGATTACTTTGAAAATTGTGGAAAACCTACAAAAATCATCACAGACCATGGTAGTCAATTTACGAATAATAAATGGATAAAAAAACTAAAAGAAAACAAGACAATATCAGTATTTTCGTCAATAAGACATCTACAATTAAATCCAGTCGAAAGAATTCATAGAGAACTAGGACGATTTTTTAGAACGTTATTACAACAATGTAAGCACACTAAATGGGTTTCTTTTGTAGAAATCGTTCAAAATATCATGAATGAATTATACCATGACACTACTATATTTACACCAACAGAGCTACATTTAAATAAAAAACCTACTCAGATGAGGGAAAAATGTTTAAAAGTTAAGAAAATAACGATATCGATATAAACACGAAAATACACTTGGCTAGAAATCTTGTGCATGGAAAACTAAGAAAACGCATGAATAATAAAAACAAAAGCATAAGACACAAAACCTTTAATATAAATTATCTAGTTTTAATAAAAGCCTTAAATGTATTAAACAATCAAAATAAACAGATTGCCAAATTTTTTAAAATATACAAAGGGCCTTTTAAAATAAAAGAAATACTTGGAACAGACACTTACTTACTGTGCAATAAAGACAATAATCGAGAACGAGGTAAGTTTTATGTATCAAACCTAAAGCCGTTTTTCACTTAGAAAACACACATGAAGCATAAAAAAAAAAAAAAAAAAAAAAAAAGTGAATGTAGTCAGAGTTGACAGCTCGTACATTCACACATACAAAAATATAACAATTCACACAATCTGTGAGAGTGGTCAGAGTTGGCAGCTCGTACATTCACATAAATACAAAACAAATATAATATCAATGGCTATTTCTGTTTTCTATTTGAACAACGGTAGACAAAATGTTGAAAATCCTTATTATTGTCCAAAGTCACACAAAGAATCGAAACAAGTGGAAAGAAGGGGCACTTAAGCGCTCAGTTGCTTCAATAACGCAGAACAGTTAAGATGTGCGACCAGAAAGTACAAGCCGACAATTACTTGGGTAGTTGTCATGCTTCCACGTTAGTAAATGAGGCATGATTTAAAAAATCGACACTTGCCATGCATTGGAGCAAGGTGCAGGGCAAATGCCAAAAGATCTTGATTGCGCATAAAGGGACATCAGTGGCCAACCAAGCCACGGTCACCGGCTGTATAAACGAGGCATCACAACCCAGACTACTCCACCTGAAAAAAAACACCCGAAGGACACAAACACCAGAAGGAGCTCCCATTGAACCCCTAAATATTAGAAAAAGGGCTCAAAAATTAAAAATTATGGTAAATAGTCCTTCAACGGAATATGTATCGTAAGGAACCATTATTCAAAAAACCATCGACGACTGGAAAGGTTAATTTGTTCGAAAATGACAAAAAAGTGGCCCAGATTATTAAGGTGATGCACAAAATCAAACTACTCGCCATGCAGCCCATCAGCGATGAAAATATCATATAAGTACCTTTGCGTTTTTTTTTTTAATTTTTATTTTCTTTTTTGTAAAAAAAATAAATAAATAAAAAAATTATGGTAATAAAAGACAAGAAAGTATTTTCAGACATTGTTAGGCTAAGCGTAGCCAGAATTATTTTTTTTTAAACAAACTCCACCACAGCTTAAAAACAAAATTTGCTGGAGAACATCATCAAATGTAGAAAATGTAAAAACTGGGTAATAAGATACCAAAAATTGTTTTTATAGCTTAGGATGTTGTTAGTGACTAAGCGTAGTCACCTATTTTTGTAATTTTTGTTTGTAAACGAACTCCACCACAGCTTGAATGCAAATTGGCTGGGGGAGATATGTGAGGAACTAGGTATACGTACAAGTGTCTATCGCCGATTTTCATTCAATCTGATACCCCTTGACACCGTCTATCCAATTTACTAGAAAGTGAGTACATAAAAGAAATGTAATAGTGCCTGTAACATGACGCTATGGAATACTTATGTGTATACCGAAACACACAATAGTTGCAAATTGTGGCGAAATATGCAAGTCATTCGAGCCGCCTTATCAAAACCGCCGATACCACTGCTTCTCTGAGGGGACAAAAGGCCAATGCAAGACAATGCAAGACAATTAATCACTTTTGCCATCAGCAACGAGTCCGGTGCTTTGAGTAGGGAGCTCTGCTTTTCAAAGCACACTATAATTTCACATATTACAATAAATAGCTAATTCATACATATATTTGTCTATTTCTTATTATATTGTATTATTCATTTCGAATACTGCTCTGGCTACACGGGTGACGAAGAGGTTGTTACAGTCTCAAAGTTTTTCCCGTACACCAGTGAATCCTCCCTTGTGTTCCTTGGGTAAGGAGCGGATCTCCGGGGCAGTACGAACCGGAGCTATCTTTTTGGTAAAGGAGTTGATGTACCTGCGAATCTTCAGGGCAATACGAACTGGAGAGACCCCGGGGCATCAGCGACTTACCGCACTCAACAGGAGCAAAAGAGAGTCAATAAATTCTTATTAAGTAATATCGTGATACCACGGGGCATTGTGTACCACGAGTCAGGGGCATTACGAGTCTGATTACGTCCCTATACACTCCCTTTGAGGTATCTCGTAATTTGAATTGCGGGCAATACGAATCCAACTTCGTACCTACGGGTCCTTGTTGCTTCCCATCCCTTTTAAAGGTGAATCCATAAATACTAACACACACATGACGTCACGTGCAAGAACCTAAAGTAATATTGATTCAACTTACATGAAGTACATCTCTATATAATCACGACCCTTATAACATAAAATTAGAAATTATTTGAAAGATAATTCCATAAATAGGGATAAAATTAAACATAACCCATCTTTTGGCTGTATTTATTATTGTACAAAAAGTTTACGAATAATTTATATAATTCTAGGGAACAAACAAAAGTTAGAATTTTTTTTATAAATACAACAATCTTGCGTGAGTAAAACCGTTCCAACTGTTTGGAACATCACCTACAATACACCTATAAACTCATTAACCAAATATCCTGGGGTCTGATCATGATAGCGTTTTGACTTTAAAATGCACAAAAATGAACAAATCAACTAATGTACGGGATTTTTAGCCTACCATCTTCTCCTTTATTATTTGTCTTAGCAAATGTGTTTGTTAGTCGTACTATGATGTCAAATTCCTTATCTTGATGAGACCTCGGGTAGGTCATCATTGAACTACTTATTTATACAAAGCACTATTTTTCGATACAAGATTTGCGTATCATGCAAAATGAGCAAACAATCTCATACGAACTAGTCAGCATCGATGCTTCCCTTTTTTTCTTGCAAATTAAAAGAAGTGTAATAGAAAAAAAATTTCAGAAACATTAAGATAAGCCTCGAAAAATGTAAGTGCTCGTATAACCAAACACTTAAGCACCTTAAGGAATTTTAAATTGAATGATTTAAAATATAATGATATTTAATCAGTTTTTTCTAAATCCTTCCATGATCTGGGATGTTACGTAGTTATTGTTACTTTAATTAATATTAATTAGGTACTTAGTTTACAAAGATAGATAATAAGTTACTTATATAATGTTCCCTATACTTATGATATAAATGAACAAATAAGAATGAAGGGTCTCCTAAGTTCAAATTTTTCATAATGTCAAATATACCTAATAAACTCAAACATGCTTTCACGTGTGAGAGAATTTCGTTAGTATAAATGAAACTAGTAAATAATTATAATTAGTTCGTAACATGCACTACATATATTGAAGGAAAACTAATAACATAAAGTAACACTGCCGTTTGTGAATAAAAGTACGTCTTTCCTAAAAAACTAGAGGTTATTGCATAGCTATATACCATAAGCTCTAGCAATTTGATAGCTATAAATAAACATCTGCGATATTAACAAAAAAAAAAAAAAAAAAAAATTTGAACATAACTTTTTCTTTACGATTGAATAATACATCAGATTATACCTCATATTTTTTTTTCATAAGAGTATAATAAAAATCTATAAAAGCCTTCAGTTGTTATTAAGAAAGATCTTTCTTAGCAGATCACTTAAGAAAGCCCATACAACTTGGTTGAGTATTAGACAACACTAACCCGAGCATAATTATTAGAGTAGAATATTATTTCATCAATCAACAACAACAAAAACATTTTGTGGTTCTACGACAAAAATTTTAGAGAAATCTTTGTTCTGCAAACAATAATTAATTTTTAGATCATAATTTTTACATGGTATTTTGAGAGTTGAGTACTATTCAGAAACAATTTGAAGTCCCAAAAAAAGACTTTAAACAAAAGTAAAAAGTAAGCCTGTTTCCTGTGCTTACAATAAATAATACACACATTTATCATTAACAAAGTTAACAGTTATTTAATTTAAAAAATCATAGTAAAAATAAATCTACAGAAACAGAACTGTTAGCTAATTGAGTCATAAAATCAATAGAAAAATTGACATGTCTTATTCGTTACAGTTTTATCATAAAAATCTCTATAATAAATCAGCATTGTATTTTATTGCGTATACGCAACTACGTTTTTTGTTAAAATAAGAAATGTAATAGTCAGAAAATTTCAGTAACATAAAAAAAAACAAAAATGTGATGTATCAAATTTTTAAGTAGCAAAGTAATCAGATTAATAAAAAAAAACCAACAAGTCTCATTCGTTATAATCTTATTGTACCAAACTAATAACAAAATTAATCACTTCATGATAAACATTTTTATTAAAGTAACAAATATTTAGATTTGCAAGGTTCAAGTGAAAGATACAAATATTGCAAATATTTTTTTTATCAACACAAATCCAAAAATGCATACATTTTAGAAAGCTGAATAGAGGAAAAATCAACGCAAGAAGATACAATTTTTTTTTTTAATAACAGTAGATCTCCATACATATAAAAGGATGTATGTCTGTGTTGGTAGGATATATTACAGCAAGGTCAAACTTTTGTCTTTTTTAAGTAACGTTTTATTTACTTTTTGAAATATCTATTTGTTTCTATAGCATGATATATTCAAGGGTCATACAACTTTTTACATAAGTTTTAACACTATGGCTACAAGACTTAATGCGTTGAAATTCAATTCTTCTTATCAACATCAATCTTCATTATTTTAAATAACATACATGCATACATAGACTAGAAAAGTCACTGATTTTTATTTTACAAAAAAAATTATGGCTTAGATTACCTGTTGGCTTAGATTCTTCTTTATTTGGCTCTCTGAAATGTATGCATTATTTGACTTGTGTTAATAAAAATATTTGCAATACTTGTACCTTTTAATTAAAATTTATAAATCTACATATTAGTTACGTTGATAAAAAATGTTTGCTATCAAAAATTTAATTGCATTAATTGTTTATACAATAAAATTGTAATAAATGAGATTTGTAAGTTTTTTTATCAATTTCATTTTTTGCAAGCGGAAAATTTCGTAGATAACATTCTAGTTTCCTGCTTACTTAAACTTTGTAATTAATATATTTGTTACTTTGATAAAGAAAACGTAGCTGAATATTTGTCAACAAAATTTATAGTTATTCATTATTAGAATTTATACAATAAAATTTGAACAACAAAGACATGTCTTAATTTTATGACTTCGTAAGCTGAAAATTCAAATGGTACAATTGAGTATGATTTTTTTATTGAATAACTGTTAACTTTGTAAGTTATAAATATGTTTATTAGTAATTTTAAGTACAGAAAACATACTTTTGATTTTTAACTATGGTAAAAGTTTTGGCATTTCGAAGTATTGTATATTTTGATGTGTACTTCGATAAAAAATACAATGTTTTCTTCTCTAAGTGTAGCAACTATTTTGTCTTTGAGTATGTTTTATTAAGTTTTTTTTCAGATACTTGTAATGATAATCAAATAACTGATAATAAAACCGTATTAATATGAGTCACAATTTCTAGAAATACTCACGTTGTAAGTAATATGTTTAGTCAAATTAGTAATTAAGCGTAGCCATGATTTGTTATTATTTTTTTTATTAATGCATGCTAATCCAATTCTGTGTGCATGTATTATTTTTTTTGCTTTCTTTATTTATAAGACTTACCACAATCTATTGGTTCTACCTTCATAAAATTTAAAAATCTTGCGTACATACCACCTGAGGACAGTCAATAATTTTATCAGTGCTCTGATTCTAAGTTCTGTACTGCTACTAAGGTAACCGTAATAAGCTTTCTGAGACACGTAATTTTTTTTACTAGGATTTAATGAATATGTGTTTAATGTTTGTAAATACTTACCTCTCGATCGTTGGATACAAAAATAATGCCTAAACTAGGCATTGCCCTCAATATAGCAACTAATGACTGAATTGTATTACTGTATACAACAGGTCTGTATTGTTTAAAGTCTTCAGGCGTGAATCCACTCTCATGAATAATCCTGCATTAAGAAAAAAAGTTATGACATTAACTATAAACTATGCATAGCAAAATAATACGTAGTTATCTTAAATTTTTTGCAGTATCAAGAATCATCTTCGAAAAATTAATTTCTTTATTTAATTTAAGAAAGTTGATTACTAACTTTTTATTTAAAAAAATGACTTATTAATTTATTGTTTATACGAAGCTCTTTTCTTGCTCAATATTTAATTTCCTATTGCAAAAATTACTTATTTTTTCGTTACTTTTTTTCTTTTACTGCTAAAGTATACAAAAAAGTACCCATTTATCTAAGCTATATTAGTTATTGTCACTTTTTTCTAGATTTTATAATTCTTATTATCTAACTATCTTTTTTGCAAAAATAGTATATATTGGCAATTTTTTAACCTAACAATGTATTTCTAGAGATACAATTAATAAATTTTTTAGTTCTTACACTTCTTATCAGCTGTTTTGTCTGAAGTTTTTTTCTATCAAAATAATAAGAATTCTAAGAACTACCAATCGTAGCAAAATTCTCGGTTTTATTGAAAGAACAATTTGAGGCAATTATATTACAACTTAACGTTATCCTCTTTTTTTCAGAATATTTTAAAATTTGTCTTTTTTATAACTGCTATGAGTTGACAATGCAATCTGTTCTGAGCGTTATTAGACATACATGTTTTTTTAACAGCTGCCGCAACACCTTATCTCGTATCCTATTCGCTATAGTAAGCTTAAGCTATGATTATGTCCACATCAGTCTGCTCCTTCTGAATATTTTTCAAATGGAAGTACCTTAGGTAGTATGATGAGTTATTTTAGTATAATGAGTTATTTAAAGAGTTCATCAGGGTGATGTTTTCTGACGATAAGTCAAATATGGTGATTCCATCGCTTAGTGCTATTATTAAATTTGTTTTATTACCGATACTCAACAAATAGTGGTTCCGTTCCAGTAAAAAGTGAGTACTAAGATTGGAAGGAACTGCAACTATATATTGGTATAAAAGCAAAGCACCATGAGTATGTGTCTCCTACAAAATACACTACATCATTCGTAGTTCTAATACATTAGCTAAAAGTCCATGAGTCTTACATTACTACGAACGAAAATAATTTATTTATTCATTATGGCTACTTTAATAGTTTCAACCATTTTCCCTGAGACGCAATTCATAACCATATTATTAGTATCCACACTGATAGTAGTTATAAGAGCCGCTGTATCTTGAACTCATGTTTTTATGTGAGTAGAACTTAAACTTATAGCAGTGAAATACTGCGGGCTGTGTATGAGACAGATGGCACAACGAAAATTTTTTCCACTGATACAGAAGCAATGACAACCAAGTAAAAAACTTTGATGCCTCTTAAGTATGCTATGTATGATGTATAAATATACTCGTAGAAGAAAAGTCAACTTTAGTGATTAAAAATTAAAAAAATTATTTTCTAATCGATATTAAATGAAATGAAATCGAAAAGTTAAATAAATAAAGGAGAAAAAAGTTTTTTGTTTTTCGTTTCTTTTTTCGTTTTAACATAAAAAAACATATAAAATTTTAAAACTATGTCACCCTCGCAATACAGTCCACGGCAGTCAATATTAAATAACCTTACATCTTTTTTAATTAACTAAAATCAAGCATGTAAAAGTTATCAAATCAGTATGTTACATGGCAAGTATTTTTGGTTGTATACTTGCATTTTTTATGTTGTTCTTAAAACTATTGAACCGCTCTTATGTACTTATAATTTATAATTTGTAAATTAATATGAATAACCTTACAATACAAATTTTTAATGAAAGAAAAAAATTTAATAAAAATTTTATTATCATATTACTCACATTCGCAATTCTTTTCCATTTACTACTATCCATCCTGAATACAATATATGAGTTATATCGACCTTGTACATAATTTGTGTATCTCCTTCATATTAAAAGTAAATAAGAAAACTTGGATAATTACAGTACTTGTATTCCATATAGTAATTACTAATTTATCTTACGATAACAATGTAGATGCCTTCTTGGTCGACCCGTCAGTATTCTGTCACGTCTAGTGATGTCCACCCACAGATGGCAAAAAATACCATATGGCATTCCTCGCCTGGTTGCCACACCTACGAATCAATACGCACGCACGATTGATTGGGTGCCTGCTCACCAGCAATTCCCGCCCCCTAACTCCATTCTCGCCAAATTCAACATCTGGCCTAGGCCTGCAGCTGAACCTTTTTTCCAAGAATATATTAATCAAATTTACCTCCACTACTTGATTCACCACTGGTCTCGATCCCGATTATTAATCTGATTTAGGATATAAATATCACTGCCCCTTGCAAGCTTATTCTCTTTCCTGGAGAAGCGACGGACCAGTCAATAAGTAGGCGGTATTAATTTAGTAAATCATATTTATAACCATTTATTTAAATTTTTCGACTACCTACATCATACTTAAAATATTTGTGACTAAAAAAATTAAGTTTTGCTTATTATTCGAGTGAGCTCTTCTTCTTGTGGTATAAATTATCCTTCGAGATACACAAGGTAATTCAACGGCCTTTGCAGGAGAGCTGTTGACGTTGAATCGTTTATAATTTGTAAAGGTCCAGGTACATTACTTGTAATATCTTAATTGCACTGCAACACCGCTAAACACAAATACATTTGCTGTCCACGTGCTGTACGCTACATTCAAATACTCTCGCGCTAAAGTTACGTTGAAGAGCAATGACGTAACAATTAAGGGATCCTCCTAAAAAAACACTATCTCATAGATATTTACAATCGACAACCGCAATGCTGACGCACTCAAAATTCTACTGACTCGCACAAGCGTAGTTAAACGTACTTTTACAGCAAAAAACCAACCAACTTTATTAAATTGTTTGATTTACTTACAAATGAGACAAAAAAACTGACCCAATAATATAAATCTTGTAAATACTCCTAAAATCAAAAAAATAGCTGCATCTTTATCAGAAGTAATTGACTCAAAAATCGTCACAAGTGTTTCTCAAAGTATTAATGCTTGACATCTTAAAAAACTTGTTAATGGAAAATATAAATTTTTTTCAAAATAATAACTGCCATTCAGTAAAATAAAGCCTTTGCTGATTTTGACCAAAAAATAAGTAAACTTTGTACAAATGACATAGAAATAACGAAAATTTTTTCAAAATTAGACCTTAAAACCCCACTTAATCCATACATGAAAGCATCATAGTTCACCAACGATATTAAAGAAATAAATCACGGATCTCGATTTCTATAAGAAAATAATGCAATCAAATCAGCTGAAAACAGAATTACTAACACTTCAAGCACTGGAACAATACCCAAAATTATTGAAACAACTAAAAACCACAACTCCAACAATTTCACACACAATAATCACTCCAGTTTTTATAAAAAGTCTACCTCCAGCACCTCTTACCAAACTATAAATAGCTTGTATAACATAAATAATTCAACTTTGGCACCCATTCGCAACCTTTTTATAAAAGACGCAATCGAAATGATACCTATATACAACGGATCAAACATCCCACTCTTCACCATTTTAGATGGCTGCAGAGAAGCATGCCACGTAATTCTCAAAATAAATGAATCTGATTTAGCAAAATTAATTAAAATGTGACTTTTGGAAGCAGCATTACCCTCGATCAAAAATAAGATTTTTAACACTATCGAAGAAGTAGTAATATTTTTTACAAAAATTTTTGGATCCACTAAAACATAGCATCAAATAACGGGCGAACTAGTGGCGTTAAAAGAAAAACCAGAATAAAGCATTATCTCTTTTTTAATACAGTTAAAGGCACCACTTAAAAATTAACGCAAGCAACTTTCCATGACGGTCGAACACATCAGAAATTCTATACACAACTAGAACAAGACAAAGTTGAATGTTTCATCAGAGAAGTACGCTGGGTACTTGGATCACAAATGGGCCACGCGAATAACCTCAAAACTCCCATAACTTAAGCTATTGAAATTAAAAGACACTTTACATTCTACGAACCCGAACTTTAACAAGAAACAGTAAAAATCACAACTAATAGACAAGGTCAAATTGCATAAATAAATTTAATTCAAACTACAAAAAAATGCCAAATTTGTAAAAGCTGAAGGCACACAGCAGAAAATTACTAGTATCTCTATAATACGAGTAAAACCGACTCATGCCAAGCCACGTCTATGTACAACGCTACACCATCCACAACCAAACGTAGTGCAAGCCACTGCCCTACACCATTGTACACGCAGTCACCAAAAAAGGGCGTGTCATGGAGTCAACCATTACATAATAATTTTCCACCTACATATCAACCTTACAATTATGCACCAAACCAATACATAAAGTAATAAACTTCAAACTTAATTAATGATGATCAAAATAATAAAAAATTATGCAACAATTGCAAAAAATTAGGTCACTAAAAAAATGAGTGTAAAAAAAGGCCTACAACGTTGAAATAAAGCAAAAGGAATCGAGAAATAACTCAGATTTTTCCAGAGAAGTAGCTTGGAAGAAACCAGCAATCTAACACTAACATCTTCCTAAAATAGACAAAAGTTAACAAAACTATCTTACTACATATCAAAGCACAAACATCTTCTGTAACAATCTAATTCAGTGTAATCAATCGACCTATGTTGTTTATTCTTGACACCAGTGCAGAGGCTTCACTTATTAAAAAATCTATCATCCCACCCAATATAATTTGTCGAGATACCATTTAGCACATAAAACGCATAACGAATGGAGATATAAAAATCCAAGGATACATTATTCTAAGCTTTTATAAATGGTTCTTTAAATTTCACATCATAACGAATATTTTTCTGTGTAAGCATACGGTCTAATAGGAAGCAAGATATTTTGTACTCATCAAGTACAAAATAATTACTGTGAAAATTACTTAAAAACACAAAATTACGCAATACCCATTGAAACCAAAATAAATAACACGAAGCATTCTCAAAAACAACGTGAAAATTCCGTCACATTCACAAGTTTTCCATACAACTTCTTGTGCGTTAAAAAAACAGAGCACTCGAACTCAGAACCTCCGGAAACTGCACAATCTTAACTCAGTAGTAATCAAATAACAAAAAATCTCGAATCATCAAAAATCTTGAAAATCCGAGATCATAAAAAAAATGACATTTTAAAAGCCGAAATCCGTAATAATGAGACAAAAACTAATATTACAAACGCTGGAATCCAAAATCAAAAAAAAAAAAAATCATTCTACAAACGCTGAAATCCAAAATAAGATACAAAAACTTCTGTAATGAACTCTGAAGTCTGAAATCCAGAAAATAAGAACATAAACAACCACGAAACAAGATTCCAAAACTTCAAACTCAACAAAAATTAAGTATCCATATTCAAAAATCAAAAAATTTTAAATGAACTAAAAGAAAATCTTGCGAAACTGCCGATAATTGAAAAAACATCTAAGTTAAAAAACTACAATCCATACGCACAACATTATAATACAAATGAAAGTGAGACAAAAATCAAACTCCGTGAAAGCCTCAAAAGGTTAGAAAAATCACTTGCATACGAAAATAAAGATTATGACCTCACTTAATACTCCAACGAATTTCAAAAATCTTTGAACACTAAGTATCAAGAAGGGCTTTAAATATTTTAACAATAGATATAAACATATTCAAAAAAATAAAATCCTCAGAAAATCATACAAGTCGAAGAATGCGCCAACAATTGCATAAAAAATCTTAAATTGCAAGTAAAAGGAGAATATACTATATACATCAAAAATAAGAAAAACCTTAAACACATTAGTACTGACGAACGTAACACCACGTGAACAAAAGATTATAAATTTAATACGTCTCGAACACATTGAGTATAAAAACTACCAAACATAAAAAAAGATAATAGTAGACTATACCGACAGATTGTACCTTAAAAGTGAAAGTTTACCTGCTATGGACCTCATAGAGCTAAATTTCTTAACAATAACTAGTACCCCCATTAAAATTAGGCTTTTCTAGTAACCTCCCGTCTTACGAAAAGAAATTTGTTAGAGAAGTCAAAGAAATACAGTCATAATGGACTTCAAAAAACTTAATGACGTAATACCTGACCACAATCATCCCTTACCCAATATAGCAAATATTCTAGACGAAATCGGCGCATCTAAATAATTTTCAGTTTTTGATTTAAAAGCTGGTTATCACCAGAACAAAATAAGGAAAGAAGACATACATAAAACTGCCTTTATGTAAAATCTATGGCGTTTTCATTTTAGAATGTGCCTATTTGGATTAAAAATAAGTGCACAAATATTTTTAGCCATCATAGCTGCCTTCATTCCAAACATTAATGAAGAAGTTTCTTTTTAAAACGATGTATGCATTCACTTCTGAGAATTTGATAAACACTATAGAATTATTTTTTAATATTTAAGGCAACTAAGAAAAGCAAACTTAGTCTTACAGCCAAAAAATGCAAATCTTTAAAACAAGAAATTAATTATCTTGATCACATAGTTAAAAGAGAAAAACGACGACCTTAGTCAAAACAGATAGAGGCAGTTAAAGAATTTTTGATCAAAAAATCAAAAAAATATTCAGCAATTTGTGGGATTAGAAGACTACTACAGTAGACTTATAGAAAACTTTGCGAAAATAGTAAAACCCTTAAATATAATACTAAAAACGGACTAGGGGTTGCCGTTTAACAAAAAAACTTAAACAGCATTTGAAATTCTGAGAGATAAAATATGCTCACCCCTAATTTTAATCAACCCTGACTTCGAAAAAATATACATACTCCCAACAGATGCATCAGGCTACAGGTGGGGTGCTCTCACAATAAATAATTGGGAAAGAAATGCCCACCCCTTTTATGTCCCAAACCTTGACCAAAAGTGGATGCAACTACTTATCTGTACCTTCTTCAAGGAAGCTCTAGCTTTAATGTATTAGATAGAGAAAATTACAGTATACCTGTATGAAAGAAAATTCGTATTAGTGACCGATCATCAGCCCCCTCTATGGTTCATTTCGTTGAAAGATCCATGCTCTCAAGTTACACGCTGGTGACTGAAACTAGCTAATTATTAATTTTATATGGTATACAAACCAGGCTTTGAGAACGTTAATACAGACGCATTGTCTAGAAATTCAATCGACGCTCTCAAATTTTCACTCCTCTGCAAAGACGGCGAGCCGTAACAGCTGCCAAATACAATATCTAAAGAAACCCAGTGATACGGCATAACAACACGCCCAAAGGCAGGTAAAAACATTAGCTTCTACTACAAAAAGCCCTATCAGTCTTACCTTTCAGAAAACGAAGACTCAATAACATTAGGAATAAAGACCATGCATTCAGTTAACCTATTTTTGAGAACAATCATTTGGACAAAACAACATAAAAATAAATCAATGACAAATTACTCTCATATATTTGATTGTGTATAGCAGCCATATGTTACGGCTGGTAGGATAGCACCACGCAACTACCCAGATATAACACAAACTCCCCAGGAGCACGAAAAAATAGCAATAGTTTGTTTTATGAAAGGGCTTAAAATTCCAATAGGTTGATATAAATCTGTATACTATGCAACTCAAGAGTGCCGTCAACACGCCGAATAAGTCGATAGTCACTAACAAGATCTTAAAACTCAAAACAGCATAAGATCTTAGATATAACTATATAACAAAAAAAAAAGAAAAAATAATTTTGTTTTTCTCACTCAGAATTTCTTTATTTCATTATTAAATTTTAGAAATGTTCTTTAGTTGTATTATATTTACAACAGTGATAATAACGAGTGCCAATGTAATACCTTAATTCCATTATTTAAATTGTAACTTAGGAATTACTTTTGAATAAGTACAAGATATGACAATAATAAGTAAATTTTGATCCACAGTATGTCACATCAATACTAAACACCCTAAAGAAGCTCACTACGACCTCACCGACATATTAACTATTCCTAACACGACTCTTCTATAAAGACATCCATAATGATACCTTGTTTTGTACAATAGAAGAATAAGCGATCAAAATTTAAGAACTAGGCAGCCTTAACTCTTTATTTTACAGATTATTAACATCGTACAAACAACAAACCATCGCAAAACGCGAAAAACGCACTTGTTACATAGACAATAAAATAAACCGAAGCGAAAAAGCGGCCATGGAGTGACTAAAAAACTTACGAGGCAATCTGACTGAATTTAAAAAGAGCGCAAGCACACCAACTAAGACACAAGCGCAAGCAGACGTCTTGTTACTTGAGATCTACCACATCTTTATTATCTTTAAAAATTGTATAGAAAAAATACCAACTCAAAAATACCAATGTAACAAAATAAGTTTATATTTTCAGTAATACCAGTACAGTATGTTAGTTATTTTGTAAGCACTATATCTTGACAAAAATGCCAATCCCAGTCAATGCAATAAACACCTAATCTTTATATGAATACAGTCAACTTCAATTGTATGTAATCGATAGGGAAATCAAAATGCAATTAATATTTTTTCTTCCTTGTACAAATGATAAATTTAAAGCTTTTCAAGTGCGTACTATGGCCAGTACTTTAAAAAACATTATTATTATTATTGAATTATATTACCAACAAAAACTTAATGAAAATATCTAATTATTTGTATTAATAGCAAACTATTAACAATTTTTAATAATACATCTTTTTTTTTGTCATCATCATTTTTACATTTTATTATATTTGTTGTGAGGAAAAAATGTATACATCTTGGTCATTTATACTTCATAATTCTGGGAGCACGATGATCATGGCACTGAGCTCTGGATGCCCTCCGCATTTTCAATAATATTTTTAGTTGGACATATCTCTTACGTATTTTTCGTTAGTGCATTCAAAGAGTCATGTAGTTTGGGTGTCCTTCAACCTGTAGTTGGCGTACCTGTTATAGCGCTGGGTACACGATCTCCAGATCAGTAATCCTTCGCCTTATTCTTGATATTCCCCATAGTTCGGACAGTTGACGAAGCTGTTTCTCCCACCAAATTTCAATTTTTCCAGTATTCTACCGTAACTCATTCCCCGAGTGCTAGCAGCTGATGCTGGTTGATAGCTAAGCTTGTTCGCGTCGTTTTGGGGATTACCCGATAATGTGTTGACCTCCTGATGCAGCAATTAGTTGTTAAGCCCTTGTTCCATTGCCTCATCCAACGCAAGGCTTTGCGTGGTGTTCTAGATGATCATTCAAAAGTAATCCTGCCCTTACAGAATCTCGTTGACCACAAAGTGAATTTTATCCTTAAATGACTCCATTGGCAGTTTTTGCTGTTCACGGTCCAGTCATCCCAAACCATAGTTCATATCCCAAAGAAGTTCCTGGCCCTGGTACTTATCTTTTGATGGTTTTTTTTTTGGTCTTTCTGGGAACTAAGCTTTTCTACCTGTTGGCTTTTCTGGGCTTGGTCCGTCTGCACCATTCCCCGACTCAGCCGTTCGTGAGAAAATTCAAAATGCTATTAGCGTGGGGCTAACGAATACTAGGGCTTTTGATGTTGGCCTTGGTTGGACAAATTTGCTGTGCACGCGCTTCAATACCATCTGTTATTTTCTTATTAAGATGCTTTAAGAAAGAAATGGGTGTGACAAGCTGTACTTTATTTACATGATTTTTTACTGCGCAAAAAATGGTCTTGACTTCGGGAGAATTTGAGACCAATGGCTTGGCTGCTGGAAAGTTCGATAAGATGATAAGGGTATTAGGTGTGCTTTCGCCCAATTTCATTTTCTTGGCATTTTTTTTGTGAATTTTGAGATCTTGGGTGGGCATCAAAGAAGTAAGTGTTTATGTTTTCGTTATAAAGTCATTAGATTATTTAACTTTGCCAACATTTGAGTAGTGCCTGTCTTGTACCTGACTCTATAACAGTGACTCGTTTTTTGTCACTGTATATGGATCCTATGCTTCGAGGTACTCTTATAGGGAGGCTATTCGGGACATCATGAATTTTCTTGGTCCACACTGAAGTACAGGGTGTGGAGAAAGCCTATGATTTAAATGTAGCGCTTTGTAAAAGAGTCAGCGAAAATGAAAGATGGGGGAATAAGACGGTCTCACACCCACCATTAATGGAAAGTGTAGAGTATGTAGGACGCAGTTACTAATCATCAAAGTACTCAGACAATTTAGCTTTTATGTTGATAACAGAAGCATTACCCAACACAGAGCTCATAGATGCGCTACATAAAAGAAGATATATTAACCTAAGAGAGCATTTCGAAGAAACTGTGCTCAAATCTAACATTAATTAGTGTATTAAGGCCCTTAAAAACGTAATAGCAGAAAATAAAATAAAAAGCATGGGCATTTTTAGGGACCTAGCAATCCTCAGTCAAACCCAGTGAGGGTAGTTTGTCGATACCTTTGAGGAAATATTCAAAGATATTAGACTATCAGTAGTACTCCATACGAACACCTTAGTAATCCCACCAGCAGATCAAAGATTAAAAATAATCAGAGAATACCACGTGGCGGCAACAGGTGAACATAGAGAAATGAATTAGACATACAACAAGATTGCCAAAGACTTCTACTGGACGAAAATGCTCCAAAATGTTTGATAAACAATTCTGGAATACGCATCATGCCAAACAAAAAAACTCACCCGAATTCGAACAAAACAAGTCATGCTCATCATTAACACACCGAGTAGACTGTTTGAAAAAATTTCTATAGACTTCTACGGCCTAATCAGTAAACCCTCTGCAAATCAGTACACACACATACTATCTATGCAAGACTGGCTCACGAAATTTATCGTCTTCGCTCCTGTGAAAAGAGCAACAGCCTAAGAGACGGTAAGTACGAATACAAATAAGTTTATAGCGTATTTTCCACCAGAAAATTTTTATCAGGCCGAGGTACTTACTTTATGAACAAGAGCATGACCGAACTCGCAAGGTTGTTTAAAATAAACAAAATGGACAGCACAACATTTTACCCACAAACAAACGGTGCCATCAAACGTATGCATCATACTCTAATAGCGTACATCAAGGCTTACGTAGAACAAAATGATCACTGGGATAAACATTTGCCAGTGTGTATGCACTCATACAACACAACGGACTATTAGAGTATGTGATACTCCCCGCACGAACTCGTTTTTGAACAAAGAGAAAAAACACTAACTAGTATCAAACTGCCACCTAAAGGCCAAACTTCAGACAAACATTTCAAACAGTTAGCTGAGATCCTAACAGAAAAAAGAACTATCGCAGCAACGAATTTAGTTCAGGCAGAATACCGATTAAAGTATTACTACAACCTCAAATTGAATACAAAATATTTCTTGGAAGGAGAAATGGTGTATCTGCTAAAAGAGCTATCAAAAAATAAATACCATTTACAACACGAGGTCCCATATGAAATCACAGGTACTTATTTTGTTAACAAAATTTTAAAACTAGAGGGAGACGATGACATAATAGTATTACACATGGATAAAATCAAAAAAGCATGTATGGTAAAGGCCCCGCCAGAAAATGCAAAGAGGATGAAGGACATGGAGGTATAAACTTAAACATTCGACTTTGTTTAAAACTTCCGCAGCCCATGAACGTAGCACGAAAATATAACAGAAAAGAGGGATCAATTAGGCTTACGATATAATTTTTTGTGGCTCTCAGATATGCTGCGAACTAAACATACACATACGTTAGACTGAGATAAGCAAGCTTACAGGAAAAAAAGACAACGATAAAGGGGGGTTACTCATCTACAAAGCATTAATAACATCAATTAATAGTAGATTTCGCAAACATAGTTGAAAAAAAATAAAAAAATGAATGAGGGGCATGGGTGGCGGCACTCTCTAGTGAAAAAACATATTTCTTTATACGTAGAATTAACTTACAAGCCAAATTCACATATTATAGATGGTAAGAGACTCATATAAAGAAAAAAAAATTATATACTTATAGGCTAAGATTAACGTGTGAATTTAAATAAGTTTATGTGAAGCATACACAAACAAACGTCAATGTGAGATTAGCAGACAAAAAGATTATGAACAAATAACAATTTTTTGTAATCCATCAAAATCATTACTGTTTCAAAAAAAATGATTTAAGCAATTATTGTTAGGAAGAGAGGAACATGAAGGTATGAAAGTGAAATAAATAAAGCATCAGAAACAACCCTATTTCTGCCATTATAATCCGCTGACAACTATAACGCTTGGAACGACACACAGTCGTAATGAGATATCAATCGACTGCCACGTTCAGGGTAGCAGACAGGCCGTTTGTCGGACCGTCTACCTCAAAGACAGTATTATTTCGCAAAAACAACGCGGACCAGTACCCAATCGCCCATGTAAGAAAAACTAACAATAACGCATCTAGATCGCTAGTTGACTATCGAGAGGGATAATCAATTCCACCTAGTATACGGCAGTGTTTCTTTAAGACTTAACCATCGAAGGACAACCAGAAAGCCCTCTTGTGATCCTGGAACATCTCCAGCACAACAATACCACGTTATCAAACGTTCAAACAGGAACGTTGGTACTGGAAAGAAGGCGTACGGATCTGCAACAACGTGCATGATTAACTGAAAAAATAAAACGTGCTTGTGATTGCATAAGCTATTACTTATAAGGCAAAATTGCGCAACAGTACACGAGAGCTGCTCCTGCAAAATTCTGTACACAGGACCACACATAGTAATTCTTCTAGCGCAAGGAATCGCGTTGTCACTAGAATTATGTCAAAGCTCATCTTTGAAAACTCAGACAGAGGTGCAAACACCTTAGAAAGCGCACTTTCTCCAGACATCATAAAGAAAAAACAGAATTTTTGTTGTTTTAGGGGAAAAACAGCGAGAAATAATAATATCAGAAAACGTAAGGATGAAAAGCACTAAAAAAATGTAGTGATACAGGTAAATCATAAATGCAGAAAATATCGTCGTACAATAATTTTTTTTATTCATACCTCCAAGCTCGTCTTGACCAAAACACAAACGAAATGTAAGACGACTAATCGTCAAACTATCTGACTATCACTCCATCTTTCTCATAGTGATCTCGAATACGTTATATAATCTCACTGGTAAGATAAGGTGCCTAATATTATAACCGACAGTTTACAAACCCAATAACTAACTTATATGCACACGTAAAGTTGATACGAAATAAAAGATATTGTAATGAAACATATTTACGATAGAAAATTTTTAAACATGCAAAATATGCACATTGACAGAAATACTAAAATTAACTATAACAATTATACAGAAAAGCAAGACAATTACAAGATACGTTAATTATTAAATACTTTTCATGTGAAGAGAGAGCCACATTCGCAGCTTAACGCTGAAAAAAAAAAGGGGAAACATCAGAGAATGGGTTAGGTATATACAGTAATACACTTAAATAGATAGCTGTCAATGAAGTATAAATAGTGTTAAGACAAGTTTAGCACTAAGACTAAAGCATGGGCCCATAGGCTGAAACCATGGTTCGCAATGTTTAGGTAACAGTTTTATGTATGGCAAGGCTAATAATGGCGGGAATGGGATTTCTTCTTCTTTTGTATAATTGCCCTCTCCATCGGGTGACCCTACTATTAATATATTATAGAATGATTACAGAAAAATAAAGAGCTCCAGAAGAAGCATGAGAATTAGTAGCAGTTCAAACCACGCCGTTATTAGAACTCCAAACAGAGTGGCAACTGCAGCCCTTGTGATGAGTTATAGAGTTGCCGTTGGCCGTGACACATGATTCAAATTCGTGAGACAACAAGTATTAGCACCGGAAGTTGCTCGACTGTATTGGTGGCTGCAGTCCATAGGACGAAGACAAGAAAGAATTTTCTTTTCTCTTTAATACTGGTGATAAAACCTTGTTTAAAAATTTTTTTTTGATAAATGAAAGAATGACAAATAAGTGTATGTGAAATTATTAAATTTAAACTTCATGTAAAATAACGTTATGTATAATTCCAATATATTATGATGTATGTGAAACAACACTTAGTGTTAAGTAGTATTAAGCAAGTATACAGACTCAACACTATACGAATTAAAAAGCCAGTGTCGTCGAGGGCGACGACGTCACGGCCTTAGATGTGTAACGTACGGAAGTATAGATAAAACTCTACGCTTTATCTTTAAATCTTTTGCATAAATTAACTAATGAGTATAAAGGGTACATGAAACTTTTTTCGCTACCACTAAGATTAAAAGTCTGATACTAGCACCATCAGCTAGACTATTGGTTTTACACTCAGGGCTGTCAAGATTAGGACACAGATATTTTTACAATAATTTTTATCCAATTATTCGGCTTGTTCAAATGTTAATTTGTGCTTATTAAATTATTTTATTCATGTATAACAAACTGCTTTTTTTTGTTTAATGCATACTGGCTTAAAAAGGTAAACACAAGATCAACATATTGTATTACTGCTTTTTCAAGGAAAACTCATGAATATGACTTATAACTTCTGAAGATTTTTAGGCGTCTTCTAAACTATTATTGTCCCTGTCATGATTCTTGTATCTACATGAAAAGTACCTTTTAAATCGTTGAATAGTCGTAAACATGTATTTACTTTGTATAGTAGTACTTTAAAAAACTTAAGACTATTACTTTTAGATTCTCACGTGAGACATCTCACATAATTAAAATGATACAAATGATTGAGAAGCATTTCTTGTTGATAGTAGTTATACGGTTAATGTGAAGTAAATTAAATAATATACTTTTCTACTATGTTAAACAACTTATTTCTTCAACTAAGTAATAAAAAAATCCTTTTTTTAATTATAAGGAAAACAATAAACCAATCAACGGTTTTTTCTTGTTTTTATTTGAATCAAATGGTTTTAAAAAAAACTTGAGTACGTGTATCGAAGCCCTGGACGAAGACTATGCCCTGCTTTAAAACCTGGATGAAAATTATGCCTTTTCCCTAAGTTTAAACGAAAACTATGCCTTTTACTCTAGTCCAAACGAAGACTATGCCTTCTTAGGATTCTGGACGAAGACTATGCCCTTTTCCGGAGTTCAGATGAAAACTATGCCCTTTTGTTTAGTCTGGACGAAAACTATGCTCTTCTTTTCTAATCCGGGTAAAGATTACACCGTTTTTTGCGAGTCTGGACGAAAATGTTAACTTTCTTACGAGCCCAGATGAAATGAAATTCATTTAAGCACACCTAAAATTTATGTTTGTGATTAGATATACAGTCAAATATATTTACATAGTGGTTGTTTTCTACAGTTTTTAAAATATATACTTTATGAAATCTTTTAAAAAAGCTCAATTTTTTTCAAACACTTACTCAAACTCTAAATACTGAAGCCCCTAGACCTACTCAGAATATCGATACGTGTTGTTTTTTTACAAAGGCATCTGTAGATACTTGGACACAAGTATCGTGAAATCTCAATATGAAATGTTGAATCATTTTCAGGAGCTTCGTATCCGTGTTCTTCTTCCAGGATACTAGTAGCTGTTAGCCGCCGAAACCATGAATCAGCAAATTTGGAGGGTTTTTTTTTATTTTAGGAGAAGAACAACACAAGAGGGGTCAGCAAATAATACTAAGATGTATTTTAACTGCGGACATCATTTTAGCCCAGACTCAGAAAAAAATGGCATAGCTCTCGTCCGGACCAAAAAAAGGGCATAGTTTTTTTCTGGACTTGTGAAAAAGGCATAGTCTTCGCCCGGGCTCAAAAAAAGGCATAGTCGTCGTCTGGGACCAAAAAACGGCATAGTTTTGGTCTGGACTAGAAAAAAAGGCAGAATCTTTGCTTGAGACGCTGAAAGAGTATAGTTTTCATCTAAGGCCAATCAGGGCATAGTGTTTATCTGGAGCGTTAGTGTAAACTAACATTTTAAGAATTTATTTTATAATTTTCTAATTAAGTAAAAAATTCTATATTTTCCTAGTACACAATACTCATGTAAAAGTATTAAGGGCAAGATAATCCTTAACTTTGTTGTAGCAATTACAATAAATGCATCATTCTTTAAAAAATAAACAGTAATTTTTCCCTGACAATGAAACATATACGTAATTTTGAAGTGAAATTCGCAAACAAAAATTAATTGTTAAATCAAATACTAGATTAATTGTGAACAAATGTTTTAACTGATACAAAACAATGTTAAATGTACATTTATCAAATATAAATTGACCAATTAGATCACCAAAGCGGTAAATGTTGTACATGAAATTAAAAAATAAATGTTAGTTTTAGATGTACTTTATAAGGACGTAAACTTTTTCCCGAGTGTCAAATTCAGTCAAAAGTTATACGTGTGTATTTTTTAGTTGCCAAAAATCTTGCTTGATATCGTGCAGCAAACCAAGTTAAATGTCTTACATCACGTATTATAAGATCTTATGTAGGATATGTTGTAATATGTCTTGTAGGATATTTAGCACAATATCGTTCGAAAATTTTGTTCTGGGTTGTCTCACCGCTTTCCCTTCGGACTTCTCTCACCCTTTCTCTGTGGTGCTATAGAATACGTCTGGAGTAGGGGATCTTACGAGTTTTCGTAACGCTGGTTTTTTTATGTTAGCTTTTTTAATCTCAAACCTATACATTGAGGAAGTAAATGAAAAGATAAATCTTTAAATTCCATCTGGATTATGCAGTCTTTTTATTTATCCAGTATTTTGCAGTTAATTTTTGGCACTTTTAAAAAGGACTACAGTATTTCATGTAGATGGCACAAATACAAAAGAATACATTGATCATAAATCATGCAGATGCTAGTAGCACAAACGTAAATAACTTTACTTCTAAGTAATCTGATGCTTAAAGCCATAAGCAATCCAAGAATACACTATGTTAGAATCGCTATTGAAAAAAAAAAAAAAAAAAATTAAAGAACTTTGTTTTATTCATTTTGAGAGTAAAATTAAGAGCCACACTGATAAAGCTCACAGCAAACTTAACGTCGTCGAGATGTTTAACTTAAGTCAAATTGCCAATATTGACTGTTTTTACATTTTTTAATAGTTGATAAAGACTGTTAATTGTTTTTATTTGATTTATCAACACTACTTTTTATGTAAGTTCTGTTGTTAAGTAATATGGTGCTTGTTTGTTAAGTTAATACTAAACATCGGAATAATATATATTGCGCATCTAGTGAGCGAGGTAACGAACGCCTAAGATCTTACGTGAATGAACGCCCTAGGCGAAGTAGAGGGTGACTAACGTGAAATCGTTCAAAATTTTTAACTTATTTTTAGTCATTCTTAGGTTGCTATGTACATTTAATAATCTAAAAATCTGAGATGACAAAAAAAGCAAACTCAAGCGTAAGTTTTTGAAAACGCTGAAAACTATGATTTATAGTATGAGTGTCAGTAAAAAGAGGTACTTTAAAAACAACAACATGCATACAAAAATTGCAACATTAGTAAGAAGATAATACCATCAAGCAACAGTTAACTCGTATACCCTCTAACCTATATTTTTTTGACGTGAATACTATTACTGACGATGGTGCACTTACATCCCTGACTTAGTAATAGGTAGATTTCATTTTATCTAGTCTTTATATCCAACTAACCTATGGTAATATTATGGAACTGAAATGCAATCGTTGGGTATTAGATATATGCCACTATCTTAAAGAATAATTGTTGAAAAGATAAGATAAAATAGCTCTGACCCACTAGGCTAGAATCCTGGCGTAATCCTATGCTTTTGGATGATAACTCTGACTTAGTTTATACTATTAGATAAATTTTCGAGCCCACCTTATGCTATTGGAAGATGGTTCTATCGCACCTTGTGTAATTGGACTATGGTTTTGGCTCACCTCGTGTTACTGGGTGAGTTTTGGTTAAATAATAATACGGATGGTGTAGAGGATTTTGCCCGTCTCTTCGTCAGTGCAACACTTTTTATAATCATTAAGAAAAAAGGATAATGTAAGAAGTACTTATAGGTTCCATAAGTCTAAATGCAGATAGTAGATGCGATGGTAGGTAATAGGTCAAAATAAAACAAAATTAGGCTATTGATTACTTGATTTTTACAAACAAATAGTTTTTTAAAATCCATTATGATATTGTACCCCTGGAAAATAATTTTGTTGAAGTCTTGTTAGACTGATTTGATCTTTATTTTTTTAAGTAAATGCTCATACATTTGATTTAATGAAATAATGCTATAATAAAACGACTATGTACGATAAACTTACACTATAATGACTTCTGATCGCTTTTTTAAGACATTTCAACTTTAGAGGAAATCGTATTTTTCTATATTTAAAATAATGGCACTATTATTTGACTCTGGATTTTTTCTGAAGCATTGCATGATTCACGATATTAAACTTGACATTTAATTTTAAAAAAATTATTTGCCAATAATAGTTTGAAAGTAGTGAGCGAAATGTTTTTTAATTTTAATATTGTAAAGGTTATGTATAGTATTTTATACAGTGATAACAATACATATTTCTCGCAAGTAGCCATTTTTTCAATGCCATATCCTTTGAAAGTGTAGTTATGGGCATCGAAAAATCTCAACGTTTATGATAAGACTTAGTGATGCCGATGAAAGTGATTTGCAAAAATGGATAGACGTAAGTAGTGCAACCATTAAAGGCGTTTATAACCATAAAAGACCTGTGAATTTACTGTTACAAGACAAACAAGATTTGATAAAATCTTGCTATCCTATTTATGTACAGACATTTTTCAACTATTGTATTATAAAGCAGTGAGTGCACTTGAAGGACATGAAATTACTGCTGGAGTTAATTCTGTATCTCTTTTAAGATGTAAGAATACTTTTGTTGACTAAAGTGAAGTAGACCAGTGGCAAGTATCCTCACAGTAAATGAGTGTTTCCCTCAATCGAGTATCTTTAACCCCGCTTGATGTCTTACCACCTTACGTAAAAATACCGTTATAAACTCTCTTGTACATCTCTACTTGGTGATTCATCGCTACTTCATCTCTTTATTTTAACTATCTAAAAGGGGATTTACAACTTAAATAAATGAATAATATGATCAGTTTTACTTCAGTTTTGATTCAAATTTTAATTGTTTAAAACCTTACTCTCTCGGTCCTAAATACAACGCTTGTCGGCAGTCTCTCAATAGCAGCCACAACGTAGGTAGTGCACTTGCAGAGCCTTGATAGATGTCCCACGCTCTTATATTTATTTTTTTTATACTTTCTGGTGAACAAACTTTGATCCTCGAGGTTGATGTGTTTTAAGATAACACTACGGAGGTATATACGAGAATGACACAAATACTTGAAGTCATCGTTACTCTTCCCTCAACAGCCGTTTTAATCATACTCTCTTACTGATCACGTAACTTTTGAGTTCTCCTCTTCGGTTGCTTATGTCAATCTCCATTTACTGCGTAGCTGATTACCTAACACGTCTCAAATGATTTACCTGATTCCTACCATAAAAACGAATATCTATTAAACGTACCACAAATCTTTTTAGTTACTCTTACAATCCATTTTTCTCACAGAAGCGTCGCCCATCTCCTTATTCTTTTCTCAGTTTTTTCTGCGAAAAAGTTTAGGGAAATCAATCATAAATTTTTCTAGGCACATTCATTGGCCTTGTAGTAGGTGCGTAGATTGTTCTGTAAAAAAAATTGTAAAGCGAATATTGCTTTGTCATACGCTTACTAAAATTAAGATGGAATTAGAAGTGTTTTCAATAATTGCATAAGAGTCACTGTTATTGTACAACAACACTCTTCCAAAGACCTCAAAAAGTTCTACAAAGACGTGGACCAGCAGTTTACTACAAAACTTTAACAGATTTTCTACTTACTAAGGGCAGAAAAGCTTGTACTTAAGTGGTAAATCAAGATCAGCAGTAATTCAAGTGGTATATTTTATGAGTACTGCATTAAAGTAGCAAAATCAAATATTCTTATTGTGTTGGTAAATATTAGATTTTTTTTCAGAATGTATACTCTCTTAAGAATCTGCGAATCTTATACACTAAAAACAATACAACCGGTGAAATTTGAATAGTATTTTGTACTGTTGTACATTCTACATTGATGAGGCCGATAAAATCAACTTAAAGATTGATTTTGACAGATATGATTCAACAAATAGAATGTGTTTTACCAAATACATAAGGTTGTTTTGATGATAAATAAAGTTTTTTTTCTTAATTAACTTATTTTCACACAAGCATACAGGATATAAGTTGTTTTCACTGATTTGAGTGGATCAGTATGTGTTAAAGATTATGTTCTTGATTTGACTCTACCATGGCTTGTAGGCATTATCGTACTCTCAGCTTAATTATTTTTTTTTTACTCTACTCAGATTTCCTTTTTCCGTGCTGTGTTATTTTCGTGTGAAATTATACAACTACAATAGTTGCAAGATAGACAGTGACAAGAAGATTAGAACACCCGTAAATGAAATTTTGTGCCACGGTGATGGTAGGAGTTTTAACGACGAGGGCACCTTCTAAGAGGCCAGATATATGGTGGTCAAAGGGGTAGCATCAAGGTTAACTTTAGCCATTGAGGACACTGAGCAGGCATTGACGGTAAAGAATGGCGCGATTATAAAGATTGCGAAAAATAAAAAGAAGAAAACAAGTGACCAAAAGTACTAATAAAGTGTTTTGTTATAGTTAATGGATGAATTGATTTGCCTTGTTTCGTAGTTTAACTGCACACTTTGATAGCTTAAACGTGTAAGAGTAATAATAATAGTTATGACAGTAGTTATATTTGGCAAACTGTTTATAACAGAGGAAAGCTAATGCTTTGTCATTCTTGAAGTTTGAGAGCCAGTGCGTGTCTTCTTTCAAGCAAAATAAGTTTGTATTGTGGCACATATATAATTCCTGGAAGTTCTTGATTCGTGTAGTTACTGTAGCCAGTTATCACTGTGACAGAAACACCTTAAAATGCAGGAAGAGCATGCATTGCGGCCATGGCCTGCGTTTAGTAGAACCCCTAGCTTCATTGGATATATTGTGCAAAAAAAACCCTAGCTCCATTGTATCCAATATGTAACTGGATCCCTAATTCAATTCGATCCATTGTGCGAAATAATGCTGAGTTCCAATAAATCCAATGTGTAAACATTGCCTTAGCTTTATGGGACTAAATGTGCCAATGGATCCCTAGTTCTATTAAATTTTATGTTTAAATAGATCCCTAGCTCTGTTGGATTCAATATGCAAATAGATTTCTAGCTCCATCCAATCCAATGTACTCCATGCACGTATATTCTCTGAATTAGACTTAGTGGCTGATGGTGCACATAAATCTAATAACTTAAATTTTTTTTTTTTGATTTTGCAAGTCTCTGTATGAAGTGGTCTTGATATTTTTACTAGGATTTTTACTTTTGGACTTAACGCAGGCACTGAGTGACACCAACTTGTGTAAATTAAATTTTTTTCTATTTTGATACAACACGCGTAGGCCCATCGTAGTAATAGTCAGGATACGTTTTCAGTAGCAATACTCCGATTGTTATGTTAAAAGCATTTCAAAAATTAGAAGATAGCATAGGCAAGGTTGCTGAAGTGCTTTTAATGTATAAAAGAAGCACAGGTTCATTTACGTTAAGAGTGAAAAAGTGGAATTTTTAGATAACGTTTTTATCTAACGTCTGTTGTCTTGTTAATATATCAAATGGTAAGGAAATAGTGCTGCTATTGTTAAGGATATTAGACGTGTGGCGTTCGCATGCTTGAGTCATTTGCCATATCTCATCTCATGCGTTGCATTCATGTGTGTCTACCTTCTTATTTTTTCAAGTCACACAGCTTGCATTTGGCTAATTGCCTGATATTATAACCTGGTTTAAATTATTTCAGAATATAATACTAGAAAGATTTCAGATGATACATACGACTTAATTAAAGTTTATTATACTACAAAATGTGTAACTAGAGGAAACATAGTCACCACAGCGATTCCATCAAAATATCTACTGGCAAATATTATAACTGAGCCATTATCTCTTGAAGTGCGTAAGGAATTACCGTAAAAGATTTCAAATACGATTGAGTAATAACACTCTGTGACAGTTAACATGATTAAGTAATCAGAGTACCTGATAGTAAAAATTCTAGCTAACACGGATAATATATGTATTAACATGTATTAATTCCCGTATATTGTTTGTATGTCACTGTATATTAACAAGAATCCAATGAGTGAGAACAGATGAAGATTTTTCTTTTTCTGGAGCCTATCTTTCCATTCATTTTTTTATTTATGGAGTTAAAGTCACATTTCAATTAAATTAATTTATTTCCTTATCTTATTCCTAGTGCCTCAATATAACACCAATCTTGAGGAAAAGCACGATTTTTACTCAAGACTTGGTACTCATTTCAATATTTTTATAGTTTGAGATGGTGGTGTATGTCTGCATGAACTTTGGGTAGCTGACTACACGCCACTTTTTCCAAGTCTGTCTTAAATCGCAAGTGATTTAAAGACTTAGGCTTTTCTTTTGTTGGTATCATTTTAATTTACTTTCATTCAAATTGTTAAGACTGTTAAGAATGGCTCAAGATTAAAAGGTAGAGCTGTTTAACTAATTAAATACATTTATTTTGTTTGTAAATAAAGGTCTTCTTTTATCTACCTATTCCCACATACATATGTATCTGACAGGTTATGAATCCCCATTGACTCGTGTGTGTGTGTATAAAAGAGCTCTTTTTCTGATTAATTTTTGACGTATTTCTCATGCACTGTTGTGCTCTTAACTTTTTTTTTTGTGCTGTCTTATTTTCGTGTATGGTTGTACAGTTTCGATAAAAAGATTAGAATATCTGAGAAGGAGATCCATAGTCAGGATGGCAGTACTCTGTTGGTATGCATCTTTTTTGATACTTGATTATCTCGTAATAAGAACTTTATAACTGTTGTAACATTTTTAATAGTTTCTCTCTGCACAGATACAGTTTAACCTACTTCAAAAATATGTCTATTACAGTAATCGTTAACTTATAAATTTTTTTTCACGGTCATAGGGTCAGTCGTACATAATTGGACTGACATGATGTAGCTAAACCTCGGAAATTATACTTTTGTCGTGGATGGTTATGACGAGCTATATTATCAAGCTCGTTCCTTTTAAATTCTTTTTCACGATCCATCCTCTTTGACAGCTGGTAAGTGAATAAGGCTTCAATATCCAGACCATTGGTTTTATATACAGTTTTGTTAGCTTCTGGAGTTATCTTAAAGATCTAAAATAATACCATTTAATCATATTTATTTACTACTCCAACTTTGAAATTTTTTAAAAGCATGTACAAGTATATCGCTGTAAGATCCTAGCTTTTTACCATAATTATTCATAGTTATTTTTTTTCTTTCTGAAAAATGCTAAGACTCACTGCATTGTTTTGGTGAAAAGCTGCTGTAACATGGGGCAGTCTGTTATATTTAATACTATAATGTACATTTAAAATGAGTTTATAGCTTGCACTTGGAGTTTGAGGAGAATCTTGGGTATCCTTTTGTTTTTACATCTGTATAAGTTGACTCTCATTTTGCTATTAACGGACATACTTACATGATTCAGTCAATCATGTATACTAAGCTTAGCGCATCTGTTTTAATAAAAAATATTATCTTATTTTCATGGCCAGGATTTGCTGCAGATTTTTCTACTATTTGTAATCCAAAGCAACTCACCAGTTTATTCGGATCAACCTAGTGTACACAATTTACTAAGTGCTGCATTGTAGTGTGATAAAGTGTCTAAAGTGAGATACACTTATAATCTGACCTTTTTTATGAGCATTTAGATTTAATACTAGAGCTGTTATTACATTGAATTTGTTATAACTGTGTCAAACATCTTATCATTTCAACAGTTTGTGCAGAGATCATTAAACTGAGTGTAAGACATTTCTGAATTCACGTGATCATCATACACATAATTAAAATTTAGATTATCTTGAAGAAATAGAGCAAAAAAGTTAACATTATATTTTCAAAGTTCTTTTGGTACTAGTGTGTATTACTTACAGAGATAAAAACAGTCCACATTTTTGTGTCTTCCTATATAGTAGAAAACTCTTTCGTCATCGGACTTTTTACAAGCTATTTTATTTAAAATAATGACAGATATGGGTTCTGCATTATCGGAAAATACTACTGATTCATGTTTACTGAATGTAAAGTTGAATGTCATATTTTCAACAACAACTCTTTTAAGGACGCAGACATTGGCTGATGAGGCAAGTGTAAGCACAAATAGACATTTTCTAATCCAAGTTATTAATCATTGATTGATGGACTATACAATATAGCTGGATACAATACAGAAAACTGTCTCGGAGCAATTCACCATGTCAATTAGAATACTTTTTATGTTCCACGACCGCATCGAAATTTAGAACTAGCAAATTAACAGTTTGATTTTTGAACGTTATGTCCACATAGTATGATAGCTGAATAACGTCTGATATAATAATTTAATGCCCAATGGCTTAACTACCTGGTTATCAATACAAATCACTCATACCATACTCTTCAGTCTTGATTTAACCACCAAAACGTGTTGATCATTCATCACACAGGAGGACGTAGTCTTTTGAATAAGGCCTTAGCTAAGAAATCCTAGCAAGGATTCAAATTTAAAGATTTAAATGTTTGGAAAAAATTAGTTGCCCTAGCCACTGTTAATACTGTCAGACTTAAAATTAAACTTTGTATAGATATAAAAATAATTAAAGACCGTGAACTGCCTCAAATAAAGTTATTACGGCTACATTATGGAATGTTAGTACTAAGAGCAAAGATGCGCACAAGGCTATCACTTTAAAGAGGGCACGTAGTGCATTTTTAAAAGCCGGAAGTAAGAAAAGTATTAAAATACCATCTCTATCTATAATTTCTGAATTTGCTGGCTATCAATCTACTAGGAAGATAGTGTAACTAGAATATGTGGATGTATTAGTGAAAGTGAGGCTGCCAAATAGCAGCTGAAAGAAAGCCCAAGACACAATTAAACTCTGAAATCCATTTTACTTGGAAAATGTCTAGTTTTGGCTTAAACGATATAAAATTGGATTAGTTGTCTTATTAAAGCTATAATATATAATATGCTGAAAAAGGTTTTTGAAAAAAATTGGAAGTAAAGCCACCCAAGAGAGCTTTAATGAATGTTGACTTATCAAAATATGCTGAGAAGTTAAGAAACTTCAAATTTTGCAGGGTATTTATGCGGAATGGCTTACCAGTTTATGGCTCCTGTTATTGTGAAATTGCTATAGTTAATCTTAATAATGAAGACTGTCCTGGAACACACTGGGTGTCGTATCGAAAACATGGTAATAATAAGTATTTTGACAGTTTTGATGATCTACAACTACCCATCGATTTAATGCTTACGAGTAGGCAATACCCAGTATAACCATGTAAAATATCAAGATAAGAACTCTCAGAACTGTGGTCATTTACGCTTAAAATTTTTCTTTAAAAGTCAATAACGTTATATTACAGTCTAAACTTTTTTATTTGCTTTTGGTCAGTCAGAAGAAAAATATTGATACTAAGTTTGTATGGAACTTCTATATGGAAAAAACAGTATTTTACAATTAACGAGTTATCATTAACATAATACTACATTTTTGGCTAAATAGAACTCCTAACTACTGATTCGACTTCAAATAATAAGGAAGGTAATAACAAATTTTACATGTTTGATCAAGTGGTCGCTATCCCAACAGATAGCTACAAAATTTAGTATAAAGTCATTTTCAGTCGATGTATTACAACCTAAAGATATAGATAATAATGTCTAATCTAATGATGATAGACTCCATAGTGTCATTACCCATAGTGATATGATTGATTCTATCACAAATCATCTACTGACGTATTGGAGGACTTGATAGAGAAACAGATCCTACGTGCGGTCACTATATCCATACATACATATTTTATTTCTAGTGAATTTTCTACCTCATATTATCTTGACCAATATTTGTAAAATGACAACAGAAGCAACTTTTTGATAGCTAGCAGTAAAAAATTTCAAATTATTTAATAACAAACTTTTTTTTGTTCGTATTGCGCATTATGCTGCGTACTAAAGATACAATTTTTAAGTACCGTATCAAAAACTTTAATGCTGAATCAATGCTGAATCAACGTTGATTTTAGCGTTGAATCAACGCTGAACCAACGTTGAATCAACGTTGATTCAACGTTGATTCAGCGTTGATCAAAATATTAAAATTAAATTTTAAAAAAATTAAAAAGTAGTATAATAACATTTGGAGCAGATATATTGACGTATATGGAGGTACTATCCGTATGGTAACACTGGTAGAAAAAGCGGCCGAGTGTATTGTATGATCGTTTGATGCTTTCTGTGCTTGACTGGCACTCACAGTGCTTTTTTTACTTTTACATATTACTTTCTATAAAATGATCAACTGGGTGTAATGATACATAACTTGGGACAGAGCTCCCCGAGATCTATGGGTCGAACTTTTTCTCTGGGAGGTGTTGGAAAAATATTGTTAAGTTTTTTTTATGGCAAAGACGATCAAGTTTTGTGGGAGGGATGAAGAGAAAAATAATATAGAATACTTACATGCATACAGCAGCTAAGCGTAGAACCCGTTCTTTGATTCACCCTCTTAACTCTGGGACGCATCATTAACTGTACATATTAGCTACACATTGTAGATAAAGACAAAAACTAATTGAATACCATGGAGAAGTTATTACTGTAAGGTTACATATAAAACCTTTATTATAATAGGGATCTTACATAAAAATAAAAGCTACTTAAGTAGTTTAACAAACGCTCCAGCAGTTAGTCAACGACAAACAGTCAAACAGTCAAGACAACTAACACATCAAAACATTGAACTCGAAAAAAGTATAAGATTCAAAATGAAAGACCGTTCTGGAAATGAACAGGTGTAAAAATACGTTATACTGGATTCTTGGAAAAACTAACAGCTGCTACTGTTTGCAAGTTTGATCACTGTAACTTGGAAAATGTAAGACTCTATGTAAATTAACGACGTTATCCTGATGGTTATCTCAATATTGAAATTATGAACAATCAGTATGTACTATTGTACAGCAAGTATGCTGATATTTATCTTCAGAGTTCATATAATGGTAAAGATCTTTTAAGTTTTTTAAACAGATATGATTTTCTGGACACTACATCTTTGATTGTAATTGATTGAGCAAATGAAAAGAAGTTATTGAAAAATGATTAAGTGGAAAAGCGTTTAAAATTTAAATCTCACGCTTATTTTTCGACCAATACATTAGATTATTCCTTCACAATCGTATTGTTCAACAGAATCCAATGAGCACGGACGTCCAGAAACACATATAAAGTGCTTGTAGGGGTAGATGGTGGTAAAGGATAATGCTACAAAGGCTGCTAAGATTGTTCATTTATCAACTATCAGGAGATAAGATCGGAGTTCAGAGGAAAAAAAAAGTAATAATAATTACAAAGATAGAAAAAAGTTCTTAGACAGGTATCTAAAATAAACTGAACAGAACAAAAACAACCAAACAACAGTAAACAAAAATAAGTATTCTTTGTGAAGGAGAACAGTAAGTACTAAAAATATGACAGTAAGAACAACCTATAAATCAGACGAAATAAGGAGTCTAAGTTTGAAAGTTTCACTAACAATTATTATTTAAATACAAGATCTTTTTCCAAGAGTGATGGATATAAAAAAAAACACTCGTGTTCAACGTTATAACCATTAAAAAGGGTATTCCATATAATCTAAGATGCATCAAAAACATCTAGTTTAAACAACGGAGAGGTGAAAATTATTGGTTGTTTCACATATGTAAGAGCTCTTACACAAGTTGGGGCTTTTATCATCATACACGTATAGAAACACTGCTTGACTAGGATTTTTAAGGTTGTTGATATTAAAACATCAATTACAAAGCTAGGAATGTATACATAACTGTGCATATGCATTAAAAAAAGCGTAATGTATTCGTGATATGAATATTTGTACATATTTAAACTTACACTCTTACGACATCGTATGTCCTACACACAACATCTTATTTACTGCACTCTAATTTGTAAATTTCGTGACCAAGTATGTTATAAAAACTTTTCTACAAAATTAATTATTGGATGTCCTTAAAACCATCAAAGCTGACATGACAAAAGGAGTGTAAAGAGTAAATGCAACGCAAAAGTTTTAGCTGCTGCTTTGTCTCTTGACTCTAAAGATCCAGTACCATTATTAGTACTGCCATTAACACCACCTTAATGACAGTTTTTACCCCACCTGGTTTTGATCTATACACTAACGTCATTACACCAACGTCAAAGATGGTTTACTTTTACAGTGATGCTATTTAAAAGAGTTTAGGGTATCTTTGTTACTATGATCCCGAAAAGCAGCAAAAAAAGATAGAAATAAGTATGGAAGCATCTTTGTATAAAAGAGAAGGATTAATAAACTTCATAACAACCAGCTCTTGATTCATTTTTTATTAAGTAACGTACGTATGATAGGACAAATAAAATTTTACTGTCTTTTCTCCAGGTGAACAAGATAGGATCATTTGTATCATGTTCCAAGCCTAACTTTAGGACCTCTTCATCGAATTCTCGTACCATTTCTAGGAACTAACTGGTAAGCTGTAAAATGCTTCTCACAATTTTTATATCTCAGATAAGAAATAAAAAAACAAAAATTAAGTACAGTTCAAATAAACAAAATATAACTAAACAAAGTAAACAGCTAATTGATAACAGTTAACTGACTTTGAATGTACAGTTTAATACATTATGATCCTTAAAGATTAAAAATATTCTATACACTGTCATAATAATTAATGATTCATGAACAGTCCAAGGTACTTAATTTTATTTTAATGCATTTTATACAATAAGGCTCTGTTTACGTGGACGAATAGCAACATAATCTGACTTATAAACAAAACATAAGAAAATGTTAATACAAAACAAAGTGTATTGACTTAACAAACAAATTTTAGGAATGTTCTTGGATACATAAACAATAGACTGCTTATTCCAAGCTGGCTAGCTTAAAAAAACAAAGTAGAGGGCAGATCTATTTTTCTACCTGAGATTTACCACCTAAATTTGGAATAAACAGTCAATTCTTTATGCGTCTCTAATACAGCATCGTAATTTTTCCTTTACCCCCATCGCAAATCAACTCTTCCAGAATATTTCTAAGGAATGCCGTAGTTCTTCAAATTTGAACCATTCCGCTGTTACATTTTTTTTCCTACTAAACAATTAATGGCACCATTTTTCAAGGCTTGATAAAATAAAAATAAAAACGTTACGAAAAAAAAAAAATACAATCGTAACTTAACTTTAAGTAGGGGGTCGACTCGTGGATCGCACACAGAGACAGAGCCTCGACTAGTGTACGTATGCGTCATAAGTCAAATTATTACATATTGACCTCTTTCATCCAAATTGCACGATATTTTTTATTGCTCCATTCAATTGATAAAGATTTTTTTCATACACCAGCAATTTTTACTTTAGAAGGCAGCCGTAAAAAATATCGTGCAATTTGGATAAAAGAGGTCAATATATAATAATTTTACTTATGACGCATTTGTACACTAGTTAAAGCTCTGTCTCTCTGTGCAATCCATGTGTTGACCCTCTACTTACAAGTTAAGTTATGATTGTATTTTTTTTTTTTGCAAAGTTTTTTATTTTTATTTTATCAAGCCTTAAAAAATGGTGCCATTGATTGTTTAGTAGGAAAAAAAAATGTAACAGCGGATTGGTCCAAATTTGAAAAAACTACGGCATTCCTTAGAAATGCTCTGAAAGAGATGATTTGCGATGGAGGCGAAGGAAAAATTACGATGCTGTATTAGAGACGCATAAAGGATTGACTATTTATTCCAAATTTAGGTAGTAAATCTCAAGTAAAAAAATATATCTGCCCTGTACTTTGTTTTTCTAAGTTAGCTGGCTTGGAATAAGCAGTCTATTATTATGGGTCTACGGACATTCATAAAATTTATTTGTTAAGTCAGTACACATTGTTGTGTTTTAACATTTTCTTATGTTTTGTTTGTTAGTCAAGTTATGTTGCTATGCGTCCACGTAAATAGAGCCTTATTGTATGAAGTGCATTAAAATGAAATTAAGTACCATGGCTTGTTCATGAGTCATTACTTATTATGACACTGTACAAAATATTTTTATTCTTTTAGGATCACAATGTATTAAATTGTACATTCAAAGTCAGTTAACTGTTAACAATTAGCTGTTTACTTTGTTTCGTTATATTGACTTCATTTGAACTGTACTTTGATTTTGTTTTTTCATTTCTTACTTGTAGTTTTAATTTGATTTCTACATTTTGAGATGGTGTCAACAGTGGGTTTTTTAGTTAATAGTGCTGGTGTTACCACTGATAATTGTAGCTGGATTTTGATGGTATGAATAAGCATATGAAAATTAAAAAATACTTTAACGATTGGCAACAAAGGGTAAAAGTGCGTTTATGCTATCGGAACCAAGGAAGAACGATTGGGTGGTAATACAAGCACCTATCAAAAATAAACATGATTTATTTAGGAATTGTAAAAAAGCAACAAATCTTTCTGAGGAAAAAAAATGGAGGAAAAACCCTTTAGAACCAAACGAATTATAAGATTTGTCGCTTTCTGTGATGGATAAAACTATTTTTTTTTTTTTTTTTTTTTAACATCATTTGTGCTGAGAAGTTTGGTAGCCTTAACAAAATACTGCTTATTCAGGTCTCCCCAATATCCCTTCTTTGCAACAGCATGAGAGAAAAGTACTGACCGACTACTTGTTCTCTATTTCTATTTCTTTTTAATTAAGCTATCATGCCAAGGGCCTCTGCTTGTAATAAGTATTCTAACTTGTACATACCTACAAACATTATTTAAATAAGTTTAGTGAGTGTAACCCATCTCTTTTTTTTTAACTGTCGTTTCCAGCTGTTTAGGAGTCACGAGAGTTAGGGTGCTGTTACATGCTAATCGTCTGCTATTACCTACAGTAGAAGAGCACAATTGTTGAACAGTTTTTACATACTTGTGAAAAATAAGAGATTGAAGATATACAACAGTAAGTAGACTATTTTTATACTTTAATGAATGTTTATTTTACATATTGTGAACAGTAAATGAAAACTCATTAGATGATACTTTCAATAATCTTGAAATAAAATTCACGTATTATTTTTTAGTTGCTTTCTCATTTAAGCTTGATAGTATAATTGTGGTAGCCTTTAATAGCTTTTTATCAGTAACAATTAGTTTTTCATAAAAATCGATAGCGCAAAATCATTTTTTTTATTTTTACGTTAGTCACATGATTACGTTTTCAAAAAAATATGTAGTGAGGGACAATGCGTATCTTATATTTTAAAATATAGTGGCATAACACATTTAAAAAACTTCAAAAAATTTTTTACAGAAAAAGTTGTCACGACCACTTTATATGATCCAATGATAGGGGAAGGTAAAAGACAGAGACTGGATGGTTGAGAAATGTGGATTTTAAAGCAAACGTCCAGTTGGTTTTGGTATCAAGGAAAACTCTTCAAGAACCACCGAGTAAGAGTTGTCACACGTTAGCCAGAGATGGCGACTAACGTGTGTGTCTTACTTTTTATTTACTATATAATTTTAAGTTAATTGTATTCGGGAAGGGATGACGTCGTTTACAGTCTTGTGTGGTGTTAACTGCAGCAACTTGTAGTCTAGTGTAGGTAAAAATATGGAATAACTTTTTTTAGCTTTATTGCAAATACTTACTAATACCCTTTTACTGTATGTCACAACCTGTAGCAGGTACAGTTGATATTACCCAAGTCGAGCGAATATTCTAAGACATTATTCTTAATTTAACTAAGTATATCTTCTAATTTTATTAATAGCCACTCAAGGTACAATGGGGACATGGCACACCACAAAGGTAATGGTCTCATCATCATGGCTTGCTGTAATATTTATACTATGTTACACTTAGTATTTTGTTAATATTTACATTTGCAATAGTGGACTTGGGTTAACTCGTAGTTATTAGGGCCGGGTAATGGGGGACGACTACTTGTTATTACTTTACTGTAGCTTGGCAGGCGAGAGTCTGCTGATGCCACACCGCGCTGCTCCAGCGCTAGCCTCGCAGCGAGCTCAAGTGTCTGTACTTGTCTCGCCATGCAAGCGCACCATATGCTATGTGGCCCACCACACACTATTAATTAACACAGCACCACAGATTGGCCACCACTACTATGATTACTTCTGGGACATTGAAACACTTATAGCTGCCGTTTACAGACTTATTCTCTTAACATGGTACACACACATACATCTTTAGGATACAGGTAGGAAGCACGGAAATGGAGTCAGACCGAGCTCTACAGTTACTCTTAATGCTGTGTCCTCCAGGCCTCACACCAGAATGTCGTATATATGCAAGCCACGTGCAGGAGAGAGAGAGAGAGTTACCTATGAGACTCTCACCATTTATTGTCAGAGATAAAGACTTAGAGACGTGTTCGAATGTATTTCCAATTCGCCACGTCACAGACTAGGGATAAACTGTCTGAGATGTCATTGGAGGATAAGCAAGTGCAAGCGACTAATAATGTTAAAGAGGCGGCCAGATCCTCTTGGAAAAGTCTTGATGGGAGAAGAGTATGGAAAAGTGGTAAAGTTAAACGAATCCGCATCAGAAAAAAAACACGTGAAAAAAATAGTAGGTGAAATATTTGGTCCTTGGGGATAAAGGCACTGGAAAATAGGGGGAATACTTGTCTTAGACATTCAAAAAATATTTCAGCTGGATCTGCGATTGTCCCAAGGTATTTTGCGGGTATTAAAAGTAGATACAAAGCCAAAGAATGTTGAAAAATTGCAGTGATTTTTGGGAACAGTAAGGTGGTTTTCAAGGTTCGTAGAGGCTGACTCAAAGCTAAAGGTATCGTTGGTCAAGATGCTTTGAAAAAAGCAACCATGAATCTGGAAACAAGACTATTAAGGAGATTTGATGGATTGAAAAAGGCACTCACCACCACAGTTAAGTAAGGATGAGCAACATCCTATTGTATACGTGAGTCGCACTCTTTCTCCCATGAAGAAAAATTATAGTGCCATTAAAAAGTAGTTTCTAACGGTGATCTGAGCATTTGAGAAGTTACGCTTATATTAAGAAGGGTAAAGATTGATTGTTATTGCAGATAACATAGCACTGAGATGGCTAAGGAATTTAAGGAAACTAACAGAAAGGCTAGCTAGATGGGCAATTAAAATGCAGCAATGGAAATTTAAAACTATACATTGGAACGGGGCTCTTAATTATATGTCAGATACCCTTCCCAGGTGAGGAGAAGGGGCTGACAGGTGGAACGCTTGAAGCAATATCAGACCCAGAATACTTAAGATTATTAAAAAAAATAGACTCGGCACCATACAAGTTTCAAGGTTGGCGAGTCAAAGAGGGAAGGCTTTATCATTGTTACGAGAATACTAGAGACTTTTTGGAATACTGTGACGAGAGAATTCGGAGATCAGGTGTTATTCAGATGGAAAACTCCAGATTCTTTCCTCACAGACAATGAAAAAAAGTTTCAAAATCAATTAAAAAGAAGAACCTTGGATAGATATGCAGTCAAATATGTGCTTACACCAGCATTTCATCTACAAGCGCATCCCGTTGGACGCTGTAATAGGATAATGAAAACTATCATTGCCATTTTTTTGGCATAGGATAGCAACAATTGGGATTAATACCCTCATGAAATTAGGCATGCGATAAATATGGCAACCCAACCCGCAATAGGAGTGTCTCCAGCGTGTTTGAATTACTACTGATACCTCCGACTAATAAAGAGTTTGCGAAGGTAGGTAAAACTATGTTGAAATAGGTTCTCAGACCTGGATAAATAGAATAAAGAGGTTAAATAAGTTACGAAATTTGATAAATAGATATCGCAAGGGAAACTCAGATAAAGTACTTAAAAAAGAATAAAAAAGATGGCAGATAATTAACAGGAACTTTAGTACTGTGCCCCACCCCTTGTCCAATGCCTCTTAAATGTTTAAGACTTGCACCTCAATTTGAAGGGCCCTATGAAGTAGGTAAGGTGCAGTCATGACGTCTACGGGTTACGAAAAAGAGAAGGGAAGAGTAACTATCTCAATGAAGCTTATGTATTGGAACTCAAAAGATACGTGCCAAAGAGATGCAACAAGTAGGGCAGAGAGGATGAGAATAGGATAACCAAGTTTTTTTATATTTTTATCTAGGTAAAGAGAATCTAGTAGGTAAGAAGAGGCCAAGATTTGGAACGTAAGGAGCTTCATCAAAAGACTCCTTAAGATAGTGGTTGGGGGAAAGAGAGGGATTTTCTGGAATCTGATTTAAATGGAAAAAGAATCAGAGATACAGAAGGATTGATGAAGGGAAAAAAAGAGGGAATAACTGGGAGTTAACTGGAGGTTATTAAATGCCAGGCTCCAAAAGAAGTTGGGACAGTAATGAGAGGATATTAATGAGGTCTTCATTCTAAAGAAAGCTTAAGATAAGTTTTTTTCTCATTTAGAAAAAAAGGGAGATGCTGATTCTGGTAATACCTTTTTTTTATACTACAGCTCCCCAGATTTTACCAGAGGCTCCTCACCCACTAGTCAAACAGATAGAGACCTCAGCAATTTCGTTCATTGGATGGAGATGTAGACCACATACTTCACCTCAACTGCAACAGTGTTAAAGCTCTCATTTAGTTGACTGGTATTTAAGTGGATCTGTAGGAATTATAGGTCGCCTCCTTAAACTTGCTGGGGAAATAGTGAACTTTTTACCATGAAGCCACTGAACTTTCAAAAACAGAGATGACAGAAAAGAGACGCTGGGAGTTACTGAAGAGGACGAGAATGAGAAAATTAGGAGCAAAATATAAAGTAAGAAGAGAATAAGGCAGATTGGAAGCTTCTACATAGTTCCTCTTTTTCCATACACACGTGTTGTTCAACTAGACTTCCCAGGGAAACTATTTTTCTGGGTGTCTGCTATACTCATTTTTTTCCCCTGCTCTCTCTATCTGTGGAATCGAGAACACACATTTAATAATGTATCATAAGTAGACGTATAAAAATATTTGTATGATATTCTAGGACTTGGTAGCCATTGATGACTTGCCCACAATGCAGGTGTAAGGTGTAAGTGAAGTCGTACGTTTAACTACCCACAAAACAATGATCATGACTGACATCGTATAGATGCCAAATTGAGGCCCAATTCCATTACTAAGACGTCTTTTAGTTATCAGTTGCCTGAAAATAACATTTTGACAACTGATAACTAATGCTGATAACTAATGACAATGCTGGAAGGTCTATTAAAGTGTTTGTTAGAAATACGTTGACTGATGCGTTACAACTATGTATACATTTAAGAACTCACACACGCTTAATAGCAACTTAATATACGTACAAATTAAAATATTCCAACTTTATAATTTAAAATAATATATTTATCAAGTCCGTCCCTTACAAAATACCTCTATCTGTTGAAAATTTATCTGTCATCAAACAAATAATGCAGTGACGTAAAGTAATATTATTAAAAACAATTTTCTTCCTACAAAAATCAATTCACACCTCTTTTGGTGAATTCGATAATTTTACTTAAAATTACTTAACTCTGACGGTTATGAACATTTCTTGGAAATTGATACTACGTTAAAAAACGGTACTTCAACAGACCATTTTTAATTTTGAAGTATTGGGCTTCAGCTGGCATCCATCACTTTGTACGACAAGTGCACACTCTGAACTTAATTAAAGGTTCATCACAGTCGTTGCTTTTCGTACTAATAATTCTGGGTGGTTCTGCTAATCCTTGACATCTTTTGGTTTCTATTACTGGGTCCTACTTGGTGTATGTAGGTTTGGGCTTTGTCTATTACTTAGGTTATTTTTCTGTCTTTTTTTATTGTTAAGAGATTCAAATTCAAATTTCTTTGTTCACTATGTCATGCATTTTTCAATGCATGATTTATTGCGCTATTTTGTTTGCTGGCTTCTTTCTGGTATGACTCACCATGGCAGGTCCATGATTTATGAAGGCAGAGAATTCTGTTGTTTTGATCCGTAAGCACTGCGTTCCTCTTTTTATTCATGCATCTATTTTTGTATTTTGTGTAGCCTCTAATTATAAAGGTTTCTTTGATATTATCAACAAGTTAACAGTGTATTCTAAATTGGCATTAAAATTTATGCTTGTTACGTTCCTTCAGTAAGAGCTTCTCGGCTTCTTTTATGACACATAATGTTATTATTATACCCTACATTACATGCATGGTCTTAGCTTCTTTTAGTTTGCCGTGTTTTTGATTCTCATGCGTTTTAAGAAGATATCAGCTTTGTGAATTGTTGGTCCCTTTTTTTGTACAGGCCTCAAGTGCCTTGTCAGTGGGGTACTTGTTATTTGAATTTCAGGATTTTAAGTTTTATCTGTGGAAGTGTCTTTTGATTTTATTTTATTTATTTTTTTGTTATAATTTACATCGCTTGTGTACGAATTTTCAGAGAGCTTATTAAATTTTTTTTCTTTTTTGATTCATTTTCTCAGGTGTTTTAATATGTTAAACGCTCGATCCCTTGTTGAATCATGTACTTTTATAATCTGTAGCTAAAGTGTCAAGGTCTGATTGTAGTAAACTAGAGTCGCTTAGCCTTTTTTTTAAATCCGACTATGCATTTCTTAAGCTTTTTAAATTTATGATTTTAAAATGGTTATTTTTCAATAGTTAAAAAAAATTTATTTAAATTAGTCAAAAATTATATCTGACAAGAACTCTGAGCCAGGACTTTCAATCCTTGCCCTAAAAACCTAAATAACAGTTTTGTTTCAGTATGATTTTGCTAAGTTTTGCATATTGTTCAAGCTTATTAACATCCTACTTGGAATCATATTGGAGACTATGTAATATTTATTTTTATTCATAGACGGCCAGACCAGCCAGCATCTTAAGTTCTTATATCCTGACGTGGAGTATGCACTTCATAAGACAGGTAGCGTTACTTTCGATGCAGCAGTAACTAACGTTACCATGTAAATGCCTTACTACGTCGTGAGCTGATAGTGCTCATAAGATTAATTTTATATTATTCACAAAAGTAAAGAACAAACAGTAAAACAAAAATTTATTAAAAAAAATTTAAAATACAATGATCTTAGATGTAAACAAATGTACGTTGGAAACTGTCTGCATATTTAACATTAGCTTTTATTTCTAGACAAGCACTGACACATGTACGACTAGTGGAGTAGAATAGGAAAGTTTTATTGATTGCTAAGTGGTTAGAAAATCTCGACTTGCTTTTGCGCTCGTGCTCTCGAATCAAAGGAATGGTCCTCTGTCTCATTTTTAAAGTTATACGTCTATAGGCTTGTTCTGCATCAGAGTAAACCGACGATTTTATATTTATCACCTTAAGAAAACATATAATGGTAGTACCTTTTTCGTGTTTTTTCTCCCTTAACCTGCAGCACCGCACTCGGCCTTACTCCACTCTACCACACTTGAGACTACTACACCATAGCACTTACTGTTGTGGCACCAAAGCTAATATCTATAAAATGAAAATTCCAATTATTTTAAAATTTTATTTTGTTAATCTGTACCCGAATTCTTTCACAGTACAAAAAAGTTTTTTTAATTTTACAAACCTTTTTCTCAATAACAGCTATTCTATAAATCGATAGGTGTAAATTTAGTTATATACAAGTTTGGCATTTTTCAAATAAATAATTCTTCATGGTTTGTAAGGATATATCAGTGCCCTCCGGTGAGTTTGGAAATTCAAAGTGATCAGTGATCCGTTAGGGGCGAAATGTGAGAAAATAAATAAATACAAGTAAAATATATTTAAATTTTCTTGCGTTGATTTATTAATGCACAACATTTCGCTGACAATATGCATCAGCCTCATCAGGCGCAGGTACGCGAGAATTCGTCAGTTTTGTTGACTTACTCGTCACCTGTCGTGCTATTCAGTCGAGTGAGCGAAAGTGATCTCTGTAGGCAGAAAGCACTCGGTGGAGTGATGTTTGTACTGCAGGAGCATCACCTTCAAAAACTTTGCTCTTCTGCTCAATCCCGATGATACTGGATAATGAATAAGGAGTAAGGTACCGCTGCAAAATGTTGAAAGTGTAGCGATGTACTGAAGCAGCGATGGCATCGAAAAAACTTGTGACCGTAACTCATCTAGGTAATTAGAGAAGTCTAATTGACATGAGTAGCTAGGGCGGAGTGGAAGCCCTACCAAATCGGCTCTGGTACCTCTTCGTTTGGTGTCAGCCTCTAGCGGGCAGGCGCTGATGTAGCGGTACGTTTACAAGCAATGGATGCTTATTCGTGTGAATACGTCTTGCTACCGGTATTCAATCCGAGTGGCAGAAGTTTAATCATGTTAGTTCTAATGTGACTTCTGTCATGCCGTCTCTCAGGGCAAAATCCTGTGATAATGATGAGTCGTAGTGCCGTCTGTTAAATCCTAGTACGTTTGAGGTAATTGCTATACTGGGGGTACGTATTTTTCGGGTATGTACCTTGTAATGCGGTGTGATTACTGAACGGGTGTGTAACATAGATGCGGTGGGCGTACGACGCCAACGTGTTTGAGTTGAATGCAACACGGCACTCGTAATTATGACTCTCGCACGATAGCCGCAAAGCGATGGCACTTATGTGGTAGATCTTATTTTTTCTACAGAGGGCACACCAGTCTCTCAAAAACGCCCGAGGTCGGAAAAATCACATAAGTAAAATATCAATAAAAAGAAAACACAACAATAAAATACATTAGGGGAAGCTATTTTCAAATGTGAAATTAGATAAGCAGCGAAATAATTCAGTGCTACTAGGGACAATGTTAGAAGCTTGAACAATGCTATTAGCCGTCTTTTTATTAATAAAAAGGAACATAAATACACAATAGGTAAGGAACGTCAGGGAGCAAGTTAGAAGAGTACAGCTAGTTTTTTTTTTTTTTTTTTTTTTATACCGGGTTACCACAACAGCCTACTTGGCCTAGTCGCGGGGGCCACCCACTCACCACCTATGTGTGGGGGTGTATTGCCACACCCATCTTTAAACCTTTTTTCCTCCCATCCTACCTGAATCCATGTACACAGTGTAAGTATCTCCGGTTGAACAGCTTGCCAGTTAAGCTGACACTCTCTGCACCGATGGTGCATCGGGTCCACTCACCACTGTGTAGCCTTTCCCCGGAGAAGACTTCATTACTCTAGGACGTCCACTCCTCGCCGGTTGAGCCGGCGCTCTCTGCCGAAGCATCGGATCCAGGCTAATTAGCATCACCAGAGAAGCCCCGTGTTTCAAGGGCCACTCCTCGTCGGTAAGGCCAGCGATCCCTGCCCGACGCCTGGCATCGGGTACGCTAATCCTTACCTATAGCCCTAACACTGTTTCACATTTACCCAGGCCCAAAGACCTGTGGGGTAAGGAAAAAACCCTGGGATTACTCTGAAGGAAAATTCCACGGAAAAACCCGCCCCAAAACAGCCGGGGTTACATAGGAACTTTTCCCGATGAAAACAGTTTTTGAAAAAATCTACATTCACCGGGAATCGAACCCACGACTCTTAGAACTACGTTGTATCAGTAACAAGGACGCTTACCACTGAGCCAATGCCGCTCCTGAGTACAACTAGTTATTACAGGTGACTAAATTCATGCAACACTGTGTCTTGGACATAAGGCCTGACCTGCCTACAATGTGCTAGGAAAAAATGTCATTTCATTTAATTTTGCTATTGATCGGTTTTTCTCAGCAACTAAAATGAATGTGCTTACTTAAAATATAAAATAAAAATTTTACTTGCTACGAATCACATTTTAGCCATTTAAGTACGTTTTTTAATGTTGATATATACTAACAAACTACGTTTTTTAATATTCAGAGCATATAAGATTATAAATTCAAAGAACAAAACTAATTTGGGTCTTTGTAAACAAAGTACAAAATTTATTATTTTATAAGTTGCTTACGATATGGACGAATATACAATATCTTACCTTTAAACAAAGAAACGACAAAAAAAGCTTATTTATCATATTCTTTATTTACACTACATAAATTTTAATTTTTTTTTAATCTCGATCTTTCTCGTTTTCCACACATATCCCTATATAACATTCTTTACCCTCTTTTATTAGTGTTTTTGGTATGTGACTTAATTGCCACGAAATTCAAATTGAGAAAGTACTTTTTATTTAAATCTATTCTCCCTCAAGGTGAAAATTTTTATTATTATTACATTAAAACATACATGTATTTACACTTTTATCTATTCAATCAGTATTATTTTTGTCACATAAACTAGAGTAGATTCTGATTCTTTCTTTCAGTGCAAATGTTACAGGTTCAATCTGATACATTTTCTAATATTTCGTACGATCCAACTTTTAATTTATTTGGTTTTTCTGTGTTCAGTCTAATTTCATTTTCTACATATACCACATCTCCTGTGTTAAATTCGGTGTTTTCGATTTTTATCCAAGAGTTTTTTATTACACTCGTGTAATTTAATTGTTCTTTGTCATGCTAGTTTTCTATCTCTTAATCATTTAATCTCATCTTTTTTGGCGCAATTCATTTGATAAGAGAGTTACGTCTGTGTCATCTTGGTCCATAACCAGTAACTGTGTGTTCAGCATCGTTGTGTTAATTTATACATTCTCTCGCTATCGTTGAACAAAATTTTGTATTTTCTTTTTTTTTTATTGATTCTACATCTTACGTTATTGGTGAGTGTTTGGTTTAATCTTTCGTTTAATCCGTTCCAAAACGGTGCGCTTGCTGCTGTAAAAATTAATTGTATTTTGTTTTACTCTAAAAACTCCTTAACTTCGTTTGATTGATTCCTGGATATTGGTCTGTGAGAATTATTCTGATTTTATCTCTTGTTATAATATTTTTTACTAATTTTATAAAGTTGTTACATCCGAACTTCTATCAGTAAAGGATAAAACTCATAGATTCGTTCTACAAACAAATAAATTTAATTTTTGTTCGTCAGAAACCAACCATCAGTCCAAAGGCATCATGTGCCTTTACTTACAGTATACTTTTCTTAGAAATCGTTGACTTGGCGTTGTGGTGTTAGGTTTCATCGAGCAATATGTAGGAGTGGTGTACGCTGAGCTGGTATTTACTTACTATTAGATTTTATGTTTTATGTCATACGGTAGTAGCGTATCTTATTGGTCTTTTTATCTCACATCCTGGTAAAGGTCTTTGTCATACAGTGTCTATTTTATTTTTCCTCATTATTCGATTTATTCATTAAGGTCAGACTTATGTGTCAATCAATTAGAATAATAAGATCTTGAAATGTTTTATATAATTTAGCAATTCAAATGTTTTTGAATTAAGAAAATTAATTTAACCAACAACCAACTTATGCCTTATCTGATCATTTAATAAATTTAGAAAAGCCAAAAATAGTTAATTTTACAAATAGTTTTAATAATAGAGCTTTGGACTCGCATTTACCATGTCATACAATTTATAGTTTCCTTAACTTAACTTACTTCTATGATCGTTGATTAGCCACTGCTTGCGCGCACGCAGTCGCAAGATCTTACAAGGTTGACCGCAACGACGTTCTTAATCCTACACGAGAGCACTCGTGGTGATGATAATAATAATTAGGTTCCTGCTTTTAACGTCGGAACCCAAGTCGACGGTCCTTTCTTTCTTGTTCCTCGTTGATTCATTTTTACGTGAGTTTACAGTGGCCTGGTTTGCCCGAGCTTTTTTCACACAGCTTAATCACCCAACTAAGTCTTACATATGCTTGAAATGCACGCCTTTGGCACGTAGCCTAATCACCGAACTAATTCTTACATCCACTTAAAAGACGCAACAGAACTCGCTCACCAACCTCTATAGTCACTTTGGAGCACTTAATGAAACAGAAAAGGCAAATATTGTTTAGTGCGAGGAGTTTTTATACTCTTGCATTTCAGAAGAACGCATCAAGTTGGAGATCCAGACGACCAATCAGAGCCTAATCTAGTTACCTTCGACTGACATGAGCACAGTCGTGGTGCAATAATTTCACAGTAATCGATGGTTAAAACTGCTGATCTCTTGGATTTGACATTAAGTACAAGTTGCTGTCAAAATTGTGTATGATATTTCTTGTGTACATCTACAGTAAAGAATGTTGAAGTTGTTGATTAATCATAATATGTTGTGTATTTGTGCGAATTGATTTTGTAAGATGAGCGTTTTATAAGATTGTTTAAGGTTGCACGCGTAGTTCGTGTTTTGTGACGGCAGCTTGTTTCAAAAGAAGGAATTTATATGTCATGCGACTGTCACTTGACGTTTCAAGATCGCTGAGCTTTTTATAATTTGAAAACGAAACTCTGTATATATTAAGTTTATGACATGAGATGTTACAAAATTATTAGCAATCTGTGTTTTTTAAGTTAAAATCAAAGCGTTTCTAGTGTAGTGATTTACTAAAAGACGTAGGTATTTTTTTTTCCAGAACCTTCAAAGCCTCGAATCGTATCTATTGATACTATCTCAAACGGTTTCATCGCATGTCCTAAGTGGAACGATAAGCCAAATTTTTCTTGACCTCTTGATTTATTTCTAACGCATACTTTGAAGTTCTTACAAATTTTTGCGATTTTTTTTGTTAGATTGGTTGCTCTTTACACTGAAATATTTTTTTTCTGTAGTTGCCTGATTTCTATGTGACACAATTCTTCATTTATGTCTTTGATTAGTTTTTTGCTACATTTTTGAGATGAAACAATTTTATTTGTTCGATTCATTCTTTTGTAAAAATCTCTATTTTCTTTAATTCAGTTTCGTTCTTAATTTTTTAATTTTTTATTTACTCTTTCGTCTTTAATTACATCTTCTTTTTTTTATTCAACTTATTATTTATAAGATTTTGTGTTCATTTTTCTCTGTTGTTTATACCGGATTTTTACTGAAACAATCTGCTTCTGTGTTATTTGATCCTGTTATATATTTTATTTTAAAACGGTATTGTGATAAATGGTAAGTTAAATCACCTAGTTTTTCGTCAGTTTTTGCTTTTAGATTCAAATTTTCTGAAGGCTTGTGATCTGGATAAACAACAAACTGCTTTTCAATGAGCCAGTACTGACAATATTTAATAGCCTCTTTTTTAACTGGACACTACAAATATATCACTTTTTTTCTTTTGAGTTTCATTTAATTTTTTTGAAAAATATGCCAGTGGTTTGTCTTTGCTATCACATTATGTTTGTTTCAAAATTGCTCCAATGCCCTTGATAGCTGCATCTGTGTATAGTTTAATTCAAAGTTCATTGTCAAATATTTCTAATACTGGTTGTGTGCATAATAATTATTTTATCTTTATAAAAGCATTTTAACATTTTTTTGACCATACGAATTTTACATTTTTTTTCAACAAATTTTTTAGAGATTTAAAAATTATTGCACTTTTGCACTTTTCGGAATATACTCATGATTAAAAATTCGTTTTTTCTAAAACCTGACTAACATTTTTTGTGTATTTGGAGTGGGGAAATTCTTCATTGGAATTTAATTATCCTTAACTCTTTTTACTGAATTATTTTCTATTACGTGTCCAATATACATGTACGAATAAACATTTCTTAAATTTTAGTCTGAGACTATCCTTTATTATTGCTTTTAATACTTTCGTTATATAGTGCCCTTTAAAAGATTTTGAAAACATTTAAGTATCATGTATATAATTTACTGTAAAATCTGTTAGTTTGTATTTTCTTATAATATTGCTTAAAATTCTTTGGAATATTTTGGTAGCAGAGCGCGTTGTTCCTTGGAACAAAAAAAGTCAAGGCAGTTTTAGAATTGGAAGCGGAAAATTGCTGTACTGCCAGAGTTACTGCTGTGCGTGTGAGTGTCGATAAAGCTGCATCTTCAGGTAACATTACACTTTTACTTACTGATCTGAAAAGAGCGCATAGTCCTCATGAACGTACACACGTAGCCCGTGTTCTGGTAGATAATTTTTCGCAACAATCTTTCGTTGCAAAAAGCTTATTCAAAAGGCTTGAACTACCATACCAAGCATCAAACCACGTGATCACTGGTGTTGGTGGCGCCAAGGGTTTTCAAGTGCACGGATAAGCTCGACTTACTATTACATTTATCATCAGCGAGAGCGCTATGCTCACTTTTGATGCACTGATTCTCTCGCTCATCAGTAATTATAGACCCGGTGTGCACAAGCTGTCGAGTGGCTGGAAATACCTGCAAAACTTGAATTTGGCTAAAGATTTTTGGAAGAGCCCGTCAGAAATCGACATACTGCTGGGTGCTAACGTACTTCCTCTGATATTACAAGAAGGCCCACGCATCGGTATTCCAGGGACGACTATGGCGCAGTGTACAATTTTTGGATAAATGCTCTCTGGTCTATTATGTATTTAAATAGTTGTGCCATCATCGCAAAAATAAGTTTTAGTGTTGTAAAATGGTATAACAAGCTAGTGTACTATTGTAACTCATATACTATGTGCTCTAATTTCACCTCGCCCCATCATAATATGCAGGTACTATGCTCAGTTTAATGTAAGTTCGTGCTTAAAGATGTGGCGTGAAATTTATTGATCTTGTAATTGCCATACAAAATTGCTAGTATATTAAGAATCACGGTTACTAATTCAAATTTACTTGCTTATTTTCTATACATTTCGGTACTTCGATTAAAACAATACTCTAGAGACTTTATACGTTTGTACATTTATACTTCAAAGAAGATTTATCCTTTATAATCAACTCAGAGGTTATAATCCGCAGAGACTCATGTACTCTTATCTTATTTGATATTACTTAAAGCTAAATCTTCTCGAACATTCGCATAAAAGTTTACATATATACCGTGCTCTGCGTAGCACATTTTGTCCAATCAAGCGCTGCTGCTGAGCTAAACGCTTTACTTAGTCAACAAATTTACATACCAATTGATCATAAATAAATGCCACTTTTAATTTGAACTTTTAAATATCTCGTTTATCTTTTTGCAAAATTGGTTTTCAACGTGATCTGAGCTTAGCTCTTAATGGAAACGGCCCTTCCACGAACACCATACAAGACGATATAAGCAAACAAGATATTCTGGAAAAGATACTTTATACGTTTATACAATTAAATTTCAATAAAATAGGCCGGCTAGGCTCAAATTATTGTTGAGTTGCATTTTAACGATAAATTATTCACTACTTCAGACGTTGAAAACTATATTTTGGCAAAAATTTTACTTGATTCATACATGAACATCCATACAAGGGTATCCATCGCAAATTATACTTTTGTATGAAATATGTCGTTATTTACAAAAATGGTAAGAAAATTATTATTAGCTTCGCAAATTTCTAGAGTTAACACAAATATATCATGTTAATAAAACGATCACCTAAATGATAACTTTCCTGTGTATTGTTTGGTATTTTTGTCATGTAGTCATAAATTATGATTCATAATTTTTAAATGTGTAGGGGGCGAGGAGGGTTTCTCTTCTCGTAAGAAGTAAAGCAAAATATGTTAATGACTTAATTTTGTCTTATAACTGTATACATAATGTTTATCTACCTATATAATATAGTTATTTGTATGGGGCATTTCACACATTCCGCCACAGCCCCACCCCACAGACCCTCCACATCCAACCCACATGGAACCCCCACAGCCCCCCACAAATAAGCTGAAATTTGACCGTTTTCATCAATAATATGACATTTTCTAACTTATTCCTTAGACCCTCAACAGCCCCCTACACACTCCCCGCAACCCCCCCCCACACAATTTTAACTGTCCCTCCACAGACCCCTAGCCCCCAGCAGCCGCCCACAGGCCTCCCACACCATTTTTCATACATTATGTCATGTATACTTGTTAAATGATAAAATATTAAGAAGTGACTTTCAATTTATTAAAATAAATATTGCTAATTTATCTATAAAAATCATAAAGTAAAGTCAGTAAATTATGTAAAAATTTCTTTCCAAATAATATGTTCAATTTCTGTATTTATTTGCCTTTCTACTTGGATAAACCAATTATTTTTTTCTTCGTATCTTGATAAAGCCACATATAATTAAGCATGAGAGAATAAGGGTTTTTTTTAAATACAAACCTACATTATCGAAACTTTGACCTTGGGATTTGTTTATTGTCATAGCAAATGCCACAACGATTCAAAATTGTTTACTATACAAAATAAACGGTAATGTTAAGGAGTTTCCTGTGTCTAAAGGTATTCTTGAAGTGAAGACTCTCTTTTTAATTTTCACTCCAGTTATTATTTCTGCTTTTATAATATACTGTGATAATTTTGTGATTTGTAAAAGTGTTTTATCACAAAGTCAAAGTCAGTTTTTTATCACTGACGAAAATCACCTCCTAAATCAATTAATTTACTTCCAAAATATTTTTTAGTATTACATAAATCTCTTAACGTTCTGTCTACTATTTCCAATGCTTTTTTGGAATAATTGAAGCCTCATCCTAAACAATTAAATCAACTTCTCTTAATTTTTTTTATCTGACTCGAATTCTAAAAATGCACGTTCTATATTATTAGGATTTAAAGAAAGTCTAAAAGCTCTACGACTTGTCATCCCCTTTGGAAGCAAAATTGATCCTATGCCAGTCCATGCCATTGACATGATTTTTTTGTTTTGAGAAATAAAAAAATAAATTAACGTTTTATATAAATAAGTTTTTCCTGACCCTTCAGGACTTTCTATAAAGAAAATATCATTTTTTTGTTTGCAATTAATATGAAATATATTTTTCTAGTCATTATTCAAACTTTCATACATCAAGTTAAACTTTTCTTTACGGAAACGTATTTCATGATCTATATCTTTTTTTTTACTCTTCATTTTTTTTGGTGTAGGTAAATTAAAGCATTCAGATGATTTATTTTCTGATTCTAAAATTTGGTTAATATGTAAAAGAGTTAAATTATCTTTATTATTAGGCAAACCCTTCGTAAAAAAATTCTTTGTACTTATTTCATATTTTATCACCTTGAACGTTTTCTGAAATCAAAAATCAAGCAAAAGTTGTCTCAATTGATATGGAAACATAACAGCAATAGTTTCTTTAAAAATTTTATCGATTTTTTTATCATCGTCTATTAAGCCCACTGCAATTGCAGTATCTTTAAAAGTTTCATAAGTTATTCCTTTGTATGTCCTAATATTTTTGAACGACATAAAACCAGTTACTTTTTTTAATAGAAGTTGAAAAAAAAAATCTTTCATGATTCTTTGGAGATACATTGTTTAATTTACCAGTTGAGATATTTTTTATTAAATTTTTGATACGCATAAAAATAAGGTTGTAACAACTGTGCTATACAAACAATGATTTAGTGATAACATTTGATACTGAATTCAGTGATGTATCATATTTATTCTCCTGGTCAATAAAAAATAATCTCTTATTATACTTTCACTATACATTTTCTTTGAATAAAATTCCTCGTAATATATCACATCAAAGTAAATTTCTGTTTGAATTAATATTTGAAATTTTTAAGAATTGCAATACACATATTAAATGGATATGGAGTGAGTAAATATTATTTTATTAAAAAACTTTTAAATAGGTTAAAGGTGATGTACAATACTATTTATTGCAAACATAAAGTGGAAAATTTTCACATTTGGATCAAGTTTATTCAGCAACCATTTAAGGTATAATTATTTTTTTTTATTAACTGCAATGCATTAATTTACTTCAATTATTAATTTTTAAAAGGATTTATCATTTTTTGGCTTAATAATCATTGTATACTTTGCTTTTGGAATAACTTTCTATTAATCTATTGCTTGGAGACAAAAAAATACGACTTAATTTTATGTTTCCAGCAAAAAATATTTCGGGCCATGAGCTATATGATAGAATAGCAGACAAAATTAGTAATATTTTGTTTTCTTATTGTAAATAATACTTAGAGAGAAATATTAAACTGAGTTAAAAAAAAATTTTAGAGGTAATGCTAACTTCTATATTATTATTTTACAAAAAGAAACAAATGCTCAAATGTCATTCTTGCTCATATGTTTTTGCTGGTATAAAAGTCTTAGAAACTTATAAAACAAAGCATACGAATTAAAATTTTGAATGTAATATTTGTAATATCATTATAAAATCAAGAAATCATTTCACAAGACATATAAAAGAACATAACATTGAAAAAAGAATAAGATGTCCTCTTTGTAGAAAGAATTTAAAAGAGATACACATTTAAAAAGACACATAAAAACACATAATCTACATCATAGAGATATTTAAATTAAATACGGAAAAAAATTATCTAGGAAGGATTTATTAAAAAGGCATGTTAAGACATAGCATAAGAAAATAAGTAAAATTTTAATGTTAAAATTTGATGTAATATTACCACATTAATATATATGGTAATATATAATTATTTTATTTCAGAATTTTGACGAAAGCGTTTTTTGAAGAAAAATTAAACCATGAGCAGATTTTAAAACATTTTTAAAAATTTATAAATAATAATGCAGTATGTACAAAAATTTCAAACATTTATTTATATACATAGTAGCCAATAATAAAGTAAATTAATTTTTACATTTGCTGTTTTTTAATATTCTTAAAAAAATGACATTAAAGTAATACAGATGAATTTCAAGTAATTAAAGATTAACGGAAAAAACTTTCAAACGCTAACGCCGCGGGTTTACGCGCGAAGCACACAGGGGAGCGAATATTCATATGGCTATTTTGAAGAAAAAATTACATGCTCTGCATATTTAAAAAAAAAAAACAGAAAGTTATTGTTTGAATTATTTAATTTATCAAAAGCTTTATTGCGTTATAAGTGTTTTTTTTATACAATCAAAGAATACTTTGATTGTTTTATGGTAGTATTAACATTCAACATAGAAGTTGAAGGACTGTTTTTTTTTCAATCATATTTGAATGAAATGATTTGTCAAAACTAGCAAAGCTTATATATATCTTTTTTCTCTAAACATAACGGAGAGTTTCAAAAAAAACTCTCAACGTGCCACAATAGTACCTTCTTTGTGGTGTTGAAATTTACGGATAAATATATAAGTAATGCTTAACGATGTTAAACAAAAACTCTTCTTCCTCACAAAATTCTGGGCACCAACCTCTCCCCACTAAGAGATGAAATTTAATGACTCTTTTTGAGTAAGAACAGTAGGGGGTTGGCGCGCGGAGTGCACAGGGGGGCGAAGTATACTAGTATATATATAACTGACAAACAACTATTATTTATTTTTCAATACATAGGTATGATGAAATGACTAAGAATAATAACTTTCTAATAGGTTCCTTCGCTTACTCATAACATTAAATATTAAATTGTCTACGTCAAGTATCGTTTCTTCCAACTATAGATCTGCATAAAAGTTGTCGTTACTCCCACTTTAAAATTACCTACTTACACAAATAATAAATAAATTTTTACTATTTAAATATAGGATTCTTCAAGATCTATTGAAATTAGGTAAGATTTAATTTTCTCAGCTTCTGTTATACCAAGTTTAATAACATTTGAGTTGAAAGTCTCACTTCTGCTGGGAGTTCTGAGACCCACACCTGATTTCCATCTTATTTCTTCATTATATCCAACTTCACTTCTCATGCATTGTAGCAAATAATAGTTTCATCGTCTTTTAGGTGGTGACTGATAGACATTACATCTAGAGTGGAAGAAATTGTGTAATTCATACCAAAAGAATTCTTGATTTTTTCTAAATCTGTTGCATTGCGATTGATTCTGAAACTTTTTTAAGTTTTTCATGGCATCAGTAAGTTCAACTGAAGTTATCACACATAACAACCTTCTACTGGAGGTATTATCTATCAGGCAACGAGGGTGCGTCAAGTTACCAAAAATTTTTATCCAACGGTTAAAAGTCTGTTCTATTGTCATATTAAAAAAAATTTCCACAACCATACTCATCCAAACGTCTTACAATACAAGACTTACGTTATGCAATACTTTTGATCTTCGCTCCGTCCATTATATTTTTAATATTATGTATTACTTGAATGTATAAATTCCCCAAATTTGCATATAAAAATTGTCCTCAGGCATAGAAGTTGACAGCATACGTTGTGTGTTCTTGAGATGCATCTTCCAATTGCCAACTCTTTCTGCATTTATATACTGTTTTAACACATCTACAATATCAAAGAACTGTATCCACAGTTTCGCTGTGGGTCCATTGCATTCAAGCAGCTCAAATTGTGTTTCGAATTTTGAGTAGCGTTAGTTGGAAATCTTTTTGTTCTATTTTTTTTTAAATTCTAGGTAAGTTGGTAACTCTAAACGTTCTTCCGAATTGATTTTCTCTTCTTTTGTGAAACGTAAAAATTCAATGAAAATGTCGGTTAGCACGCACAGAAATAGCACGTGACCCCACACTGCAAGAACCATGTTAATTGTGAATCATTGAGGACAAATCGAGTAGTAGCAGTGATCGAAAAAAACGTGGTTTAGCTGCAGATAGTATACATTTTTTCTCCAATGAAGTAAGAATGTTTAACATCGAATGTAGTATTGAAAGAATCGTAGGAAGGAAGGAAGGTACCTTTAAAATTAATCTGAAAACTTACTGGAAACAAGATGTCAAGTTAGTGTAAGTCAGTGCCTTTATATCTTGTAGAATGGTATGACTTGCCATTTCCACTATTCTTATTTTTCTCTTCCTCCTTATTGCATTTTATTCGCAACGTGTACTACGCGTTTGTTAAAATCTTATCATGATAATTACGAAAACAAATAATGTTATGATTTCTTAGAGTATGTATATCGTTCCCAACCATAGCTAAAAGCTTATTTTTTTTAATATTTCTGACGAATTTTTTCCCTAACTAGCACAAATCCAGAATGTGTTGCTGCAAATGCTCAACCACGTCAGTATTGTGAAGCAAATAATTTATAACGAAGTCAAAAGTTTGTTTGGATGCTTAACTAATTGTAAGTCCCTCCGTCCGTTGTCCATAGTTAGTTGAGGACAAATTTTGCAAGCATCATAAGTGATAGCGTGCATGAACTTCAATCAAATTGTTTACGGAAATTACTCAGTGATTAATCATATTTAAATAATCGTTAACAGCGTAAATTTTTTGTAAAATTTAACATATTACCTTTAGTTCCTGTACTGTTAACAAACTGGACCTTATAGTACGCTGTCTTTTATCTGTGATCTTTTTTTATGTAGCTGGCAGACGCATCATTGCCACATATAAAACATAAGGTCTTAAAATTGAAAAGTGTACCTTAGACAATCTCATTTTTTTCGATTGTTAGATCGTTTTTGCGTCTACTGCTGTGCTCTTGATTGCTGATTCCCTCAAATATGTGATGTGACAGAAACGAAGAATATTTATATATGTCTATAGCTGCAAGGAGATAAGGTTTTAAATAACGCGATAGCAGATAAAACAATAAGGTGTTACGTTACATGATGTCAGATGCAAGAAAATATATTTATGTTCCAAAAAATGTCACAACAGCAGTGTTTGACAGTGTTTGATTTTTTGAACAACATTCCAACGAAAACTAGATGTTCCCTTAAAGGCTAATTAATCGTCTATGTCTTGGCCGCGAAGACATATTTTTTCTGTGGAGTATCTTCGATTTTTAGCTGTAATGGCACTTCTCTTTTACTGAATCACTTTCATGTGGGTGTTAAAGCTGGCACACATATGATTGCAAGAAAAGAGTTTCGAAAAAATTTGATTTACAGGGGATGAGTGACAAAAGACATTTAAAACAGCTGAGTGACGTGAACCTCCCAATAGACCTTAAAAAATTTTATTTTTTTGAAAAACAAGCCAAAGTACTCAGGGATATAATATTCAGTGGCCAAATTTAAGCAAACCTAGAAAAAATAGAAGAAGCCATAAACTACCTGCAACCAGCCAATGTCAGAAAAATGAAGCAATTTTTTAGGCTAGCAGGTTACTGTTGGTACTTCAAAAAAGACTTGTCCAACATTGCACAGCTACCCTGAAACTTAACGAGAAAGCCTGCAAGTTTGACTATATGTTTATACATAAATACGTAGATACAAGTAGAGCTCTACCCCCTACAAGGTTGACGCACCAACCACCTCATTTACTTTTTATTCAATGCTTCTTCAGGTAATGACAAATATATTCCGATAAAAAATGTAATTGTGCAATATGAACACTTCTTGTTCAAAATATGTGCAGTAATAAGAAACTGTTTGCACTTATTTCCCACTTTCATAACTTTTCTAGATCTTAATATATTTTTGGTGATAGTATAAGGAGAATTCGTTAGTCCTATTCTCCTGACACATTTAAATATATACTTTGTATAACGAATTCTCTTCTCCTTGATGAATTTTTAACGGGAATAAGCAAATAGGTATTAATAAAACCTACTATTTCAAGTTTTATATGCATGTTTTTAAAAGCGCGCGACATGTGCCTTTAGAGTAACGGACTTATTTCTTCACTTTAATATATTACAAATATCATGAGTCGGCAATTGGTGAACATAGAAGAATGAGTAAAAGTTACAATAGGATAGCAAAAAATTACTACTAAAGGAGTACTAAGGCCGACGTAAGACTGTTTTACTTAGATGCATGTCAAGATACACCGGAAAACTAGTGCACATGAAAACAAAGCAAGCTTTTATGATTACTGATACACCTGGCAGACCATTTGAAAAAATCTCAATAATTTGTTGTGATCTAGTAAACAAACCCTAATCAGTAGACGATATACAATTCTGTTAATACAAAACTTGCTTACGAGATGTATAATCTTGGTTCCAGTTCAAAAAGCAACTTTTAAAGAAACTGTAAGATCCTTGACAAATAAACTTCTGGTATACTTTGTGGCACCCAAACAGTTATTGTTATGCCAGAAAACGTACTTTATAAATAAAATCATACATGAATTTGCACTAATATTTTAAATCAAGAAACTTGGGAGCACGGTCTTCAACCTATAAAGCAACGTTACGATCTAACATATGTGCCACATTATATGTTCGTACTCAGCAATATAGATCTATTTAATAATCTAAGTTAATAATTATTGTGTTCTTATAATATTGTCTGCGTAAATCACTTTTGATCGACATATACATATATATTTTACGTATGGAAACACATATGTGCAATCGCAAAGAAAAAACATTTTGTTAGTATGAAAATTGTTTATCTTTTTACTAAAATTGTTTATCTTTTTACTTTTTACCAATTCATTATTATGCATTGGATCTACTACCCAATTTTTTTTAATCTAGACAGAATTTTCGGGGTCAAAAAGCTAATTTGATCATACGAGAATAGTGCTACAAGTTATCATGTCTAAACCAACTATGCAATCATTATTTAATAAATTATAACGCTAAAATCTTATTAGGTCCAGAGGATTACGCACAAACAAAAAGTATGCAAACGTACTTCCTAATTTGCAGTTTGTTGTCAATTATTTTTTAACGAAGTAACCTGTTTCTAATCGTTGATCCTTGATCTGATTCATTAGCGTAAATTTTAAGATCTCGCTTTTTCAATTGCATCAATTTTAACAAGAACTATTAATTTTAATAACTCTCTACTTTTTCACACACTTAAAAAGTAAAAGAATATGACTTGCTTCCAGTTGTGTGGTAATCCCGAGAATGTTGTACTATAAATTGGGCCGTACTGTCATAATATCGCACAGCAAAAAAAATTTTACCGCATTCACTGTCATAGATTTAGTATTCTGACGTATGAACTAAAAATGTTAGAAAAAAATATTAAAAGTTCATAATAAATTAACTGACTTTTTTATTAATAGAACGTACGACAACGAGATTATTTTCTCACGTAATAATCTAAAGGCATCTTGAAAATTTTTTTTCATCCAATTAGTCTAATTTTATGTTTATTACGAATACAAAATTCCAAGAGATTCTTCAAACGCTTTATTTATCTTGTTAACAGCTTTTTTAATTTGGTCAAATTATTCAATTTTTTTTTTTTTTTTTTTTTAATTCTTATTCACATTATTTATTATTCGAATTACTGGTTTTTAATATAAAGAGGCATTATTGTATTAATGTGAGCTTACTAAGTCTTTACATTTTGTAATTTACGACACTAGAGAATTTTCAGCACAACCGCAGTTACCAACGATACTTACATGCATCCCATTACTATTATTTAAATAGTGCGCAAGATAATTTTTTTTGTAGCAATTTGACGTATCACGTAACAGTAAAAAGTTATTTAAATGTCTTGGATTCATGTTTTTCAAAATTGTACATTTAACACCAAAAAAAAAGGAGCCATCCATTAAGACTTTCTTACCTATACATCATACGTTTTCAAGTCTAAACTTGAAAAATGTACTGTACATAGCCACTTTTATTGAAATCGTCTTCCTTACAGCCTTGCAACTCATTGTTTCTGCATCAGTAGAACTATTATTTTGAGGCTACATGTAAATAAAACATTGCAAGGGGGCACTTCTAACACCTAGAATTTACAATACACGCTTTACATTTATATTTACATTCTTCTATTTATTATATTTTCGTGTAATTAAAAATCTGTCTAATAGACAATTCAACAGTACACATTTTTTTTACATACATTTCATTTCTATTTAAAACACGAAAATTCAAATTTGAACGCCACGCGCGGGAAATGTGCGTCTAGTACGTTAAGAAAATGCTAGAGCGCGTTCATCCAAAGAAGGGAAAACCTGATACTCAAAAGGAAACAACGTTAGCATAAAATACACCAGCGCGCAATGTAAAAAATAGTCCTTTTCCAGCGAACCTGGGACGCGGAAAATCCGTTGCTCACCCAGACCTGGAACTTTCCCGTGCACCGGTACATTACCACGACGAGCACAAAGGGAGAGAAAGAGACGAAGGCCAAGAGCTAAAAAGTAAGTTTGCACACCACCTAAAGGTAACCCTTCCACTAACCGGTTCCTACTTGGACTTTTGGTGGTTGACCGCTTTAAGCGTGGAGACGACGCATCCCCAAGTAGTCAAGGCACTAGGGTTAGCGACCACGTTCTTAAGCAAAGTTCCTGGGTCGACGACTTGAGCAGTGCTCAAGACACCCAAGGGCCCTGAGAACGACCTAACCTTACGTGACTTCGTAGGATAGGTAGTTACCTAACATTAACCTTCCGTGGTTGTAATAAAAATTCGTATTAGTCTAACCTAACGTGTTTAAGCAGAGATATAAAGGAAGAAAATTCAAATTGTCATTTATGTTAAATTTTCTATTAAAAAGGCGGATAAATTTTAAGTAAATTCTAAATTGTCGAGTATATTATACATTTCCTTTTTTTCATTATTAACGTAAATAATCGCGATTACTCAAATATAATTTATGCATGTAGAAATTGAAGATACAATTTTCTCAGAATCATATGATTGAATAAATATAAGATAATTAAAAATTAATTAATTGTACTTATTTAAGAAAACCTTCCCCTCCACGTATGATTGCGAGTTCCTTTTTTATAGTTTAAGATACAAACTAAACTAATAGCTGTTAAGATATTTATAAAATCGTTTATATGAACTGAGAATATTGTCTGTACCCAAAAAAGGGCAGGAATAAATTTAAAAAGATACTAGATTTAGAAAGATACTGAATAAGTTAAAAAAGACATTTAATTAATCAACTTAAGGGAATATTCAGGGAACGATGAGAATTCAATAAAGTAATAATCAAAAAACAATTGCTGTATATTGTGCAGGAATTAATTGATTTTTTAACAGATAAATTTTGAAACTTGATAATAATTATTTTAATATTGTATAGTTAGTAATCGGCAATCTGAGCAACTTCGCTCTTTTACACAGGGCAACGAACCCGCCCTCCGACATATAAACACCAACATTGTTTGTGTGTTAGTTCCTAATCTTAGAGTTTCCTCGGTACAGATAATATTCTGAAGCCAATTGTTACCACCACCAATTAACCGGGGTTATACTTAAAGAAAGGGAAGTCGTAACATAATATGTATCTATACACTAGACGTCGATTAATTTGAATTTCTTTTTACGATGAATACAGTAGGAATAATGTTATATACTACAAAAAAAATAGTTTTCGTTGCTGAAATAGTTATGACATCATAAAATTTAAGGTAGAGGAAAGTTATAATTGGCATTACAAGCTTGCGTATCATTTAAAATTTCTAAGTTTAGCAGCGCTTATTAGCTATAATATAAACTTATTATTCATACTACAATAGTACGAGGTGGCTCAATCGGCTGGTTCGTGTAAGCACGTGGGAGACCGTGGTTTGATTTCAGGCCTGTGTGACTCTCCTGAGCAAGTACCTTTGAAAACTTTTACGTGTGCTTTTTCATCAAGGAATGTTCCTAGTGAAGGGATGGGTAACCTTCTCACAGCAGAATTGCCCATCTCTTCGATTATTCTCTGAAAGGGTCTATGTGACATCATCACCATATCAACCAATTGAAAAACTGTACTCAATGTTGTAAAATATGTGTGATTAATAATGTAACATGTAATCAGTGCCATATTGTGTAAAACCGATAATGCAACAATGGGCCTTACTGTAACAAGGTTACAAGTGATCATTTACAATAAACGCCTCAAAATAAATACACTACATTAGTAGGTATTTATAACAAAAAAAAGTTCTTATACGATCATAGCATGTAGGGCATTTCAACAAAGTATTGCGTTATGGATTCAAACAAAGGACACATTACCGATTCTGTGAATTTATAAACAATCATAGACTTTTATACTATATGCATGCTTTGTACGATAGAAAATATATGTAATTTGTCTTGTAAAACTTCTTTTAACGTGTAAAAGTACTTTTACAAGTTATGCAAGGGGGCACTTCTATCACCTAGCATTTATAATATACGCTTTACATTTACATTTATATTCTTCTATTTATTATATTTTCTTGTAATAAAAAAAATCCGTCCAATAGATAATCCAAAAGTTTCAATTTTTTTTAATATATACATATATTTCATTTTTAAAAAAATTTCTATTTGAAAATTCAAATTTGAACGCCGCGCGCGGGGAATGTGCGTATAGTACGTCAAGAAAATGCTAGAGCGCATTCACCTAAAGAAGAGCAAACCTGCTACTCGAAAGGAAATAAACATTGGCATAAAAGGCACCAGCGCGCAGTGTAAAGTGGTTCTCTTCCAGTGAACCTGGGACGCGGAGATCCGCGGTCACCCAGACCTGCAACTCTCTCGTGCACCGGTACATTACCGCGACGAGCAAAAGGTGAGAGAAGGAGACTGAGTACGAAGGCCAAGAGCTAAAAAGTAAGTTTGCACACCACCTAAAGGTAACCCTTCCACTAACCGGTTCCTACTTGGACTTTTGGTGGTTGACCGCTTTAAGCGTGGAGACGACGCATCCCCAAGTAGTCAAGGCACTAGGGTGAGTGATCACGTTCTCAGGCAAAGCTCCTGGGTTGACGACTTGAGCAGTGCTCAAGACACCCAAGGGCACTGAGAACGACCTAACCTTACGTGACTTCGTAGGATAGGTAGTTACCTAACATTAACCTTCCGTGGTTGTAATAAAAATTCGTATTAGTCTAACCTAACGTGTTTAAGCAGAGATATAAAGGAAGAAAAATTCAAATTTTCATTTATGTAGAATTTTCTATTAAACAAAGGCGAACAAATTTTAGGTAAATTCTAAACTATCGAGTATATTATACATTTCCCTTTTTCATTATTAACGTAAATAACCGTGATTACTCAAATATAATTAATGCATGTAGAAATTGAAGATACAATTTTCTCAGAATCATATGATTGAATAAATATAAGATAATTAAAAATTAATTAATTGTACTTATTTGAGAAAACCTTCCCCTCCACGTATGATTGCGAGCTCCTTTTATATAGTTTGAGATAAAAACTTGAATAATAGCTGTTAAGATATTTATGAAATTGTTTATATGAAATGAGAATATTGTCTGTACCCAAAAAAGGGCAGGAATAAATTAAAAAAGATATTAAATTTAGAAAGATATTGAATAAGTTAAGAAAGACATTAAGTTAATTAACTTAAGGGAATAATCAGGGAACGATGAGAATTCAATAAAGTAATAATCAAAAAACAATTGCTGTATATTGTGCAGAAATTAATTGATTTTTTAACAAATATACTTTTAAACTTGATAATAATTATTTTTAAATATTGTATAGTTAGTAATCGGCAATCTGAGCAACTTCGCTCTTTTACACAGGGCAACGAACCCGCCCTCCGACATATAAACACCAACATTGTTTGTGTGTTAGTTCCTAAACTTAGAGTTTCCTCGGTACAGATAATATTCTTAAGCCGATTGTTACCACCACCAATTAACCGGGGTTATACTTAAAGAAAGGGAAGTCGTAGTTATAACTTGGTTCACTATTAGTTTTTAATAGCTTATTAAGCCATCTACGCTCAATATAATCCATAGTGATTTAAATTTTTGTAGTTCTTTTTAATTTAATATAACTTATCATTGAATGATAAAACATACCAGATAACAAGTTACTGCATTGTTAAAAACAAGATTACACAAATACTACATTTATTTCTTGATACTGTAAAATAAAGAAATGGAAGATTAAATTAATTTTTTTCCAGTTTTGGGACGAAATTCCTTTTCTTGCGTTATGAGTTTTGGGCGAATGAGGGCTAGAGCGAAAAAAAGGTAACAAGACTTTTTCTCACCCCCACTATAGAAATACAGCCGTATATAAGGCTACATACATTGCCGCAGGCAACTCTCTCTCTCTCTCTCTTCTTGCGTGCGCACCGAAGAACCTGGACAGGCTCTTTCGTTCAGCCTCCTTCGTTTGTATTTGGTCAGTAGCTCATCCCCACAGTTCCGCACCACGTACCGTTAGCACTACCTACACATTTACAGTGGCTGCTGTAAGTATATATATATATATATATATATATATATATATATATATATATATATACGCACACGTATACCTTGACTCGAAAATAAATAATTAGTCTCTTGCCGCTTTCCACATTCCACGCTATTGCACAGATTACACTGACTGTAAAAGTGGCTCTTGAGTTTATTGCCCGGAAACAAAAAAAAAGTTACAATCTTATGTTTTTCAGTAGAGAAAAAGTTCGTTACTTCTATACAGAATTTCTCCATGAATATGGAAAAAATTGTTATGCCCTAGCCCGAAGTTAATTTCGTTTATTTATTTCAAAATTTATGGTTCGTTGCTGACTTCTTATTTAGTTCTTTGCTTTTATCCCCACTTCTATTACTCGTAAAGTAATCTTACGTCAATCTTTTTATCATCTACTTGCCTATTAAATAATTATCTTTTAAAATTCATTATTTATTGTTAAAACACACTTATAGTAACAAACAGCGAAAAAACTTTTTTTGTTTTGTTTTAAATGTTTCTGTGAGTTATTGTTATTTTATACTTACATAATAAATATATTTCAACATAAATTTTTCCACTTCATTCACTTAATATTTTATCCTATACATTATAACTGTACGTAGCCAACGTCTACAAAAAAGCGAATAGAACTTGGATTCAACGGCAGTCCGTAGACCCCTCACGACTGATTTTTTTCTTAAATATTGTTTTTTCAATTTTTTAAGAACGTCATCGAAAAGATATAGAATGTAATAACTAAAAACACTACTAATATAAACATAAATATAATAGTAATGAAGACTGTATAGTATGAACTTACTTCATTTGTTTCACAATTGTACTTTTACCGGACTCCCCAGCACCTTAAACAAATTATTTGGATTTACAAACGAATTTCACAGTTACATTAGAAAAATTATTTATGGAAAACTCAACGAATCATATGAAGTATTTTTATTTGAAAAAAAATGTATGATCTTCCAATTTTTTATACGATGAAAAAAAGTATTTTTACAAGCTTTAGCGTAGTAAATATATGTATAATCCATTCTTTTAATACCATGAATTTTAAGGGTAGTAAGACTTGCTTATGGAAAATGATTTAATTAATTATAGTATAACTTGAAGAATTAAACCAGAGACATAAAAAATATTGTTTTACGGGGTATATTTAAATTTATTAACAGATATTGTTTTAGGGATAAGTGGATCCGGAAATTCGGTGGTAGTAAAATTTAAAAATATTCATACAATAAAAACGCCACTAGCTTGTACTAGAAATATAGCTTAATCTTAAAAAATAAAAAGTCATACAACTAGGGATCTCACGGTAAGCAAACGGATTATAGAGCTCAGGTGGTCATAAACTGTGTGCATTAGAGCTACTTAAGCTCCAGTAGTAATTATTTGCAACGTAAGCATAATAACCATTGTTACATAAAACGTAAAAGTAAGGAAAAATATTGTTTTAAGATTTACTTGGGTAGTATAGGCAGTACTGACGTTATGATATAAGAGTAGCATTACCGTATCTCATTTGCCTCATGTGATTCTTTACGAGGTTGAGACACGTCTCACATCTTTCTATATTTAATAGCTCCCACTGACCCACTGACCCATTGCTTTTTCTCAATGACCCCCTAACAGCCTAGCACAAATTTTTTTTTACCCCCACCACCCACCACCAATCCCCTCTTACAACTTTCGTTGAAACCTCACTGACTACCTACCAACCTTCACAAACTACAACATACTTATACAACAGAAATTTTGTAGACCTTACAAATTTTAATAGCTTTTCATACACCTAGGTTGGTTAAGTAAAGAATGATCTGGATCTTATGTGTATCATCACTTGAGGCAAAATCAAGGGTTACAAATACAAGATCTCAGTGTTCTTCATTTTTATTCTTGGTGTGTATACAACTTTATATCTTCTGGTACTTAGTAAGTAAAAATATTTATCAATAACATTGTTAAATTAGGCTTGTAGCTGACAGCTATCAGTTTACCAAAAAAATCATTTTAAGAAAATTATCGAATAAAGAAAAATTTATTGTTAACAAAAGTAGACAAACAAGAGCGACTCCAACACACCTGTGCTGCAATCGCCATGGCAACTCCAACACACCGCCCGTTTCCTGCAGTTGTACTTCTCTCTCTGCGTGTGCTTCGTGAGTTTTGTGGGAGATTGAGCTCTCTCTTACGCAACTTCTTCTATCTGCGAGTGCTGCTTGGCATAATCGGCACGCTGCACAGTGCGGCCGAAGACCGGTTTGGGTGGCCAAAAGTCAAAAAATCAAGTAATTGATTGAAAATTTTTCACTCGGGGGATTTCGGGGTCGCTGATTACAAATTTGATATTAAAAATTTGAAAAGCCACCCCTTTCCTCCCCTATTGAGTACCCCCTTGCGTGAAATAGCGTATATTATTGAACATAATTAATATGCATGTCAATTTATAGGTTTTAAGGGTTGCTGATTACGAATTTGATGATGATCTTTAACTTATAATGATCTATAAATTAGTATATAGAGGTTTTTAGGGCCATTTATCATGAATCTGTTATCAGAAATAATGAATTCAAAATGGCCGACCTCATATGGCGTCATGTTATATGAAAAAACTTATAAAAATCACAGAACTTTGACAGTTAAATAAAATTTTATTTTTTTGAGATTTTTAAGCCAAGTAGCTGAAAATTCATAAAAAATTAACAAATTCAAAACCGTGAAAAGCAATATGGTAATGTTATATAATAAAAAATCTTTTTTTTTTCATGTATTGATATATTTTTATTGAAATCAAAGAATAGTTTACGAATTTTCAGTTTAAAAGTGCAGTATTCAATTTTAGTTAATAAAATATGTGTAATTTATTAAATATTACATGAAAAAATTGTCATTGCCTATCTTATATCGGTCACAGTCATCTTTATCTATGTCTGTTTCAGAAGCAGAAGAACTTTCGTAAGATTGTTCATCTTCTATTCTATTATTCATGTTTGGAGGTGCTAGCAAATTAATACAATCTTCAGATAAAGATTTGAGTGGTTTTATAAGTAATTATCGGCAACTAGATATTTGTAGATCAGATGCAATCAAAAATCGTTTGAAGACATCCTCCATTGTCTTTTGACGATAATGTTTTCTTGCAAAATTTGCGTGATAAATTTTAACAAGTTTATTGCAGACTTCCTGCGCATCTTCAGATATTTGACTAATAGGCAACACTGAATATTTTATTATTATTGAGCTATGAATCAAAAGTTTATAAACTAATGTAGGCATGTAATACCAGGGATATTTTTGTACAATATCTTTTGCTAATTCGAAATATAAAAACGATGTATGATATCTTAATCAATTCCTGTTATTTTTGCAGATTTTTGATAGTTCTCAAAAAAACCTCGAGCTGTATTTCCGTCGTTTGAAGTTCCACTACCGGCTTTTGGTACGTCTACAATTAAGCCTAATTCCATTTTGAAGGCTCCTTGAATATTACCTTTTTATTTTGATCGTGATTCTTTTTCTTCATTTGATCGAGCATGCCATTTTCCAATGTCAAGTTAATAAGATAAATGTAATAAAAACTCAAAGCATCGAATCCAACAATGTAAAGTTGAAAGGCCAAATTGAAAATGAGCTTCTTCAATTTTCTGATTTAATGTTTTATCTATATCGTTAAATTGACTAGATGTACAATTACATAGACAGCAACGCATCGCAGATGTTGTATCAGTTATTGAATTACCAACTTTAGTATCAATCATCGTCAACCTCAAATCATATTTAATAGATACTTCTTTCCCAGAAATAGTAGTAGTTGATGGAATCAACTCTCGTATTTGCCGCTCAACGTTATTTGTTGTTTCTTTTGTCAAATCTACTGATTCTTTAGCACTTCAACTGAAACAGGCCCACAATATCTTGTTGACGATGTTCTTGGATTTTTCTATACAACAGTTATTTCTTTTGTCAAAATATTAGTGTGAAAAAGTTAAAGTGGAACTACAGATGTAAAAAAATTACTCTCATCGCTATTGCTGTTTTCGTCAAGCTTTTGTTTGTACGTAAAGTGTCCCGAACTACTATCGCAGCCCCATTTACAAAATAAAGTTAAATTTTTTAAATTATCCTCTGATAAAAATTTCACTACTTTCATTTGAATTGAAAAATTACGATTCAATGTATGATCTAATAGAGGTTATAATTTTACTTCAGCTTTATCTATAGTAACAGAGAGTCCCGAAGTTGGGTAGCATTGCAATTTTGACTTTTGTAGCTTTTTTGTATGAAGGTATCATGTTTGATTTATTTTCCACATGAGCGTTCACAACTATTGGTATTTACTTTGTGATAACCCAAGTTTAATAAAAAGAGACAAAGCTTTGTCACTTGTAAAAGGAATATTTGTATTATCCACGAATTCCAAAATTTTTCTATATTTTTTAGATTTCGTAGGACTACTTTTTGTAATATCATCTACTATCATAGAAAAATCTATTTTACCTTCAGCCCACAATTTAGTATTTGCAGAATACAAAAAATCGTCTGTCAATAATGTTGCTCGTAAATTTTCAGTTTTTCTTCATTTACTACGATCAGAATCTGAAAAACTCACTCCTGGACGATCTGGGGTAGATTGCTTTGTAACAGATTTTTCTTTCACTGGTTTGTGTAAATCTACTGATTACTATTTTTCCACCTCTTTTTCATCTCGGGTATCAATTTTGCTATTTTCATTTGCTTGTCATTTGACAATATGTACTGACGTTTATGCGTTTTAGACATGAAATGTTCTATCATTATATATATATATATATATATATATATATATATATATATATCCTTGGTGTCTTTTCTAATTCCTTTATTTATTATATTGAACAGTTTTAATCTTGCCATTTCATCTTCCATTGAAGTACTGGATCCAAAAAAAAACAAATAAATTTTTTACATTAAATATTTACAATGAATATGTACAGTGAATTCGTTTCAAGCATGAGGCACTTCTGATCTTTAATGTTATTGCAACTTTACTTAGGGTGTGTGTGTGTGTGTGTGTGTGTGTGTGTGTGTGTGTGTGTGTGAGTAAGTTCCTGGCGTGGCGCGCACACGAAAAATCAGAAATACATACACACGTGCGCACACGCACATCACAGTTATATTAGGTAGTTTCAGGTGCGTATATGTACCGTCTTACTTGCTCATTCTTGTAAATAAATGTAAAAAAAAACTCAACGGGTAGCTATGGTTAGCTAGTTTTTTTTTTTTTTTTGTACATAATAATATCATCAACAACTTTCAATATCTTAGAGAGCAGGATCTATCAAAATAAAAAAGTTTTCAGTCGACTATGAAGATAACAAAAAAAATAATAATAATAAAACACAGTCTGGGCATATCTTTATCTAACAATTTACTATTTAGTATTTCATAAGCAGATATTTTTTTTAAGTATTGTACTTACCTTCAGATGTAAAATCCATTTTTTTGTTTAAGGTTTACTTGGCAGTAAAAACTTTCACACGTGTTTAATGCAAGCGTTTGCTAATCGATTTTTCCTACGCGTGGCTACACGTACCGTAACGGCCACATTCAGACTAAGATTATGGAAGGGATTCGAGGCAAGGGACCTCAGTCCGAACATTTTTCGTCTCTTAGGGGACTCCTTTAGCTAACTTGATGACAAAAAAACCCTTACTTAAAACTTTTATTTTGGAGTTTAGGCCGCAGAAAGCGGTCTCTGGCTACACTGTGCGCTGCTTTAGTTTTTGTGGAAGATGGAGCTCTCTCTTGAACAGCTTTTTCTATCCGCGTGCGTTGCATTATTTTGATATCATAAGCAAGTTACACGTGAAGCTCTCTCTGTTTGCGATGCTTTAGTTGCAGGAAGTTTATTGTATAAGTTGTTTATGCTTATTCTTATGCTTATGTTGTATACAAGCTTTTTGGGATAAAGAAATTTTTAGTAGAAAATTAAAATGAAAAATTGTTTATCAAAAATACAGTCGAAATAGTAAGTTAATATTTAAAATATTGGTTTATTTTAATTGCAAAAAATTGCTTTGTATATAGTATTTAACACATTATCCTGCAGCATCCAATCTTTTATTGCCTGGATACTTCTTATGGCACATGAAGAGTTAATACTGAAGCTGTAGAATCGACATGGCAAATAGTCCTTAGTAAGTTTTGCTAGGGCCGGACATTCATACCCCTCGATATTAATTACTCTAAATGGTAGGAAAGATAAGTAACCATCTCGCTTATTATACATTTTATATTAAAAAATAATATCACCTACATGGTATCATCTCTTGAAGATGATTTTTTTTCTCGAGATCCTTAACGTTTACCTTTTTAGCGTCAACTAGCTAGTCGTTAAAAACTCTCAGTCCTCCTCCATAAGGAACATTGCCTTTTTTCTCGCTTATGCCATGGAAATTGGTTATCAACCATTGATTTTGCATTCTGTCCCGAAATGATTAATTTTCCCACGGTAAAGGTGGCTTGAGTACGGTTACAACAGGTATGGGATTTTCTTTTTCCCAAGTTCAACGTATAAAATTTTTTTTTAAATAAATTTTTTAAGAAAAAAAAAAAAAAAAAAAAAAAAAAAAAAAGTTCTCAATTGTTTTTCAATGTTTCATCGCTTAAACTAACTTCTGACATATTGAGAGTATGTCATATACTACCCCCCCCCCTCCCCACAATTTCCAAAGACTATTTGAGAAGATAGAAATCACCAGAACAGCTCATTTCTGCACAGTTGTTTGACTAGGGAAGTTCTTCTAAAAATTAGTCATGGTTTTGATTCAATATTTTAAAGATGCGGCTCATTGCATATGGCAATCGTATCAACAAATAATTAATACCGAAGTTGACATGTTTGATACTCAAAGACTAGTTGACACATGTCTTACAAAAACTAGTGATAGTAATCTTTTTACTTTGAGAAATAATTTAATAACATCAGAAAAACAAATGTTTTAATCATCAGTGGTTTCATTAAAAACTGTTTTACAGCTACTTCATGATTATTTAGAGATAGCCGAAGCAAAAAAGTATTTAGCATTGAACCAAAAAATATTGTGTCCGATAGTGAACTTGAAGTGAAAGCAGCAGTTAGTGCATTTGAAAATGAACCTGACGATTTTGTACATGATAGTATTCAAGAAGTCGCAACGAAAGTCAAGACATGGAGAAATGCGCATAGCACGTGCGTTTAAGGTGAAGGTATATCAACTGCAGCTCCAAATGTTGAGAACGATATACTGGTAAGTCTTAGCGATATAAATAGTGCATTTAAAAATCGCATCACTATAGCTTCAATTGTGAATTTTAAGCATTTAGATCTAAAAAAAATTCTGAAGGATGCAAAACAAAAGTTTTTTCAACTAATTAAAAGATCTCTCGAGGAACATTCAGCATTAAAAGTAAACATCACGTTGACGGCTGAACATGTAATGGTTGAAGATAATGTCAAGGATATGGATTTAAAATGTTTTAATACAAAATCGCAAGCGATTTACCTGTCTACTGTCATAAACGAGTGGTTTCATGTAAACGTGAGAGTCAATTGAAGAAAGTATGAAGGATTTTCAAGATAAAGAATCAGCGTTACATCCAGTACGAAAAAATCCAAATCGTCTCTCTTACTATACCAAATATAAAAATGAATTACACTTTGATGGTATCGAGTTTCCTATGAACCCAAAGAAAATTGCGAAATTTAAAAATCCAAACAAGATTTTAGTTAATTTATATTTTTTTTAGAAAAAAAGGGCAATACTTGTGCTATTTTTCCTAATCATTTGACTGCAAACGAAAGCTAGCTAAAGATAATCATGTAAAATTTTTATTTGTTGAAAGGTTCTACATTGATGATGACGATGATGATGATGATGATAATGATGATGATAATGATGATGATGATAATGATGATGATGATGATGATGATGATGATGATGATGATGATGATGATGATAATGATGATGATGATGATGATTATGATGATGATAACGACGATGACGATGACGATGACTATGACGATGACGATGACGATGACGATGACGGTGACGACGATGACGATGACGATGACGATGACGATGACGATGACCATGACGATGACGATGAAGATGATGATGATGATGATGATGATGATTACTATTATTATTATTATTGTTATTATTATTATTATTATTATTATTATTATTATGACAAAGATAATAATAATGACTATAACGTACAGTATAAATATTACAATGTTTATATAAAAAATTTATCCCGCTTCGTACGTCAACAGATATCGCAACATCAACGTACAGTAAATATATGTGATCGCTGCTTTCACTAATTTTGATTAAAACAAAAGTTAGGAGCTAATGAAATTGATTGTAAGAGTTCAAACAAGAGTGAAATTTCATTACCAATTAGGAAAAATAATGAGCATTTACTTGAATTAAAAAATTTTACACACAAGAACCGTGTATTTTTCATCGTATATGCAGACTTTGAATGTTTACTGAAATCTATTAAGAGTGCCCGTGCCTATCAATTTTTATCAATTTTACAAAGCTCATAGTATTGGATGTTTTATCAAATGTTATTATGACGATAGTAAATTAGAATGTCAAATCTACAGACAATATGAAGAAAATGATAAAGCACCTGTTGAACGGTTTGTTTAAGCTCTTCATCTCCTTGCTTCGAAACTGGAAGAACTGAATAAAAATCCTATCAAAATGATTGATTTGACACTTGAAGAACAAATCAAATACGACAAAGCATTTTTACGTCATATATGTAACCAACGTTTCAGCTTGGATGACGTAAAATTTCGAAATCACTGTCATCTCACTGGAAAGTAAGTGTAATTTTGTAGTAATAATTCGTTTTTTAAAGTCAGTCTTGTACAATTTTTTTTTACATGGTTTTAGGTATCCAGGCCTCGCTCATAGCAAATGCAATATAAGTTATTAAGACTCAAGAATTATACCAGTAATATTCCATAACCTTAGTGGTTATGATTTACATTTATTTATGAAAGAACTCGTCAAATGTTTTCTAGAAAGAGTTCAGCTTTTATCACAGACAAAAGAAAAGTATATTTCATTTATGAGATTCGTAGAGGGTACGAATATTGATATAAGATTTATAGATTCCTTCAAATTTATGGCCTGATCCCTCGATAAAGTATTATCATACTTCAATGAACTCAAAATACTAGAAAACGTATTTTTCAATAATGATCATTATACAAAAGCACAGATAGACTTATTGAAAAAAAGTCATATATCCATATGATTACACTTCGTCTTTTGAAAAATTAAGAAAATAAACTTCCATCAAAACAAATTTTTTACAGCAGCTTGTACGAAATCCATATAACTGATGAAGAGTACGAGCATACAAAATATATCTGGAACATTTTTCATATTCATACTCTTGGGCAGTATTCTGACTTATATTTAAAGACTGATGTACTACTGCTTGCTGAAGTGTTTGAAAACTTTCGAAATAACTGTATTAAAACATACGAACTAGACTCAGCTCATTATTATACAACACCTGACTTAACTTGGGACGGTATGCTAAAATAAACAGTAGTTGGTAATAAATTTTGTTAATTAATTCTAACAAAGTTAAACAATATACTGAAACAAAATGTACCATTTTAATTTTAGGTAAAACTTGAATTGCTGACAGACATAGATCAAGTTTTATTTATAGAGCGTGGCATACGGGGTATAATAAGCCAATGTTGCAATCAATATGCCAAAGCCAATAACCTCCATGTGAAAGAAGGTTAACAAGCAATGCTGAATGCTGAGATTGGTTATATACTAGAAATTGATCTCAAATATCTGAAAACTCTTCACAATGCTCATAAGAACTTATCTTTCTGTGTTGAGCATATGGTAAACCCAGGTTCCAAACAACAAAAATTAATGACTACGCTGTATGATAAAAAACATTTCGTGATACATTATCGCGCACTTAAGCAAGCTGTGAGTCACGGGCTCTGAACAAAAATTCATGAAGCAATACAGTTTAATTAAAGCTTATGATTTAAAAAATACATAAATTTAAACAGCCAAAAGCGTTAAAATGCGGAGAATAAGTTTGAGAAGATGTTGTTTTAGTTATTTAACAATGCCGTGTATGGCGAAACAATGGATAATGAACGCAAACGCATTAATGTTAAACTTGTTGATAAGTGGAATGGTAGATATCGTGCCGAGGTTTACATTGCACGACCAAATTTTCATAGTTGTGATATATTTGACGCAGAGTTGGTAGCTATATAATTGCTGCGTACTGATATATGCATTAAAAAATCGATATATGTGGAATTGAGTGTGTTGGATCTAGTAAAGACGCTTGTTTATAAATTTTACTATGATTTTATGAGAAGTAAAATGAACGATCATTGTAAACTCTTATACACAGATACTGATAGTCTTGTGTACGAAATAACTAATCAAAATATTTATAATGTTATGCGTGAAAGTATTAGGGATTTCAAAACTTCAGACTATAGTTCTGATAATGGATTCAATATACCTAGAGTCACTAAAAAAATTGCTAGGTTGATAAAGGATGAATGTAATGAAAAGATCATGTTGGAATATGTGAGATTGAGGAGCAAAATGTATAATATAAGGATACAAGATGAAAATACGCTGAAGGAAGCTAAAGGTGTTAAAAATTCCGTTGTGAAAGCTACAATAACTTTCGATGACTATATTACATGTTTGTGGGAGATCACTAGTATAACACGTGAGCAAAAAAATATTGAATCACGTCATCATCGGCTCTTAACGGAAAAAAAACCAAATTGCCTTAAGTGCAAATGACAACAAACGTTATTTGCGACCGGGCTGCACCGATACTCTAATATGACCATAAAGTCATTTTAGCGTAGTAATAACGAAAACAGCTAATAGAGAAGAGCAGATAGAAGGGGGAGCCAATCAGATGGAAGAAGGAGCTGGACGGGTATATACAGAAGAACAGCTGAGAGTGGAGGGAGAAGCCGCAGATGAGCCAACAAAAGTAAAGGAGGTAACATCAGAAATTGAGGTGTTGCGGCAAGTAGAGCTCATGCTTCTCGCAAATGGGGGTTTGAATAGATCTCAAGTTGGACCACAGAAATTCTTCAGTGAGCCATCATCTTCCTTGGTACGTATCTCTGAAAGTGAATCGTTGAGCAAAAAATGTAGATACATCTAAAGGTTAGCTTACAGACAAGATTGCATACATGACTTGTATAATTTTTACTTGCATCATTCTATTAAATATTTTTTCCTTTTTTGATTGTGTTACAAATGGATCTCGCAGCGTTAAATAAAATTGTTAGCAACAATTTTCTACCAACAAAAAAGGTTAGCGATATGGTTCCAAATCAAAATTATATGATAACTAAGTTAAAAGAGGTGAAAACCAACTAGGAAATTGAGATAATTGTTAAATTGGCAGATGAATATTCTCTTATGCATAAGTTTGTAAATATAAGGAAAAAAAAAATTATTTTATTTTTATAATGGAAGTGTTTATTCATTTGTTCAAAAACATTCCATTTCTTGCTCTTAAAAATATTTAAGAAATTTTTCAACTTAGCAGATATTTTTTACAATTTATTTTTGTCGATCCATCTGTTGTGGACATTGTCAAAGCCCAACCATTTCACTAAAACTTGATTTACACGTCTTGGAAGGACCTTCTTATCGTAGTAATCATTAAGATAATACGTTTCTGGACTTGTTACTGCTACTTGTATGATTGTAATTATTTCAGTCAACCCGTTGGGCGAATGTCCTTTTTCCAATGCTTGTTTGGTTTTGCTCACTCGTTCTTAATCACCAACTTTGAATTTATATTTGAACTTACTGCTGTTTTTATATATTTTTTTAAATTTCTCTAAAACTTGAACTTCATTTTCGGCAACAACGTCTTTTGGTTTCAAAGCAATTATTCAGTGTTTTCTATTATTAAAAAATTTGATTAACATTTGTAATGAATTCAGCCATTTATAATTGCCTTGCAAACTTAACTTTTTCCCCATCAAATCTTTTGAACCACGATTAAATCGTTTGCATATAGAAGCTTTTAGGTTGCTATAAGTTATAAATAAATTAATTTTATATTTTTGCATGAGATTTTAGAAGTTTGCATTATAGAATTCTTTGCCACTATCAGTTTGCATGTTTATGGGTACTTGTCTTTTTTTCAATATTGAATGCATTGCTGCAGTTACTTCTTCACCAGTTTTTTCTTGATAGGTACAGCCCATGCGTACGTCGAGAAAATATTTATCACAGTAGGCATATACCGATACCCTTTGTTTTCGCGACCTTGACGCTGAATCTCTACAAGGTCTGCTTGCCAAGTCTCGTCTTAACCACGTATGTTTAATTTTTAACGGAAATAATTACGCCTTGCTGCCTTATAAAGTTCCACAACAATTTGCTTTATGTATTAGCTGTCTAGGCTTAAGTTTTTTGAATCAGCTCGAAAAAATTAAAATATCTTATGTAAGTTGTACATAAAAATTCTAAGGCTATTTATTTATTTTTCAAGTTTTTTAATCCCTCCAACCAAGTAAGCATAATTAACTGCTGTTCCGATGTTCCAACATTGCACAGTCTTTTATCATTTAAGTCATACTGTCCATCTGCAGAAGGTTTATATCCAATACTAGAAGGATCTCAGCCACCACTTTCGGTCCTACCCAATTTTCGACCGAATATATCGACACTCATTTGAAGACTAAAGAAATATTCACACACATCAATACATATATATACACATATATATATATATATATCCTCCCTCACGAAGCTCTTTAATGATTGATATAATTTCATTGTCATGACTTGTATTTCCTGCTGACTTTTCAGCTGTTAATAAGCGTAAACGATCTACTAATACACTGGGATCATCCCAGTGTGTATAATCTACTTGTTGCATTATTCAAGTAGTTTTATAATGCAATAGCAACGATCCACCTTTTTACGAACCATGAGATCAGACATAGGAGCAAAAATTTTATTAAACTTATCATTGTAATGGGTTCGTATAGCTCTATTTGTTACACCCTTTTCTATGAACACATAAAGTTTGTAATATTAAATAGTATTTTTTTAAATCCTCATGTGTCCACATAGATTTATAAGGATACTTTTTGATAAGTACCTCCATTTTTCCAGGAGTCACTGGATAATTTAAATCGTTTATTTTGATACGATTGTTTTCAAATTCTATTTGCGAATCACCAAGCTCCTACATCTCATTTTCTTTTTGTACTCTATATGTTAGATCTAATAAATCTTTCTGATTCTAATCTAGTATTTGTAAATAAAAGTTTTTGACAAATTTTTACTGACTTCAACAGAATCAAGAGATTTATCTTGAATAGTGTCATTTAAATCAGTATCATCATCACTTTCACTAATGGCAGACTCGAATGTTAAATCACTTTCACAAAGGTCTGTTATTAGTTTGAAAGTTTTACTAAGTACTTTTTCAGCCTCATTTTTTCCAAACTTCAACAGTCTGTACTTTTCTTTAACCACCTCTCACGCCTTCACTCACTGGTATGGAACGTCTTTCTCTTGTTAATACCTGATGATGATCTAATGTCTTGCAACAGATTGTAACGATTGCAATATGTATGTCCAAAATGTACGGCAAAATTATCAAATTATTTTCTATAGTGACCATTATTTATTTACCTATCCTTGTTTATAACGACGAATCCATGTTTATCATCATTCCAGTAATTAGAGCATAAATTTTTAAATTGAATGTATGGCATTTCTGAGTTTACATGATCACCATGCACATGCTTTAAATTAACTCCATCTTGACGAAATCAAACTAGAAAATTGACTTTATCTCTTACAAAATGCTTTGGTACTTGAGCATTTGACTGGAAAAAATAGAAACAATGCACATTTTTGAGTCTACCCATACAGAAAAAAGCCTTTACATTATTTTGTTTTTCACAAGCTATATTATAAAAAATTATTACAGAATTTGGTAAAGCATCATCTGGCGACGGTTTCGTGTTCGCTGAAAGGTAAGTATTTCACCCTCAATAGGCTCCAATAGTTTTTTTAAAAACTTGTACTTTGGTTAATTTAGCAATTTTGGCAAGAGAAGGCTTGGCAAAGAGTTAAAGCTTTAGATTTAAGTATTGGTGAAATAGCAGCAGCTGCCCTAGTGACCGGCGCTATGAAGGATTAAAGTCAATTTGGTATGGGTTTGAATCACGAGAAAAAGAAACAGGGTGTTTACCAAAGGAAACAAAGAATGGGTAGGTCAAAGAAAAAGCAATGTAGTGCTTTAAGTGTAGTTATTAAGGCTGCCTCGCAGGACATGAATACTAAAAGCGAAAGTGCTTCAGATGTCATTAGTAGTACTTTGAAAAGTGCTCGCAGTGCGATTAAAAAATTGGGAGGTAAGAAGTATGTTACGATTCCGCGAATCTTGCGCCTTCATACACAGATTGGTGGAGCTTTACCTTTAATTTGCTTGTTTGCTGGTTTAAGTGGAACCGATGCTATAGCTAATGGAATAGTTGGAATTATCAAAAGCACTTATACTGCTAATTCAGCAAAAAATCAGCTAGCAGAAAGTCAGAGACGTAATTAAACCATGGAAGCAATCGCCCTTGGAAAAGATCTTTATCTAAAACCACATAAAACTGGATTAGGAGTCTATTGAAAGCCTTACGCTAAAAAAGGGTTTAAAAAAAAAAAAGTTTCCAAAAATAAAATTACCTAATTGAGCTTTGACTAACGTAGATTTGATGAAATATACTAAAATCTAAAAAATTCCCCATTTTCGTGAAGCTCTTATAAGAAACAATTTACCAGCTAATTGTCCATGGTTTTGTGAAACAGCTATAGTAAATCTTAATGATAAGAATGGACCTGGAACTCACTGGGTGGCTTATCGAAAACGTGGTAATAATGTCATTTACTTTGACAGTTTTGGAGATTTGCAGCCACCAACTGACTTAATACTATATCTTATAGTTAGTAAGGTGGAATATAATCATAAGCAATATCAAAAATGAAACTCCTACTCCTGTGGTCATTTGTGCTTAAAGTTTCTTTTAAAACAAATATAAATCTCTTACATAGGGAAAACCCGTTTAGTTACGCTTTGACAACCATGGGAGAAAAATTAACACTCAGTTTCTCTGGTACTTCTTTCATTTTAGAAGCACAGTATTTTTCACCGATTGAGTTATCTCCAAAGCACTGCTACGTTTTTGGCTTAGTAGAACTATTGTCATTCAACTCCATTTCAAATATCGATAAAAATTGTAATAAATTTTATGTTGGCATTCAAGTCGTTGTATTACCAATAGGCAGTTATGAGATTTATGATATTAGGTCATTTTTGATTGCGGTATAACAAACTCGCAACATAACTCTCAATATTAAGCCAAACAATAATACGCTTCGAAGTGTTATCAAGTGAAGTCATACTATTGATTTAAGACCTAAATACTCTATAAGCAGTCTATTAGGTTTCACTCAGAACGTTATAAAAAATAATACTACTCATGTTTCAGACTTACCTGTAGCTATTCTAAGGATAAACGCATTAAGAGTTGAATATAATATGACGAGTGGAGCTTACATTAACAGTCGCAAAGTACACACGGTTCATGAATTTTTTCCTGCTGTACCACCTGGATGTACAATTATTAGAGTTCCATCACAAATAATTCATTTGCCGATCATTAGACGTATCATTGATCATGTACCCCAGCTGAAAATTTGTCATAAGGTCGTACATAAGTTCTTGCGTAATTTCTTATGTAATTTCTTATGTCAGTTCTTATGTCAGTTCTTGCGTAAGATCTCATATAAGTTCT